>NW_023494804.1:19826361-20346361 GCF_904425465.1 Colossoma macropomum | reverse complement strand
TTTACTTAAATCAGGCACAGTAATCAAAAACAGCTTGTTTAATTGTAAGGGATAAAGAGAGATTGGAAAATGGTCATGTAAAGAAGTTAATTGTGAGTTTGTAGTACATACAAAATTTATTCGCTTTCTGTTGCAGTGTTTCAGAACGCTGTGCTGTAAAGGTCCTCCCCCGCCCAGAACGGAGTATGACGTAGTGTGTATCGGACTTACAGGCTCTGGAAAGACCAGTTTACTCTCCAGACTCTGCAGTGAAGCCACAGACAACATTGTCCCTACAACAGGTCAGTACACAAACACACTAGAGGTCTGCACAGGCATAAAATCGAAGCCCGAATCCGACCTGTACCCACAGCTTGAAGACCACACCAGGCCCACTAAATCGAATCCTGTACCTGTTTGCACACACTAACAGAGATTATTGCAAATTTTGATTTTATTTTGTTTTTACTATTTTGTTTTTCTCGATCAGCAGAAAATGGTAAAGGTAAAAAACATTACATGCTTATCTGAAAACTGATGTTTTGCTGTAGCTGACACTGACTTAACTAATTTGAAGAAGTGCTCTGACACAGATGTTTGTTTCTCACTAGTAGCTTTTCTGGAACAGCTGCATCCATGATAAATATGCGCTGTAGAAAAACATGCTGGTTCTCCTGCTGTCATAGCTCAAATACTATGCAAGCTCTACATCATACGTGACTGCTGTACATTTTTATCTGCTGTGATGACCAGTTCATAATGTTTCCACAGTGAAAGATGCTCCTGACTCATTTAAAGTTTTTAAACATTTCCCATTTAGCAAGCTTTCTTTTTATTTCTTCCATGGCAGACAGTTACTACGACTGGCTTTGTTGCACACATACTAGACCAGTGGTCATCAGCCCTGATCCTGGAGGTCTACTTTATCTACATATTAACTGCAGAATTTGATTTAAAATGGGATATGATACAGTGGGTAATCCTGCTTTTGTTTCATTTCTAGGTTTTAGCATTAAGGCTGTGCCATTCCAGAACGCCATATTAAACGTCAAGGAACTGGGAGGTAAGCGGATTCCTCTTCGTTGTTGTAGTAGCTTGAACTATGTTTATAGATTCTAATTTCATTTCATTGTTCTGAGTCTCAGAGTTGCGAGTCCAAGACTCGAGTCTCTGGGTTGTGAGTCCGAGTTATGTCTCGAACTTCCTAGGTACAAGTCAGAGTGGAATCTCAAGTCTAGAGTCACTGGGGTGCAAGTCCGAGTCGAGTCTCGAGCCTCTGAGGTGCAAGTTCAAGTCTTGAGTCTTTGGACTGTGAGCCCAAGTTGAATCTCAAGTCTCTGAGGTGCGAGTCTGAGTCTCGAGTCTCTGAGGTGCGAGTCTGAGTCTCTTGAGGTGTCAGGCTGAGTCTCAAGTCTGGGGTGTGAGTCCCAGTCTCGAGTCTTTGGGCTCTAAGGTGCAAGTCCAAGTTTCAAGTTTCTGAGGTGCAAGTCCGAGTCTCAAGTCTCTGGGCTGCAAGTCAGAGTTGAGTTTGGGGTCTCTGAGGTGCGAGTTGAGTCTTGAGTCTCTAGGCTGTGTGTCCAAGTAGAGTGTCCAGTCCCTGAGGTACAAGTCAGAGTTGAGTCTCGAGTCTCAAGTCTCTGGGATACAAGTCGAGCCTCAAGACTCTGGGATGCAAATCTGAGTCTTAAGTCTCTGGCTCGAGTCTCTGGCATGCAAGTCTGAGTTTCTGGGCTACAAGGGCGAGTTGAATCTCTAGTCTCTAGTGGAGAGTTTTAATTGAATCTCATAATTAGCTGCAGACAATACATTGTACATTAGTAAGAACCTACTAAAATCTTGTCAGTTTTGACATGGCTTCAAATAACACAACCTTATTTACCAATTGTTTTTTTAGTTTTCAGACCTTACTGGCAGTAAATGCACTTTTTGAAAGAAAAGAGGCAAAACAACTTTCAATCCTTTGTTAGTCTGTAATTTGTATAGCAAGTATGCAAGCAAGTATGCTTGAGAATGCGATCTCTAGGTTCCTAAATCTTCAGCTGATTTATTATTTCACTAGCTGGCATGCTTGTCGTCCAACTACACTTAAACTAGTCATTTAAAGTTGTTTTGCCTTTTAAAACTTAATTAACTGAGTAGCACTTCAGTTCTGTCCACCTGCCTGAAAGTTTTTAGGTAATCAAAGGCTCATTATCTGAAGCTGTGTCATACCTGGTGCTACTGTTGGACAGCAGCATTGCAGTCATGATTGCGCAAGAACGTGCAAAACTAACAGGCAAAGTCACGTGTAAGATTGGGAACTACAAGTTTAATTTACCGCATTCAGGTTGTCTGTCTTCATTCATTTTGTAGAGTTTGTTTTTCCTCAGGCTGAAATTTCACATCTTAAATCTCGAGTCCAAGTCGAGTTGCGAGTCAGTTAGGGGCGACTTGCCATCTCTGTCGAGAGATCTATGTGTATGCGTTTCGCCTGAGTTATAGGGCCCCACTTTCATGTCGAGGTTCAACTAGAGGAAAACGATTATTTTAAAGCAAAACACACACTTCCCCATTTGATGTGAAAAGTACCTGTGACCTTGTAATCATCCGTCCCCACAAAATCACCCTCCGAATTTCTCCTGGTTGAAATGTCAGAGTGCACATCATTATGCTGTTTTTTAACTTTTCATCCACTCCTGAAAGCATTTCCTCAGATGAGTTCATCGCTGTGTCAGAGGCCTGTGGTGCAACCCCCCTTTCTGAAAAACGGGCGGGTTAGGGTTACGACAGGAGCGTTAACCCTGAAACCGCCTTCAAGGGCTCGTCTCATGCTTTATTGATGAAGACTGCACGCTGTCCTGACGCTTTCACTCACCTGTGCTTTCTTCGTCTTCCCTCAGCCGCTGGCTTAAGCTTGGCTCGCGTTACATGAGTTCTACCTCAGTTATAGCCATGATTCCCCAATCGGGCAGAGTTTGCTCTGATCGGCCCTAGAAATTCTTTTCGTCTGGAATCTGAATGCAGTCTGTAAGTGTATATTGTGGTCAAGGACTCAAGTTTGAGTGGGAACAAAACTACTTTGATGGTTCTTTTATTAGCAGCATCTCCTTGTAATGGTAAAATGTGTCTGGGTTTGGGTTCAACAGGAAGTTGGATAGTGTGTGATCTTGAATTGTCTGTTCACCAGACAGTCCACAGCACTGATGCAGGTGCACTGGGAAAATTTGGACTGGATGGATACTGAGAAGTCAGTTGAGTTGGGGTTCTCCACCTTTTCCTATTTAAGGCACATAACTGCAAATTATGAACGGACCCACTCAGTTTGTTTTTCTGAGAAATTTTCAACATAGTGATCACACAGTATGTGATATGCATCATTGAATGTGAAAAATCAACTGAATAGGTTAACATTTACATTGTTTCATACCAGAAATCAGGAGGAATGGGGGCACTCGCAAGTGGACGAGTGAAACATCAGCTGGAGTGTTTTTTTGTTTCTAGAGACAAAAGGGCAAACAATTATTAAGCTAGTTATTTTTTCATTGATTTTGAGTTCCATCAACAGCCAACAGCCCACTGCTCACAACTGACTTTTCTGAATAATATTGCAACTGCAATTTAAATAGCGTTTTTTTTTTTTTTTAAATTGAGATTCAAGCCTTATTTTGGCCAAGAAGAGCAGAATATCCACCTTGTTTGGCTTGAGGCTCGACCCCTGAATGTCAGGTGACAAACTGACAGTAAGTTGTGGCTGTGATGTCACAACAGACAGAGGTTTGATTGCATCTGATTGGTCTAACTCATCTACAGGCATTTCACAAGCTTTTATCAGGTTCAATTTCCCCTCTTAAAATATAAAACAACATTTTTGCTAATGTACACACTTAAAAAAGATGGTTCTTCAAGGGTTCTTTGGTAAAGACAATGGTTCTATATACCATTTGCATGCATTCTTTGTATGGTGAAATGGTTCTTTAGATCGATGGAGAATGTGTTCTATATGGTATATAGCACTTTTTTGAACATCAAAACAATAGCAGAACCCTTTTTGGTGCTGTATAGAACCATATACAACACATTCTCCATCAATCTGAAGAACCATTTCACCATGCAAAGAACTTTTTAAGCCTGCACATGGGTCTTTGAGTGTTCATGGTTCTATATAGAACCACTGTCTTTACTAAAGAACCAACTTTTTTAAGAACCTTGAAGAACTAATCTTTTTTAAGAGTGTAAGCTAAAAAAATTGCAGCTCTTGAGATAAGAAAATTGTCTTAAATTGCGATTTCAATATGAAAACGATTAATCTTTCAGCACTAAATATAGGCCTGAAGTTTTTCAACAATAATTGAGGAATGAAGTTTTCACCGTTGTTGAATTTTTAATGATGCATGTACTTGTTCATTGCTCTTTAAATACTAATGACTCTGAAAACATATTATGACGTACATATTCTGAAAACATATGAAATCTGCACTTGAAGTGTTTCCAGTCTTTTCATTATCTATTAGGATTTTTGTTGTCCTTGTCACCAGTTGCTGAGCCGGTTCTGCCTGGCCTATGTTTTGAGGTCTGAGCAATGTTGGGAAGCGGTGGGGTTGGGTTGCGGTGTGGGGGTGAGAGAGGGTTTTTTTTGTATCAAAGCAGCTCTTCGTCTGCGTGCATTTCCCATCAGTGTCATGACGACACCCTGTGTGATCCATGGGGGTTGACAGGCCTGATGTGCCGAGGAAGACACTCCACATGTTGGCGTTTACCGTCTCGAAAACAGCCATCTGAAAACGCTTAGCTCACACATACACTCTCTCTCTCTTCCTCTGTACCCCGATTATGATTTAATGATTTTTGTGGCAATATGTTTTTCTAGTATTATCACTCATGATTATATTGTGCTAGCCAATTGGTGATCGATGGCGTTTTTTGCGTGTTTGTATTGCATCCTGGCTTAGAACATCTGTTTGTGTCTTTGTAATGAAAGTAAACCACCAACTCTTAATGACTGTTTATCTCCTTAGGACCTCCCGGCTGCGTTTAAGTTTTGGTTGTCACCAGTAGATGGCAGCGTTGAGCAAGTCCACAATGAGGTGAAGCATTTTGAGGCGATGCGTTAGTGCCGGACTGATTGAACATGTGTTTTGGAAAAGTCTGCTTATCTAATAATTGGTTCTACAATGGGTGGAATAAAGTGACAGTCTTTGGTTTTGACAGTGTAATGATAGGGGGTTTCATGTTGAATAACGTTTGAGGGAATGCATCGTCAAGTCTGTCAGCGCTTTTCAGACAGACACCCTAATAGGAAGAGTGTTCCCATGCTGCTGGAACGGAAATGCAGGATTGGTTTTTAGTTCAAGTTGAATCCGAAACTTCTTAACTGACATACAGTCCTCAAGAGAGATTGCCACAGTGTATCGTTTGACAGTTGTGGTGGAAACAGGCAATGAAGAAATACATGAACAGTCACAGATTTTGGCAGAACACTTATTTTATGTGATGCTTCTAAGTGGTCCCAGGAAGTTTTTATTTTTCCTTAAAGTTTCTGTTCCTTTCTCTAATTCACTGCTCTTCCACGCGCTGTTGGCGGAAGGTAGAATTTAGTGTTTGAGGCCTAGAGTGGGTGAAACCTGGCTTGAATATGTCCTGACCACCACAGGACATTTTTACTGCTGGTAATCTGGCATGAGGCATGACGAAGAGCTCAATTTGTGGTGTGACAGAGGCTCAAGTGGACAAACTGCTGTCCGGCATCTTTAACAGCCAGCAGACAATATCAAACCTCTCAAAAAGCTCTGCAGCTGCAAAGTCTCAAACAAACAGCATATGAGGTTTCAGTCTCACTGAACTTGAGATGGGAAAGAGGTGGAGGGGAGGCTATAGAGCTAAAATAAGGAATCCAGAGCAGATTTTAATTTTAGAAAAGGCTGCAGGAATTGAGGAAATTGAAGATTTTTTTTTCATGCAACCAGCAGTCAGTAACACTTGCACTGTCTGTAAAACATAAGAGAAATCTATTATTTTGTCTCATGACAGGTTAGAGTAGTCTTTAAGGATAATTTTGAATTTATCACTGTTCTGTACTTTGCACAAATTTCTGCGTAGTTCAGTTATTAAATGTAACAAAGTCATTGAGAGTGATGTGAAATGAGAAACTTTTTGGTTTCTTTACAGTGGTGGTGATAGGAACCTAAGGAGGTTCCTAAGAAGAACAAATATAGTCATTTTATTTACTACCCAAAACAACAAATGAACCTATTCGCATCCTGTGGTTCATAGGTTCATATAGTGGTAAATTCAGACAAACTTGCCATACAACGCAGTGCATGTTCATTTCTACTACAAATGGATGAAATAATTGATTTAGGCCAAAGTCTTTGTCTCAAAACTATCAATAACATTGTCTCAGTAATCTGGCAGCATATTACTAATTATTACATTTCATGTAATGACTTTCTGTGGGGTAGCTTGAGGCTTTAAAAGTTTTCAGACGTCTGGTTTCTATCACCACCACTGAACCTATGAGCAATTCTGGCTCAAAATGTTTCTCTAGAACAGAGCATTTCACAACCTCTCTGAATGAATTCACATCTTAATAATTTAATTATGTGGAAATTTTGTTTAAAAATAGGTGGAATTCCCTTTTAACTGTTACCCCTTCCTACCACACGTGACACAGCCCATAAGCTAATTAACAAACTCTATCAGGTTCACTTGATCAGTGGAAACAAAACAAAACAAAATTGCTTTTAGAGTCTGTGATTGTGGCTTTAAGATTACTAATAACAAATGAAAGATGGTAAAAACCAGTCCGAATGATGTAAATGACATCCTGTTAACTGGTCTTCGTGAGCATTCTTTCGTTGTTAGCCACATTAGCAATTTTTGGCAAAATTCCTTTAAAAAATCTAGTAAACTCATAAATCAGTACAACATTAAGATTAAGAGTGCTGGTCTGGAGGCATTTTTGTGGGGCCAGCTGTCACTTTATGTGAAGAAGATGAGACACATGAAGCAGGCTTGTAATTAATGCAGTGCGTTCTCTGTTCTGAGCATTCAGAGGGATGGGAGGTAGAGGCGCTTTGGGCCCCGTTTCTTCACGGTTTAGGGTACGGGCTCCCCCTCAGTGACTCACTCTAACCAAAGCCATGCTGCGTCTGTGCAACTTGGTGGCCACATTTTTGTACCCCCCAAAATTGCTCTGCACAAGAGAAACCATATGTTGACTGTAAAAGCGGACCCATTTGAACTGTGCTGTAGACTGGCCATCACAAGAAACCATTTTAATACGCTCTCAGGGTCGACTTTAAAGAAAACAGTGTAGCGGTGAGTGTCTTTTCCTTTTAGACCCAGCCCTCCCACCCATGCAGGCCCCCTGAACGGAGTCAGAAGTTGGCATGCAGGCTTGAAGTCATAAAAATACATAGTGCAAGATCTACAGTGATTTTGTGAAAGGGCAGGCTGGGGGTCTTCTCCCAATACATTCCAGCCATGCTAAAACTGGAGCTATGTTGAAATCTGCCCCCACCCAACCACCATCTCTGCTGCCAAAATGTTGTTTCTTGAACTTATTAATGTCGAAGCTTTTAGTTTTTCTCTGTTTGGGGCGCAATTAGATTTACGCTCGCTAAATCCAGTGTGAATTGTCCTCAGGTCTCTGTGAAGTAACCCTTCACAGAGACCTGAGGACAATTCACACTGGATTTAGCGAGCGTAAATCTAATTGCATTAGATAATGTGCATACTAAATGTTATGAATTCCTTGCTGAGATTGTGACGGTGTGAACTGACGTGTTTTTCTGCCTTGCAGGAGCGGACTCCATTAAAAAATACTGGAGCCGGTACTACCAAGGCTCTCAGGGAGTGGTGTTTGTTTTGGACAGCGCCTCGTCGGACGAAGACCTGGAGATAGCCCGGACGGAACTCCACTCGGCCCTGCAGCACCCTCAGCTCTGCACGCTGCCCTTCCTCATACTGGCCAACCATCAGGACAAACCCGCTGCTCGCTCTGTACAGGAGGTAACCTGCTGCTTGCTGAGAGATTCTCTTCATTGGGTGGACGGTGCTGGAATAAGTGGATGTGACGTCATAAATACACAGTTTTTTAACTTGAGTTAGGACCGGTTGAAAGTGAAACATGTGGAAATATTCTGCTTTACCAGCAGCACCATGTTTGATTCAAAACTGGTGTTAGCAGAAACAAAGAGAGAAAGGAGCAAACTAATTTGTTCATAAGGCAGTATTAACCTTTTAAGGCAGGCTCAAAAATGTGACTCTTTCTGCTGTTAAATCTATTCTTCTCTGTCTATCGTGATTTTTATTTTTTTTTCAGTGCATTTGTTGCAGTTATTTGATATGCAAAGATGATCTAACAAAGCAGAAAACTTATTAATTCTGAAGATTTTTATTTAGTTTGTCTCACAAACATCCTTTTTGATAAAGCACATGAATAGGAATATAAGTCACACATCAGTGGTGTTTTTATCATTACTGTGACTAAACAAATCAGTAGTAAGTTTTTAGCAAAGCAAATTGCATTCTGAATGAGCTCTTCCTGTTGCTCAGATGAAGTAATATTACTGTAGTATCAATTGGCAGTATAGAATATATTGTCTAAATTATATAGCAATTATCAACGGCAGCACAGCGATTGGGTCACATTGTTACCGGCTGATACTCAAGTACTCTGATCACAGTTAAACTGTTCTGCAGTCCAATGAAGGGGGCTTTATACCTCTCTAGCCGACACCTGTCATTAGTCATGGTGACCTTAGGCTCATAGCATCCCATTCTATTGGCAGTGCTTTTCCACAGAGATCATACAAGCTGCGTGATTGCAGTGGCACACGTGTGTCAGCAATGGGTGCGTCTTAAAATAGCTTAGTAGAGTCCACTAGTGCATCTAGATCATTTTTGACATATATTGCACATATACAGTAGTACACATGCACACAAGCATCCATGAACATGTGCACATACACAAACATATTATAAATGTGTACATATACATGCATGTGGAGAGTTTTGCATCAGAGGTCTGCATGTGCATGAAGAACTGAGAGAGACAGAGAGAAAATGTGTGAGACTGTGCAAAATTGACAAGGACTCAATCTTTCAAATAAAATGTAACCTACAATCAAACAAACAGTCATGACATAACAAACCTGATGTTGTACATAAAAAATGGCCTGGACCAGGACCTGATATTTTGCAGAAGCGTGTCAGGCCGGGTAGCAGACCTCTAAAGCGCCCATACCCTAAATGTTTTGGAGACACTTTATTTTGAGTGGTCCTTTTAGACGAAACAAACACTCAACAGACTCTCAGTGACAGGTCAAAAACATATGATGGTTAGGATTAGGTTTTGGGTTGAGGTTAAGATTAGAGTTACGATTAGGACCTGGGTTAGGGTTAGGTTTTGGGTAAGGTTGGGTAAAGTTAGGTTTTGCATAATGGAACTAACACTTTAACAATACATCTACTTAAAGACTACTTCAAGATATTTACTTCAGTGTATTCAGATGCTTCACTACTACGTTGTTGATGTGTTACTGATGCTGTTGATAGTTTAATTAATCATCTACAACAGACCTGTTTTTTTCTCTGAGGTATACTTATGACATTATTGTGAACATTAAATGGATGGAGCTGAACTGCTGTAGGCTGAGTTAACGGATATATGTAAATGTGTTGGTTTTTGTGGCATCACAAAAAAAAAAAAACTAAAAACAGGCTCAAGTTTTTTGCAGCTTAATTTCCATATACGTGTGGACCGGGAAGTGACAGTCCTATTTAGAGACGGTGTTTACATGCTACATCAAACTCTTTCATTAAGAGATGGGTTCCATGATATGGGTGCTTTAAAGTAAAGAAGTCAACAGAACACTTCTAGAATAGCTTGCACATTGACTGCATGCCCTTGCTGGTCTCAGCTGGTCAGCCTCACGCTGTATGAATACTCATGATAATGACCATAGTTTTAATAAAAAAAATAATAAGAGCTTATATATAATTAACTTCGGTTTCTGCTCAGCACTCAGAATGCTTCACAGCAGGTTGACCAAAGCGCTCATGCTGGACGAGATGCTTTAAAGTAGCCAATTCTCCTTGTTTAACCTGCCCATTTAAAGCCTGTAAACAGTAATTGCATTAGCCACTGCTCAACCGTCCCCTCTGCTAGAGATGGTGGTGGCGGTTTGCCTCTGTCTCCGAGGAGTTAACTTGTTGTTTGCAAACACTGACAGACCTCAGACCTCAGGGGGATTCTCCCCCCGTTCACACATCTCCAGCAATGAACTACTCTGCTTTTTCAGACTTTCACATAACGAGAAAGACAATGAGCCATTGTGCTTGGGAACCCAGAAATGTTACAGTTTGGGGGCGAGTGTTGCTGCTCTTTTCTTGTTTCATGAGTGTATTTTCTTTTTTTTCCACGGCTGTGTTCGAGATACAGCTGTCTTGATGTGTCTCAGGTTTGAATGTTTCTCTGAAATGTTGGTAATGACACGAGAAATTGAGATTTACTTGGTTAGAGTAAGCTTTTGGAATGCATGGTATGTCTCTCCTGTTACAATTTCTTTTTAATGGTCCCCTTTTTGTTTTTATGTTTTGAGGCTTGGATTACTCAGGCCTCGTATGTGTGCGTGTACAATTGTGTGTAGCTTGGCTCATAGATGAGTTGAGCTGTAGAAAGCTGAAGTGTGTTGAACGCACACTCACAAGCGCATACTCACATCTGTTTTCTGTGGCGAAATCGGCCCGCAGGCTGCAGGGTATAAGCCAATGCACTGAACGCTAATTAACTGGCCGTGAATTGGTCCTGAGTGAGCAGTAAATATCAGACTTTGGAGAATAACACATCCCAGTTCACTGATGTATGTCAAACTGGAGCTTTTCAGTTGGCTGCCCCCTTTCTCCAGCCCAACTGTAGATAGTAATGCCCTTTGTTTTATTTATTATATTAGTAAGTGAGAACTGGAACGCGATGTTACCAGCTTGATTTTCACCAGGCAGCATTGCAAAGATGACATACTGAATTGTAGTATGTTGACATACAGTACTGTGCAGAAACTAGAGACCATTGATTTATTTAATTTCCAGTCAGAACAGCCATTAAGTACAAGTTCTTCATTTTTCAGCATCAGGGAAAAATGTAAAAGCGTATTAATTACCAAAAAAAAAGTTTCAATATCTAAATATATCATTTTTCAGTGTTTAGCTTATCCACCCTTTGTCTTCATTGCAGCTTTCATTCATTTCAGGAAACTTGCTTTTAGGTTTTCAAAGAAATTTGGAGAGATACCTCCAAAATTCGGTCTTAGATAGTCTTAGGTTGCATTTTTCTGCTTCTCGTTATCCAAGTTATCTAATAATAATTAACTCTTTATATTCTTATTAAAAATTGGGATTATAGATTTTACTGTGCATTCTGCAAACACACAAACCTATATTTCCATGCAGTCTTAATCTTACGGGCATTTACTGATTTAATGAGGTTCTTCAATGGAAATCGTATGTCAATTAATATAATATTGAGTAACTCAGCATCTTTTGGTAATAGACTATTAATGGTAATGGTCAGGCAATTGTTCTGAGAACATCAGTAGCTTTTTGTTTGATTTCCAAATAATTTTGGCTCTCTCCTTTTCTCAGTAAGAGCTTCTTGACAGCTACACATCCTTTCAGACCCACTGAGTTGTTAAGTTGTCTTGCCACAGTGGAAGGATGGACAAACACCTGTGGATTATTTTCAGAACTGAGGCAGCTTGCTTTTCTCCTCTTTCTGAAAGATGAAAGCTTTAAGTGCTGTTTATCTGATGGTGACTTGTTTGGTGGTCTACCAGGTCTTGCACGGTCATTAGGAGTCCCATTTTCTTTGTTCCTTTATTTTCCTTTGACTTTCTCCTTCCTTATGCAACTGTAATATCTTACATCTAATCGTCTCAAATATAACACCAGAAATAACTTGCACTTAATGACCATTTTGATAAATGAAGGGTGGTTCCTGATGTTTGAAAGTATTGTATGCTCACGTTTTAGTGGTCTTGAGTTACAAAAAGCATTACAGTTGAAGTAAACTGATCTGATTTTGCAAGTCTGTTGCTGTCTAGATAAATATCCTCTACTTTGGAATTGGCTTCCTACTGCTGAAATATTTCTGGCATGGCGAAGGTACATTTTTAATCGTATTGGCTAATGCTTGAACTAGGAGGTTTCTAATAGAATAGCTGTCTGAACTCAAACTGAGGTTCTAATTTTAGTTGATACAATGCAGAGCCATTAGTTTGTCTTAAGCACTCCCCTTTGACACACCATTAATTTAGTCTGTTCGTATTAGTGTTTGGAAAGCTTAGTCTCTGCGGATTGATTGACAGCTCTGTAAGCCATCGGTTAGGAGCCATTAATGTGTTCTCGCTGGGTGTTGCCTGCTTGGAACGAGCACTAGAAAATGATCAGCTTTGCTGAACATGTTCCCGAAACATAATCTTCCCTTTGTTCCGTTTTCTCTGTGTGCCGCTGTTCCGTGGAGACCCCCCTTCCCCCCCTCAACTCTCTCAAATATTTCATGTTTGCGAGTCACGCTCTGCTCGGATGGAGTGCGCCGACACATTTGCGTAGCCACATCAGAAACATGTCCGGTTGCGGTCAGTGAGCCAGAGCTTTTTCGATTCGGAGAGGTGGTAGATTGTGATAGATCGCGTGTCTGGCCCAGGGCGGCCATCTGATACCGTGACCGATTCCAATATGAGTTCGGCCTGTTTTAGGGTGTTCCGAGCGCAGCACTGAGGCTGACCTGCAGAACAGCAGTTTCTGTTTTAGAAGCTTTTCTTCAATTCCCTGATTAGGATTGTGACAATAAGGGTCACATAAGGACAAAAGAGGGAGAGTGGTCACTGCATGTCATCCTCTTCATCTTTGCTTCTCTGATAACTGTAAATTTTCCACTTCAAGTTCTTTCCCTCTTGTTCACACCTATTATCAATTTAGTATTACAGTATATTTGAGAATCGCTGTAGTTTGAGGTACAGTCATGTTGAATATCATGGCCCAGCTTCCAAAAAAGCACTTACATTATTAAGCACCTTTCAATTGACAGGATTAAGACAGGGTTGTGAATTTCACAATGTGATATACATTGTGTTTTTTGCACCACAGTATGTTGCATTTTTATTTAAAGTAAAAAAAGAAATGTCAACTTCAATTGGGTCAAGTTGATTTTATTCGCAATGCAAGGTGACAGCACCTGGCGAAAATGTAATTAACGAAAACAAGCAGAAGTATCAATATTAATGGGATGTTGCCATCATGCTGATCACCGTATCATTCGTGGCTCTTTCTTGTCTTTAAATGACACACACAATGCAACTTGCATGCTCCATGCTGGAGAAACCTCAGGTTGCTAAATGTGAGCAGTGAGTTCTAAAGCCACATTCTTGTGGTTTACATATTACAAATGAACAAGGTGTTTTCCATCATTAGTGCACATAGGGCGGACATGTTAAAGACTGAAAAATTGATATTGTACTTTGTTCTTGAAACTTTTCTAATTGTCTTTAAAATATGTTCTGCTTTTTTTTTCTTAATGCTAAAAAATGAATAACTTGTAGTTAATTGCTGCCCTTTAGAACTCTGTAGAAAGTGGGAGTGTGTGGTTTGACTGGATCTCTATTGAGTTTATGCTTCACTCATGTGCAAGTGAAAAACCATGTCTGTACTGACTGATGGACAACTAAAAAAACGCTTCAAATATTATTGTTTTAAGGGTCACTTTGAGGATGAGTAGAAGGTATTCTAGCATGTAAATTACTGGATTAAACCTAAAGAGTAGAAAATATTGGATTTGATAGTTTGAGCATAATAGACTACTTGTAGATGCTCATCCTAAATTAAGTGATTCAATTAAAATAGTTCTTTTTAAAGCCTAATAGTTTTTAATGGAAGGCTAGAAAGCTTTGTATAAAACCCTCGCATGGTGGACTGAACATCACCTTTTAGCCCTGCCACATGACTGAATGTTGTGCTCCAAAGTTTATATAGAAACTTAACTCCAGTTTCGTTTTCTCCGCAGTCTCTCATGTTTCTTGCCAGTGTGTGCTCCCCTGAAACTGTATATAAGACAGCTTCCAAACTGATTTAGCTGAATATTCCAGTGACTTTTACAAATTTTTTTTCCAAGTTTAGCAGTGCTTCATGGTCCTGTAATTCTTTGTGCCAAAATCAGAGACCACCACACATTTTTTCCAGTCCAAATAGCTATTAAGTACAAGTTCCTAATTATCTTTTTTCGGAGATATTTCTGGGATTAAATATAAGATGATCTACTTGCATTACAAAGGAAAACGTCAAAGGAAAATAAGTGAGTGAGGAGAAAATAAAGCTCCACTTTTGCTTCGGATCTGAAAAAATCCTCAGATGTTTCTGTCCATGCTTCCACTACAATATTAGCGTTTGCAATACTGATATCACAATAAGACTGCAATATGCAAATTTGACTAGAAATGCAAACCTGGAGTTAAAAAATATTAGAAGATCGACATAAAATGGGTCTCCTAACAATCTGTGGACACACTTTAAGGGTTGTGTGTAAATTTTAGTATGCTTTTCTAAAACTTATGCTTTTCTGAGCATATTGTGGATGTTGTGGACAACTACGTTTTATTACAATGAAGGCATAATTGGTCCTGTAAAGTACAACCCATTTCCAAAAAACTTTGGACACTGTGTAAAATGTAAATAAAAACAAAATTCAATGATGTGCAAATCATTTAAACCCTATATTTAATTGAAAATAGTACAAAGGCAAGCTATCAAAATTTTATTGTTTGAAAAAATATATGCCCATTTTGAATTTGATGCCAACAACATGTTCCAAAAAAGGTTGGGACAGGGGCAACAAAAGGCTGGTAAAGTTGTGTAATGCTAAAAAAACACCTGGTGGTTAATTGGCAACAGGTCAGTAACATGATTGGGTATAAAAAGGCATCCAAGAGAGCCTGAGTATTTCAGAAGTAAAGATGTAGAGGGGTTCACCACTGAAAGACTTGAGCAAACAGTGCAACAATTATAGAATAACGTTACTCAATGTAAAATAGCAAAGAACTTTTGCTGTTCATCATCTACAATTCATAATAACATTAAAAGATTCAGAGAATCTGGAGAAATCTCTCTATGCAAGGGACAAGGCAAAAAACCAGTATACGCTGGCCGTGATCTTTGGGCCCTCAGGCAGCACTGCATTAAAAACAGACATGATTCTGTAGAGGAAATCACTGCGTGGGCTCAGGAACCACTGTCTGTGAAAAGAGTTTGTCGCTGCATCCAAAAATGCAAGTTAAAACTCTAAACCGCAAAGAAGAAATTATAGCTATGTTCACATTACAAGCCTTATTGCTAAAATTCAATTTCTTGCTCAAATACGATCTCTCTGACAGGATGGTTCTCACTCGTTTAGGTAAGTGATTCAAATCTGTCATTAATGTGAATGAACTGGTGTCCTGAATTGACCCACATGTAGAGCTGGGCGATATGGCCAAAAACGTTATCACGATAAACAAAATTCATATCGTTCGATATCGATACATATCGCGATAAATGTCAAATCATGATTTCTTTCACGTTTGAAGGCTGATTTTGCTCCAGGGTGGTTAACTGTGGTTTTAAACTATCACTTATGGTCCGATCATGACAAACACTCGGCAAATAGTGGAACATTTCACTAATCTGTCATGGAAGAGTGGGAGAAAGTTTCTGAGCTGTTTTTATCAGCTTGAAATGCACAGCTGCAATTTTTGTAATAGTCATGATTTAAGAAAGAAAACAAATTATTTTTAGCTGTCTGGTGTCGAGCGCTCGGCTACCCCGTTACAAATGCTAAACAAGTGGCCAACAACAGTGCTAAACTCTTTAGTTTCTCAACAACGTCAACTCGGTTCGGTAGGTCACTGCCGTCACTCCTACCACATCCATGTCAGAGCATATCACAGTATTCAGACACCAGCTAGCGACGACTGGGTTTCTCTATGCTATCGTAGTAGTTTAAGGGGTGAACCGCAGTCTATCTGACGTTCGCTGTGTAAAAGCATTATCTGCAGTGTGAATCTCTCACACCAGTCACAGAGTCCTCCTTTTAGGCATGTTTAAACTGAAAGCGGTGATTTTGTGTCTTGTTTGATCTACCGTATCATCAATTCACCGTGTTTTGCCGGAGCGCTGCTTCAAGTTAGCCAGCAGCTAAAAACAGCTAGCCTGGAAAGATAGCGCTCTCCCGCTCTCCAATGCCTCACAGCTTCCTCAGTTTACTTTCGAACATGAACCCACTTCTTTCTTTCACTTTCGTTGCTCGAGAATGCACTAATACTGAAATATGACGGTTTGGCGCTGTAACACGGCGCTGTAGACGTGGTTTAACACCGCTAAAGTTGTTAGGATGCACGGAAAGAGGTGAGTTCACTGTAGGACAGTACAGTTACACCACTGCCCTCGTCACTCACACTCGGTCACAGGAGAACAGATCGCCGATAACATCCACTCAGACAGGGAATGTATAACTCCGCGTTTCAGCCGTTGCTAAAGTATATTTGGCGACCCTTTTTTTACTCGTGGCCCCCTCCCTCTCTAATCAAGTCGAAAAATTCGGAAGTGCGCCCTCTCCTGGCGACAGCAGAGTAGTGTCGCTTTCCTTGCAGTAGAAAGCGCCACCAGGGCTTTCGCTAAAACGTGGAAGTGTGAGAATAGTGGATTATATCGAAAATTTATCGAACCTGTCTTATCGCTCTATCGAGGAAAAGTTATATCGCGATACTTATCGTTTTATCGCCCAGCCCTACCCACATGCACACATCCTGCTCAGTAACGTCTCGTGAATGAATCACATTCATCACGTGCATCATCAGCAAACAAACTAACATGCAGAATGAGCCTTCACTGTGAAGATAATTAACTCTGATCAGCTCTCAGCTGCTCATTATTAGAGCGAGACAAAGGCGAAAATGGTGATGTGTTGCTTTTCCACCGTTTACAGGCTTTAACTTCTGTTTGGCGCTGCTGCCATGGTAACGCTGAATGATGGTGCACACGCAGTGGAAAAAAAGGCAAATGAATTCCGATCTGAGCGTTCACATTAAGGTCGCATGGCCATGAATTGGTTACACATCTGATCTAGGACCACATATGAAAGTGGCTCAGGTCGGATTTGAAAAGATCAGATTTGCATGTCCACACAGCCCTGAAAACATCAGATCTGAGTCACATTAGGGCAAAAAATCTGATTTGTGCCACTTCAACCTGGTAATGTGAACATAGCCTGTATGTAAACAGGATCCAGAAACACTGCTCATGAGCTCACCAAGCTCATTTGAAATGGACTGAGTGGAAGTGGAGAAGTATCCTGTGGTTCGACAAATCAACATTTGAAATTTTTTTTGCAAATCATGGACACTGTGTCCTCCGGGCTAAAGACCACTTATCTTGTTATCAGTGCACAGTTCAAAAGCCAGTATTTATGATGGTATAGGTGAGCATTAGTGCACATGGCTTAGGTGACGTGCACATCTGTGAAAGCTCCATTAATGCTGAACAGTATATACAAGTTTTGGTAACATATGCTGCCATCCAGACAACGTCTTTTTCAGGGAAAGCCTTGATTATTTCAGCAAGACAGTGTCAAACCACAGTCTGCATGTATTACAACAGAATTGCTCCATTTTAAAAAGAGTCCGGGTGCTAAACTGACCTGCCTGCAGTGCAAACTCATCACCCACTGAAAACATTTGGCACATTATGAAATGAAAAATATGACAAAGGAGACCCTGAACTGTTGAGCAGCTGAAATCCAGTATCAAACAAGAATGGAAAAACATATCACTTTCAAAACTACAGAAGTCGGTTTCCAAACGCTTACAGAGTGTTGTTAAAAGAAAAAGTGATAACACCGTGGTAAACATGCCCCTGTCCCAACTTTTTTGGAACATGTTGTTGGCATCGAATTCAAAATGGGCATATATTTTCCAAAAACAATAACATTTCTCAGTTTCAACATGTTGTCTGTGTAGTATTTTCCTTTAGAAATATGGTTTACGTGATTTGCATATCATTGCATCCTATTTTTATTTACATTCTGCACAGCATCCCAACCTTTTTGGAAATGGGGTTGTAAATGTAAATGTGAAATATTGAACAAAAATCATTGCACCCACAGTTTTTGATGGCTGTTTTAAATGTGGTGCTACTTGTGCATTGTGTCGGTGTCAGAATATTGTAGTATGTGTCGTGCATTGTGAAAATGTCTAAGTATTGTGATATGATATTTTTGCCATATTGCTCACCCCTGCTGCAGACATGCAAGCTTTAGATTTAACCTTGGTTTACTGTTCTTAGTGGAGTGATCTGAATTTATTTCCGATGGTAAACTCGATGGTAAAAGAACTGATCCTGACTTCAACTTGGCACTGTTTCAGCCGTTCCTGGTTGAGGCTTTAAACTTAGAAGTGACGTCTGTTAACAGCACGTGTGGGCTCTCTAAAACACAGAGATCTGACGTCAGAAGTAAGCTTCTCCAATGACGAGAAGGCATTTCCAAAGCATTACCTTCTCCCTGACCACTTCACTAAAACCTGATTAGACAGAAACAGTGCACTTAGGGCTGGTGCTGAGATGTATGCATGTGCGAAGAATGTAAGATATTAAGAATGTGTCACCAGGGAGCGATTGTGTTGAAACCGATGTGTTACAGGTCTCAGCAGCCACATGAAAAATAACCTATAATTGCTTCCGTCTTGAGTACAGACGTGTGCCAAGATCACTAGTGGCCCAGTTTTAAGTCTGCTCAGAGGGATGACCTTAAATTTCCAAGTGGACCGCCGAGAGTTGCAGTTTTATCTTGAAGTGTGTTAATGTTCTTGCTCTTGTTTTTGGTAATGTTACGTTGTGTGCGATATTGAAAAGCAATTAATTTTAAGATTTTAAGAGCTTCTAAGCAGGAGGAGAAATGTCTCGCTAAGCCAGGACTTGACTGCCAGACAAAGTTCATTGTACAATATGCATGATAGGGACAAAAATCCATGTGACAGTTACACTAATAGAGAGAAATTGTAATATACCTTATAATATGAGGGGGCACCTTTTGAGTATTTAGGGTGAAATACTGTGCTAAACACCCACGAAAGAGTGCCAAATTCACACCCGCAGTTGACCAATCAATACTGAGGATGCAGTCTCTCTAGTCACTCATCCGATATGGAGGAAAAGATAGTTTTGGATGTTTTCAAACACCCAGAGCCGTACAACCCTCAACACAAAGATTACCACAATCTGAGCGTGAACGTTTTTTCTGTTATTATGCAGTATTGTGCAAAAGTCAGAGAGCGTTATTTATGCAAAACTGCTATTAAGTCCGATTTATGATTTATCAATGAGGGGAAAAAAGAAAACAGAAAACATATATTTAATAGGAAATTACACAGAAGCTTGAATAACTAGATATACTTTCTTTCAGTGTTTAGTGTGTCCACTCAGCCTTTATTACAGCTTCCCTTCTTTTCAGGAGACTAGCTTCCGTTTCTTGAAAGAAACCTGCAGGGATGTTTTTCCACACCTCCAAAATTCAGTCCTAGAATTTGGTTGCATTTTCTGCTTTCCATCCTCTCAAAGTAATCCCAAACACATTCAATGATCAGGTCATTTCACAAGCTAACTGTTGATGAATAAGAAAAGAAGTAGAGATTTAGAGTGTATTTAAATAGAGAATATAGATTTAGAAACCATGGCTGATCACAAACCGATCATCATTTCTTTATTATCTATTTCTGTCTCTGTATGTGAAAGCTCTTTAGTGCAGTTAGATGATAATCACATACTGCTGATACACATAGAATTAGTAAAGTTATCTAAAAGCTTTTTAACTGTGCCATTCAGAGACTTTTTTTTCTTAACTTAGTGTGTTCCCTACTTAACTCACCTGTTGCTCTATTTTCACTTAGATAGCTTGATATTGTAGAAATATCAAACTGTGTAAGTGAAAGAAACTTGATAGCTTGGTATAGAAATATCAAGCTATCTAAGCAAAAATAAGCTATCTGTCTGTATAACTATCCTCTACTATGGAACTGCCTTTTATCACTACTTTTGTGAAGAATGGAGCAGAAGATGCTACAAAAAGCCAGATAAAGCTTTTTATTTGGAAAAATGCATGGCGCGCAAGCTGTACTGAACTTGAACTCTCAGAACAACTAATTTACAGTGAGAGCCTGAAAAAGGTTGCAGCCGCCCCAAAAAATCTTGACTCCTAAGAATCGCAGTGTGGCTGCATCATTTAATCAGCCAGTATTTTTGAGAAAAAATAGTATTTTTTCCATGCTATCTCTGACTTGTGTGCACTATTGTAAGTCAACATTAAAATGTTTTACAAGTCACTCAGGTACTTATGCTTATATGAAGTCTGTATTCAGGTAATTTGGCCTATTTAAAGCACGTTCACATTTGTTGTAATAAATATTACTGAAGTAACTAGATTGATTCAGTTTTTGCCTGAGTAATATTAGGGGTCTTTTAGTTCATTACATGATATCCATACTTTTATTTCATTATAAAATGTCTTAAAGGTGCTTGAATCACTGAATCAAATCACTTAATTGAACCACTGCATGGTGTACCTAATTGAATCATACTTCATTCACAAAAACCCTTTTAAATGGAATTGAAAATCAGTTTGAATTTAATTGATTCTCTGTAATCTCGAAGATTCATGCTCTTAACTGTATGTTTATGTTTTAGCATTCTTGAATTACAGAAAGAGTTACAGTTTACATCTGATTTTGCAAGTATGATATTGTCTGGATAACTGTCCTCTACATTGGGATTGACTTCCTGCCACTGACATATTTCTGGCATTGTGATAATACTCTTTTTAATGTAATTTTATTAGTTTTATTGTAATTATTCTTTTGAGAAAACACATTTATCCCCTTCTGTATGCATATTATGTCCAAGCCTGTAGGTAATGGCTGTGTTGACCAGAATTTGAATAAACGAGGGGTGTTCTCTGACTTTATCACAGTACTGTAGATCAGTAGAGCATTTGGGATTTGTTAGTCACAGTTGCACATTGCGACCTTTTGTGGTATCAATATTGCAAAGAGCCGCATTAGCGGTTAACAAACTATATTGTGCAGCCCTAGTTTGTTATTTATGTACTTCAGCCTGTCTATTTGCATTGTAAGGAGCTAAATCTCTTTTCACACCCTAAATGACATGGCGTGTGTAGTATGCAGGAACCACTCCATCACTTATTTCACACCAGATATACACATCATGAGACAATTGCTGTTTCTATTTGTGTTGCATTTTCAAGTAATGCAAGCAGCAGATATCTTTTTTGTGTTTATTGCTTGAATAAATGTAAATTACATTTGAGTAATACTATTTAAATAGCTGTTAGCTGCACGTCATGTGGCACGGTTACCACATCTTGTGTGAAATGGCCTTGACTTATTATTCAGCTAGCGAGTAAATATATTTACACAGAAGTGCATTAGATTGTATTACTGTATTAGGCTGAAAGACTGTATTAGAGGGAAGCACTCAGAGAGATGCTGATAGAGGCTGCTCAGTTCAGGCAGTGAGAGCTGGAGTCTCCTCCTTCATCTTCTGTGCTGGTGGTCAGACAGCACTCTCTGGACCCAAACAACAGACTCGTTTGTTGTTTCCCCCCCGGGGGCTCGGAATTCGCTCAGCCGACATTGGCATGGTTTCCTGCTCTGGGTGCCAAGGCCAGTGACTGATCAGCAAGACACACACACGTATTCACTCTCTCCACTGTCTGGGTGTCTGTCTGGCTCTCCAGCATTTCCTCTGTCTCTCATGACATTTGCTGTGGAAGAAAAAGATCAATGCTGTCTTGGTTTTCATTAACTGTGCAAAGTAACCATTCCAGGTTATTACCAGTTTTGTCTGGAAAGTTCAGATCGGCGGCTGCCACATTCTGTAGACCACATCTGCACTCGCCTTGCTTCACCTGTAACGATTAGTTTATCAGTGATTGTGTAAGCAAATCCTTCTCTTTGCTTTGGCGAAGTGCCGACTTGGCGCGAATCTTAATCACTTTTGTGTGTGCGTGTGTTTAAATCCCTTCCACATACTGAAGGGAATGATTCCGCTTTTGGACCATTGATGTTGGAGGGGCCCCTGAGGCCCAGAGGTCCCCATAAGGACCCTGCAGCTGAAACCCTACACTATGGAGTCTCAGCCAGTAGGGTAATTTACCGTCCCCGTCTGCCCCTTTCGCCTCACGGAAGTAGCCCCACTGTTTGCGGTAATGGATTGGGAGGGCACGGTCATCCGTTTAAAAGAGTCCCGTCCGTCTCTGCGCTCGCACATACATACTCGTGCAACCTTGCGACCTCCATCTCCTGAGGCCAATAGTGCTGGCTTGTGATTTAGAGTAATAATAAAATTACCACGTCTCTGGAAGCAGACAGGGCACCCGTAACATCTGGCTCTAATAGAATTATGACTGATGGAGACGGATGCTTGCAGAGCCAACATGAGCACAAGAGGTCGCCGAGCAGGAGGCTCCAGAAAGAATGAACACACCTGGTTCCTCCTCTTCTTTTCTCTCGGTCTCGCTCTCTTGCACTAACTGGATGGGTGCAGGTATAATGTTGCATCACGTTTCCTTTGAGATGGCAGAATGAGAGGAAACAGTTGGAACGGTGGCACAGAGTGCACAGATAATCTCCACCCACCACGTCCTCAGGGACCCTCTGGCTTGCTTTCATTCATGCCATTCGCAACATTGCCAGCCAAAGAAGTACCAAATTCTTGGACTTCACTTCTAACTAACTAATGAAGTCCATTAAGCAGGACAATGGACTATTTATTTTCTTCAGTGGGAGATTTGAGATGATAAGTTACAAAGGTACCAAACTAATGTACCGATGTTGAGAAACTTACTGCCTATACTCTGGGATACAAATTCTCCAGGAGTTGTGGGGGGGATGCGGGAACGATTTGTAGAAAAACCTAGAAAACTCCTCATTGCCATCAGGCGCCATCTATTGAAGAATGTTTTTTTGGGGAGTGGAATTTTTCTCTCTTGCCCGTCGTGAAAGCTGCGTTTGAGACATGCAGACAAAGGCCATCTTGTGCGCCTGAAGGAGGGTGAACTGTGGCAGGACTGTCTGGCTGAGGCGGACGCAGCATTCTGTCTGGACCAGAGAGAAAGCGAGCTGGCCCAGACACTATTGTGTGGCCACGGCAGGCAGCCTGACTTGGCCATTCTACACACAGTGAGAGAGGTCACTGCTCAGGCCACTTGGACCAGCGCTGTCTGTGTTGTGGCTGTGCTGTCCGGTGTCCGCTCAGACCCCGAAAACCACCCGCAGGGCCACCAGGTGGACATTAAGGCATAGATGGTTGACTGCCAAAAAAAAATAAAAAATTCTGTGGGTGCACAGACATACTTATGCAGAACTAGAAGTCGAAGCAAAGTGTCGACTGATAAGGCTTACAGCAATCAAAGAGAACTGCTAATTCAATGCTACTGTTACTCTTATTGCTACTACTGATGCTGCTACTACTACTACTACTACTACTACTGATAATAATAATAATAATAATAATAATAATAATGATCTCTTTTTGGCTCTTTTTAAATGCTACTATTCAGTCTAATAATATGATGCTTGCACTATACTATACTGGTTTTAAATGATTTGTAGGAAACTAAGAAAAATGAAGAAATTTAGCATGTGTCTAGCATCATGAACATAACTATTCCGCAATAATTGAGAAAACTGTGTCTAATAATAAATTAGAGATAGCATATCTCTATCGATGGGTATTGGTATTGGATCGATATCAGCAGAAAATGCTGGATGAAATATCCTAAATATCAGAGGGAAAAATCAAATGAATCCAATCTAATCCAGTGACAAAGATCAGTATTTAAGGACCAGAATTTCAGAAAAAATAACATATGGTACATAATTGAAAACTTTTGAATTTAAACATATAATTTATGGTGCAAGGTGTGAACATGAAACACATTAAACATTTCTCAAAGGATTTTTGTGCACTGTAGGTTTTAATTCTTCTTGGCCAGTCAGCAGTCTCTGCTTTGCGCTCTACACCGTTGTTGCTCACTACTACATTGGCAGCTAAGACTACTGTCTGTACATGACAGACTGCTTCAAGGAGCTGCTACAGGAAGAGCCTCAGGGTGGTACCTGAGTGACATCATATGCACTTAACAACCGTCAAGTCTTTTTAGAAGCTTGTATAATGGTCACTGCGACCTCCGCACGCCGTCTGCTTAACTGGACCTCATGACCTGCCTTTCAGACAGACTGCTGACATCTCAGGACAGCAGCGTGTTTTCTGGCCCGGCAGAGCCTATTTGAGATGTTGCTTCTACTGTAATCGAATCACTGCCCTCATGAGCCACTATTACTTTTGCCAATTAGGTATTTTTAACCAATTTGATTTGTGGTGCTGTGAGTCTGGACAGCAAGTCTGGCCTGGCTGTGTTGTTTGTGTTTTTGTTGGTGATGTGTCTGTCTGCGTGTCTGGAAGCACTTCAGGGTGTGTGTGTGTGTGTGTGTGTGTGTGTGAGAGAGAGAGAGAGAGGGAGAATCTAGGATAGTGTGTACGAAATACATCTCCTTGAAATGCAGATAATGCAACAAACCAATACAGTCTATTAGGAGCCAGGGGGAATCATGCAAGCCTGTTAATGCTAACCAGTCTCACTAGCTTCCATTCATGTGTAGCCACTAGGCACCTGCTGGTATTCAGTAAATTTGGTACACCACAATATTAAACACGCACAAGAACATCATCAAGGCCACTTTAAAATACCGGCACTGCATTTTTGTCAAAAAAAAGTGCTGAGCGGAGCTTGTAAATGCACAGCATTGAGGAAGAAGAAGGACACAGAACTTTTTTTCTATGAAAAACTGTGATACCACCCAGCTTAGGGAAGGATAAATGCTTAATGCAGACACAAACTGCATGTGTATGAAGTAAATGTTGCTAAAGCATAGCAAACGTAGGAACCTGGTTTTGTTTAACAAGCAGCTCAACAGACTGCTAATGGGCTAACATGAGTTTTAAGTTGAAACGTTAATAAAGGACTGTAAAGCAACCTGCACAGGAGAAAAAAAAGTTATTTGAATGTCTCTGTGCTTTTTGTTAAAAGTCCTTGTGTAGGCTCGAGTCCTGTATTATTGAACCCAGCTTGGGAAAAAAATACTGCCGTTGGCTTATGCTAACATCTTATGTGCATGCTAGCAGAAATGACCATTTTTGTCCCAGGTGTTTGATAAATAGAGCCTAAAAATAAAGTGAAATTTCCTTTTTAAGCACTGTTATATAATGAAATACATGGTATATTTATGATATGTGATAAATCTCAGGATTTAGGCATTTTTTATGTTGGTACTGTACAGGAGTATGCTCTCCTCAACTTCTCAACAGTCCAAACTGCAAATAGTCATGTGGACAGTTTTTACATCTTTAATCATTTTATTGTAAGTATTGCGCATGTATACAGCTATTTAAACCATGACTTTCAGAACATGTGTTTAACATCCAAAGAATATCTTTAAAGATCTTTTTTTAAATATCATAAATCATGGATTAGGCAATTATTGTGATAAAAAATTGTCAAATGCCTCGTAGCCATTAACATTTCTGTGTGAAGTACAGAAGATAACTGGTTAAGGTAATATGGTGGGAGTCTAATGTGTACTGTAAGGCCTGGGGCTTAAGGTTAGGCTTTTTTATGTACAGGTTAAGTGTAAGGAAAGGGCTCCACTTCCCTACAATATGTTTCTAATGTTCTGGAGCCAGACTATTGAAAGGCCAGTCTCAATGAGTTATGAGTGTTGTAGACATCACTGTAACTCAAACGCTTCCTTACATAACAACCCACTGTCACTTCTTATAATGCTGGTAAAGTCACGGTTATTTAGGAGGTCACGGTACAGGAGCAGACAGGGCTTTTTATGTTTGCATGTTTTGTGTGCTGGTTTGTGTTTTTATTTTTTCTGTTCACCGGTTGCAATTGCAATTTTTTGTCATCTTATAAGGAAGTGCTTTAGGCAATCTTTATGTCTGCCAATGATAATGATGATTGATGAATGATAATTTTATTGTGTCTAAACAATGGATAGTGCTCTTCTCCTGTTGTAACACACCCTATACAGCTAATGGGCTTTATTATTGCTAAGTTCATATTGAAGGTTTAAAAATGTTACAGGCTGCAATGCAGAGAAACTTGATCTCAGCCTGCCCACACAAACCTGGAGCATTGGATGTCTACAGTGCTGTTAAAAAGTATTCGCCCCCTTTCCAAGGTCTCTGTTTTTGCATATTTCTCACACTTAAATGTTTCAGACCATCGAACTACTTTTACTGTTAGACAAAGATAACCCAAGTAGACATAACATGCTGTTTTTAAATGATGATTTCATTTGTGGAAGGAAAAATTCTGTTCAGCCCTATCTGGCCTATCTGTCTACTAGATCAACCATTTAACCAGATTCAATTGACTGTTGGGTACAGGTTCACTAGCCACATGCAGGCATGATTACTGCCAGACCTGTTAAATCGAAACATCACTTAAATAGAACCTCTCTGGCAATGTGAAACAAATAGAAGGTCTTAAAAAACAGCTCATGATGACATCAGCAAACCACAGTGAGAGCCATTATCCACAAACAAAGAAAACTTGGAACAGTGGTGAATCTTCCCAGGGGTGGCCGGCCTAAAAACTAAAATTTCACCAAGAGTGCATAGACGAATCATCTAGGCGGTCACAAAAGACCCCAGATGAACATTTAAAGAATTGCAGGCCTCACTTGCTTCCATTAAGATCAGTGTACGTGATTCCACAATAAAGAAGGCACTCAGCAAAAATCACTGGCCCAAAAAAGCACAAAGGCTCGTCTCCCATTTGCCAAAAACATCTAGATGACCCCCAAGACTTTTGGGATTATATTCTGTGGACTGATTCAAAGGTGGAACTTTATGAAAGGCATGGGTCCTGTTACATCTGGCGTAAAGCTAACAACCGAATTCCACCATGAGTAGAGTATACCAACAGTCAAACATGGTGCTGGTGGTAGTGTGATGGTCTGGTGCTGCTTTGCTTCTGCAGGACCTGGACGATTTGTCATAAATGATGGAACCATGAATTCTGCTCTCCATCAGAAAATCCTGAAGGGGAATGTCTGCATGTCAGTTGGGTTATGCAGCAGGACAGTGATCTGAAGTGTGCTAGCAAGTACACCTCCTGAATAGCTTAAAAGAAACTAAATTAAAATTTTGGGGTGGTCAAGTCAAAGTCCTGACTTGAATCCCATTGAGATGCTGTGGTAAGACCTTAAACCGGCAGTTCATGCTTGAAAACCGTCCAGTGTAGCTGAATTAAAACAATTCTGCAAAGAAGCGGAAGCCAGAATTCTTCCACAGCGTTATAAAAGACTCATAGCAAGTTATTGCAAATGTTGGATTGTAGTTGTTACTGCCAAGAGTGGCACAACCAGTTATTAGGTTTAGGGGGCAATTACTTTTTTGAATCTTTATATTCAGTAAATGGAATGATTATTTAAAAGCTGAGTGACTTTGGGGCAGTCGTGGGCTGGAGGTTAGGGAACCAGTCTTGTGATCAGAAAGTCGCCAGTTCGATCCTCTGAGCTTACAGTACGTGACTGAAGTGCCCTTGAGCAAGGCACCTAATCCCCAACTGCTCCCCGGGCGCTGTGGATAGGGGTGCCCACAGCTCTGGGCAAGTGTGCCCCCTGCCCCTTAGTGTGTATGTGCTCACTAGTGTGTATGTGGTGTTTCGCTGCATGGATGGGTCAAATGCGGAGTCCTTTGTGGGGCTAATAAGGTTCACTTACTCTTATTGGCTTTATTTTAAGATTAGTTGGATGATCTGAAACATTTAAATGTGACAAATTAACAAAATTAGAGGAAATTAGGGGCACATACTTTTTCACAGTGCTGTATAGTACACTAAGCTGGCCACAACTATTGGTATTTTGTCACTGTTTAACTGGGTAATTGCACATGCATAGGAAGGCACCTCAGTGCAGAAAGTTTTATCAGTCTAATGGAAACACGTTTTTCCCAAACACTTGGAAAACATAAGCATTTGTGATATAGGTAGAAATGTAGACACTAGGCTTGAGCTGATAGTCACCCATGGTTTTTATCTATTGCGGTTGTCTATCATATTGGATGATTTAATTGTACCAAACATACCATTCGCAGTATTAGGAGACACAAAAGTAAATATATTTTTCTCGCAACGATGTTTCATATTTATCTTAACAAGTAACAAGTTTTCATTTAATGCACAAGTTTTCTTTTAGTCCATGTATTGACTCAGTCCTGATATTGTGTGGCTTTAGAACCTTCTGTAGCGGCACAACACATTTTTGTTCTTGCTAGGCTGCTGCACGGCTTTATCAGTTTTTCATCAAATGGCTTAAAAGATCTTTGTGTGACGATTACATGACTTCTTAAAAGAAAGAAAAAGCGCATAGCTACACGAGCAGTATCCCCTTGCTATTTTCAATTTTTTGAAGTGTCACTTTAAAATTTACCTGCCCCTAGACGTCTTGGCTGCCTGTACTACACAAACTCTCATTGTTATGTGTACCGTGGTCTTCTCATCTTCTCATGGCCTATAACTTATGTTTGTTCCTGGCTATGGGAAGAGAGTAGCCTTGTTTGCTGCTTGTTTACAATGCACTTCCAGAAATTCTGTTTTCTTCCAGAACTTAGAAGGACATCATGTTTTTGTATCACTGTTTTAATGTGCCACATATGGAATGATTTTTGAAATTTTCTTTTTTTTTTTTTAGCTGGTCCACATCTACTTTGTCCATTTCTAAGTTGACTGAAATGCATTGCAGTGCACTGAAACTGGGAAATGCATTAAAATAAAATGACTTTTGGCTTGAAATATGGCATGTGTTGTTTAGATTTCGTTGTCTTTAACCTCCAGCTTGTTTGCTTTGCTTTGCATTCTTTGTGCATTACCTGTTTCCCAGTCCTGTTATTGTTATCTTAAAAATTAAAATTTGTATTGACAGTTTTTCTTTTTAGATCTTTGGCTTGCCTAATGTGGTATCTAGTAGCTTTAGAAAAGACTTGATCAACAGGTCAATAGTCTGGAGTAATGGAGAAAAACACAGTACAGTTTCTGTGGGGATTTTCTGGTCCACGTAGATTGCCTCATCTAAATAAGTGGAACAATGTTTTCCATTGTTCCAAAAGTACAACACACATGCTTTATATTACCGGTGTTGATAAACTCATTCTCTGGGAGTGAAAACGAGGGTAGCATTTGAAGAAAAATTTATGAAAACTTGTGTTTGCACAGCTTACTAAACACTCACCTCATATAACTGTGGTGTGTAGTCTTCTAATATATAGCTGTCATGGCAAAAACTAATTTCATAGCTCTAAGGTTTTCATATGGTTCTGAGTGAGTTTAGCTACTGGGAATATTGGCTAAAAATTATGCTGCAGTTGTAGGTTGAACTTCCTTGTAGGCCATAATTGACAATTGGACATCTTGTCCTGCAGCCCATGCAGAAGAAGACCCTGAGTCACACACATCTTCTGGCCAACATTCTAGTATCTTAAGCATTCTGCTGCAAGATCAAGGTGTTTTTTTGCCAGAAGATGTTGAGCAAGAGCTCCATGGACACAGTGCATACATGCACACGTATTCTTACACTGCTTGGCCAGCACATTTTTGTTTTGAAACATGAACATGATTTTGGCCAAAGCCCTGGCTCTGAGCTACTTCATCTGGAATGTTTTCCCTCTGAGGAATCCCCAGCAACGGGCTTTTTTTTTTTTTGCAGCTTTATATAAAATATTGTTCCATTTATTTAGATGAGAAAATTTTGCAGAAAGAGACTGCAGCCTCGAGCGTTTGAACAGTGGGACCAATAGATGGGTTTGTGGTTTGCAAAGAGTCTAATTTAACATTAGTTAGTTTCAGGAACATGTCAGGATATGTGCTGAAAGATAACATAAATGCCAGCTTAGTGGTCCCCAAATCTGAATTCATTATCTGTAAGGAAATGTGACTTGTACAAAAAGCCCTTGCTTGCAGGCACATTCACAGCTACCTTGTTTAGTTCAGACTAGTTGAACTTTTTCTTTGGTTAGGCTCATTTTGACAGGTGTGAACACTCCATACTTGGGTCCTCACCAACTGTGGACCACCAAATATCCCGGGTCTTGATATGCTTTCAGCTTGAACCCTGGATCCGTTCACTGCTGGTGAGAGAAGGTTTTTACCATGATGTACCAAACTCAAGAATTCATTATGCTTTCCGCTTTTTCTAGCAGCATGTCAGTACTGCACTGACCACATAACCTGCCCGTTTTAACATTTCATTCCTTATAGATGCTCTTAAATATTGTTCTTGCAGTATGAGCTGCTGCCAGTAACAGCAGATGAGCAAAAGCAAAGCAGTTGATTTTGGCACATGGCAACCTGATTCATACTGACATAAAATGAAACCAGTCTGTGCTTTAGATGTAGGGGAGACTTTTGCAAACAAACTAGGTGTGAAAACAGCTAGAATCTGCATAGAAGACACAGAAGAATATATTACAGTTAGACTATGGCATCATGTGCTATCTTGGCACTGGTTGCAGGAAGACAGGTTCCACAATTAAGTCTTGATTAATCTGAGTTTCTTGTTTATGCTCTTAGAATAGACCTGAATGTCTGTGAAGCTGCTTAGCGACAATGGCTAAAAAGCGCTACACAAATACACTTGAATTGAATACAATTGCATTGAATTGCTTCCCAACACAGTCCTCCTGGACCTTGCGCTGCTCTGCACTCCACACCAGTCCAGCTGCCATCACAGCTGAGCCAGATATTCAGCATTTGATTACCTGATTTAGGTGTGTTGAGAAATGAAATAGAGCAAAAATGTGGGCTGCCTCTGGGTCTTTTAGGATTACCTAGGGAACCATTGATTTAGGGTTAAACAAGTCATTGGAATGTTATGGCTGTCCAAGCTCAAGTTTTGAACATTTAATGATCCCTAAAAAAAGCATCTCTCCTGCTGTCTACATAGCTTGAAGACTTGGACGTTTCTGTTAGGGGAATTCAGCAGAATATAGCTACAGGTGTTTGTGTGAGTATGCAGTTCTTTCCAAAGACGTTTGTGTTGCAGGGATCAGAAATGACATGGTCATTTATATCAAATGTAAGTTACGAAATATATAGTTGTCCTGTGCAAAACTCAGAGACCAACCTTCATTTAAATTTATTCAGCATCAGGAAAGAAAATAGGCAATACATATTTGACAGAAACTTACACAGAGGCCTCAACAACAACAACAAAAAAGAAAATATATAATATATATCCTAATTTTTCAGTGTTTTGTCTGTCCAAACTTTACCTTTATTATAGCTTCCATTCTATTTCAATGATTTGCTTTCAGTTTTTCAAAGACATCTGCAGGGATATTCTAACACATCTCCAGTGTTCAGTCTTAGAAATAACCCCAAACACATTCAGTGATGTTTAGGTCTGGACTCTGGGGTGGCCAGCCCATTTTCTGGCCCTGCGTTTACATCAGCGGCAACACGAGAAAGGGGACGGTAGTCATTCATTTTAAACGAGAGCCAACGACACAACTGCAGGCAATACGAAGCGAATGATCTGAGCGATGTGAAGAAGTTCAGCTCTGGAATGTCAATAAGAGCAAGGTACGATAGAAGAAGGCATTTTCTACTTTTGTAATGACCATCTTAATGAAACTTTAGTGACGTGATGGCTTAGCATAGCCTCACTGTGAACGGAGCTTACATTATAAGCCAACTTAACTAATATTATTTTGTTTAATAATGTAGAATCTGCTTTTCTGAGACAGAATTGTGATATTTATTTTCAAAGATTTGTCACATGTGGTATTGGTTAATTAATAAAGTCTACACTGGCTGAGCACTGGATTATACTGGCTCCTGTGCTTTTAAAAATGTAGTTTGGATGACCAGTCAAACTTGCTGCCGGCCTGCTCTTGCTTCGACACACCCTCCAGTGACCATCTGAAGGCTGTCCGAGCGTCGCTGAGCGATTTTATCGCCGGCAGTGTGCACACAGGTTAAGAGAATCAGTAGTTTCTTTGTTTGATTTGCAAATTTTCTTCTTTCCTTACTTTTCTCAGTAATTCACAGCTACACATCCTTTGAAATCTATATCATTGTCTTCTCACAGTGGAAGGATGGACAAAACACCTGTGGATTTTTTCAGATTTGAAATAAGAGTGGAGATTGAAAGCTTAAAGTACTGTTTATCTGATGGTGATAGTTTTGATGGTCTGCCAGGTGTTGCACAGTTTTTAGAAGCTCCATTTTCTCTGTTTTTTTTTTTGGAAACTCGTTTTTTCCACTTATTTTCGTTTGAACGACCCCTCCCTTATGGAGTAGGACTGTCACATATCCAATATTCTCAAAAAAATCTCCTCAGTAAATAAATAACTTGTACTTAATGGTCGTTTTGACCAGAAATTACATACATGAAGAGTGGTTACTGACTTTTACGCAGTACTTTGCATAGATATAGGATCAAGAATATAAAGGGGAAAACTTTGTATGTGGGTGGTGTGTTTAGTATGCGTGTGTGGTTCGGGGTCTGATTGATTTCAGATGGATTTGTTGATCATGCAGGGAGCAGCGCGTGTTGACGTGAGCTTGCCAGCAGGTCACCTGTCACTGCCTGAGGCAAGAAATGTGCAGCATGTGTGAGTTTTGAGCTTGTTTCTCTTGTGGATGTTTCTTGAGGGTCACTTCCTGCATACACATGAACAGGGCAACTCCAGGGCTGCTCAGTGAATGGACGGATAGGCCGCCTTGCAACCTGACTGCGCTGGAGACACGTGGCATGCTGCCAGTTCTCTCCAGTCCAGATGTGAACAGTCAGGCTTGGCATAAGTGAAGTTACTGTAAATATGTTCTCCAGCCAGGCATTTAGACTAAGCTAGCAGGCAGACGTAGCAGCTCCTTCAGGGCCCCTGAGGGTCTGAATCTATGCAGGGACTGCACTGGTCTAGATCATGGTTCTCCAGTGCGCATTGGAACCATAAGGGTTCAAACAGTCTGTACATCCCATCTCAAAGCAGAGGATGCGGGTTTCTAGTACAGCACTGGATGTGGAGCACCTGCCAGGTTGTGCACAGGTTTAACCTCGTCTGTGTAAGCTGTGCATGTGTCCAAACTTGAAATAAACCAACTTAACCCTATCAAACCTAACATCTAGCTGGTTGTACATTCAGAGTCTTTATTTGTCCCTTTTATGTTGTTAAAAAATGCCAACAAAGTGTTTATGACGCGTTCACTTTGACACTGGCCATAGTGAAATGGATCAGCATGTGGAGTCAGACCTTTGTGTTTTACTGTGTTTTCTATCACTGGATAAAATAAGCTCCATGTTGCCTTTATTGTTCAGTGCACTGTGATCATTTCAGAGCGAGCGTGTAAGCACATTCAGTGCACATTTAAGATTGCAGAGGGCTTATTATCGATTTGTTTAATTTGAATAACAATAAATGGCATGTGTTTGCAGTTTTTTAATAACACAAAATTAAGAAAATATACATTTTCATCTTTATTTTCTAGTTCTGTATGCATCAAAATTGCTAAGACACCATATTATTAAAAGAGGTGAATAAATTAAACAGCAAAATGAACTTCCTGAATGTATTGCAAGCTTCTTGGAGTTCTGAAATTTTCAGTGTTTAGAATGTTAAATACTCTTAAACCGTTTTGGACAGCATTGTGTATACACCCACCAAGACACATTCCTTGTATGTGTAACATACTTGAAATAGAGATTCTGATTCTGAATCGCAGACCCAATAGACAACTATGTCCATAACAATTTCAAATAAAGCAGTTTCATTGAAAACAACATATTGCGCACCGAGTACTGAGCAGACGCCCTGAGAAACTGACCTACAGCAGCTAAGCTTACTTGTACCACACTGTTCACACAGAAGCTAAACAGGGCAGTGATGTACACGGATAGGACAGTGCAGTCTCTCCGCAGCCTATAGTACAAAAATAAAATCACTGTATTATCGTTTACACCTCATTATTCTGTTCAGTCAAACAGAGTAAAGTCACTATATACGGACTTTGACAGCAAATGTCGACTTTTTCGCTTCCATTTTGCTAGTCTATTTGTCTCCATCCACACTGGGGAAGCAGTTATGATATGTGTTTGTGTGTGTTTTTTAAAAAATGGATAAAATCACAGTGTATGCCTGGCAGGAATCCACTCAGGCAAAACTTTTAGTGATCAGCAACTTTGTGTCTGACTGTGACTGAGTCAGTAACACTTCTCTGTGTGAGCAGAGTCTCTCCTTCACTGCGTTTGTTCAGTTTTGTGGCAGTGTACACATGCTTATGTCACACTGTATCAACTGGTATCGGAATGTTGGTATTGGCAAATTTTTATGAGCATGAGTAAATAAGAATGTATCAGTATCTGTATCGATGCATCCAGTAAGGCATGCACATCACTGGGTTAAACTTTGAGAACCAAAAAACTTTGCAAATACAACTGTACCATTTAGTCCTATATTTTTTACTTCTTTGTTAAAAATCTTTTACATGCCATACAAGGCTCAAAAGATCAGTAAATATAAACTTTACCATATTTCACGTTTAAAGGCCAATCAACTTAAAGTCCCTTTAAGTTGACTCCAACTCCTGTTGACATTCAAGACACTTTAAATGCATCAATATTTTTCCTGTCTCAATTGTTTATTATTTTTCATGTCCATAAAGAGCCACAGAGAAGACCATAGCCTGGGCAATAACTGTTTTTTATCATTTACATATTAAAAGTTATTGATGTTTTCTTCCACCTATCTTGAATCCTCATTCGCTTTCTCCAGTCCTGCTTCTTTTATTAAATGTTCTGCATACAGATGGAACATGAATGGTTATAGTATGCAGCTTTCAGTCAATTGTCTGTCATTCTGAGTGTGTTTCTAGAATGCTTAAAGTATTCTTCAGACTTTCTAGACACCATTGTTGCATCACAAATAAAACTTTCAATTAAGTCCCCATTGTTATGTCATAAGTGAAACTGACAACTAGATCACTGTTACAGTAAGCTTTGTTATATCATTTACATCATAAAAGAGGTTGTCAATTAAGTCACATCTAAAAATATCTGCTGTTGTCATTTGTCACCACCATCGCAGCTGTTTATGTGCAATACTGCCAGAACTTGTACTCATCTGAAAGTTATACTTGAGGTTTAGGTTTTATTATCTAAATGTGTAATTGATCTGCTTTTCTTATCCATATGAAGATCTCTCTAATGTTACTGCTGACAGTTATTTGCTAGTTGCATGCTATATACTCTTGACAAGTCTCAGCTGTTATTAAGCTCCTAAGGGATGTCTAAATATGATACGTTTTCACTGTGGGATTGTGGAAAATGAAATAGTGATTATTTGCATATGTTTTTTGGAGGACAAAGTTAGCAAATGTTACCTCACTGTCTCCCTGTAGGCTTGGTTATTTGATTGGCTGGAAGAAAGTAACTGGCTTGTACTTAAAACTTGAAACATCCCATCTTGTATTTGTTGAGTACTAAGTTGCGCATTAATCAGAAGACAGATTACTTGAACAAACCAAGTGTATTGCCATCCAAAGAGCTGAAATTTATAATTACTTTTGAATGACATTCAAAAGTTGTTTTTGCCCGCTAACAGCTTATTTCTAGCATTTTAATAACTTTGATTTTATTTGATTCAATAAACTTATTGTCTGCTTTGTTGCCTAGGTCTGTTTATGAAGCTTCTCAGAGTAGGAGTGCTGATCTTGGATCTGTTTTTGTCATCAAATTCATAGTAAATAAGTGAAGAATCTGCTCCTAGATCAGTACTCTTACTCTACAAAACTTTGTGAATACAGGCCCTGGTCTTCTACCATGAGTCTGGAAGGAGTCAAATGTTGTCACAAATGTTGGCATTATACCAGTTTTTGTCAAAGCAAGACCTTGAGTCCATTCCTGAGCTGGATCCGCATAGTAGCCCATTATCTACGCCGTATGTAGCAACTGTTCACACTATCCCCCCGTTACCCACGATGCCCTCCGCTACCCATGCTGGCCCAGACAGTTCATTATCCAGGTGGTGACGACAGGCAGACGTTTCACTGTTCCAGCACCGGCGCTGTTAGACAAACTAACGTCCAGTCTGCACACTCCCAGTGGCCCTTCCCCTTCTCTCCCCTTATCTGGTATACTTGTTGCATTTGATTTTGAGGTTTGAACGCGTTCCACTCTGAAACAATAGACAAGTGTGGCTGTGCTTTCCAAGTCTGTTCAGGCTCTTTGCAGCAACAGGATTGTGTAATTTTGTAGCAATGAAGTCTCACACAGGGAAATCTTAATCAACATTCTTGGCATGATAGGGGTGCTTTTGCCTCAAAGGATGTTTTGTTTGATTATTTAATTCTCAATTTTTTTCCATTCTCTCTCCCTCTAGTGCACTCTCAAAGGGCAGACTGTTTTGTCTGTGGCTCGTCAGTTAGCATAGCTGTAGTGTATGTGTGAATCTGACACTGGCACTTTTTGGGGGAGTCTAGTGGAGATGAGGTCATGAGCAGCCAGTGTGAGGAATTGTAGGCTCGTAGGCCCCCTTTTTGCCCAGTGAGGAGGTCTACGACGGAGCCAAGCAGCCTGAATTTTCATTGATTGCCAAAAAGTAGTGTCCAGGGGCTGATGTACTGCTTGTTTCAGCCTCGTCCAACGTGTCCAGCATGTCCACGTATTGGCTTATGCTTTATTCTTTTTGTATACAGATGTGTTGGATAACTTCATCCACAAATAAAAAATCCTTGCAAAAGTTCATAGTATGACATGCAATGAATCATGGAATAAATATCTTCAGCCCTTTTTGGAAACAACATGGTCACACAATAAATATGTTTTGTACCTTTGCAAACAACATGAGTCTGCAAGCCTGGTCTTTTGACTCACCAAACATGAAAGGAGCCTGGCCAGTCTTCCAACAGGTCTCACTCGTTTGAATTTATTTTTGGACCCTGTAGGCCACAAGCCAAAGTTCAAAGTTCAGAAAAGGGGCATAAATTAGGAGCTGCATGGGTGAAAGCGGCAGCAGGAGAAGACTTGGCCTTGGGGTGGTTGGTGTAATGTCTGAGTGCTGTTTATAAAGCTAAGGTCAAGATTTCTCAGTGACCGTCTCTTTCTGTTTGACCCTTGGACTGACAGATGGACATGTCATCATTGAGAGAAAACTTGGGCAGCATTTGCAACTTTGGCTTCTTAATGGGGCGGCTCCTGAACGGGTCCCAGTCACTGTCCAAAAGTATGCAGACATCCCTTTAATTGGTGAGTTGAGTAGTGTTAGCTGATGGGAAGCTCTGAAGCAGCTGTGTGTGAACCTCAGGTCGCCAATGACCAATGCCAAATGTTCGCTAGAGCCTCCAGCATTGGGCTTTGGAGCAGTGGAACTGTGTGGTGGAGTGATGGAGCTCCATCTAGTACCTTTGGTATAAGTTGGAGTGATTCAGAACTGATCATCCAACATCAGTACCTGGCCTCACTAATGCTCTTGTGGCTAAATGCAATCAAATCCTAACAGCAGTGTTGCAGAAAAAACATTGATCAAATGTCTACAAACCTTTTGGTGTTCTTCACTTTTCTGTGATAGACTGCATTGTGTTGTGCCACAGATGTTCAGCAAAATAGTGCTTAACTAATAGGCAATTAAACATGACTGACTGGTTTTTACTCTGCGCGCTCTTGAATTTCTTAAGCTTTGTTTTGTGAGTTTAATGGATGGAAATGTTTGTTTATGGTAGCTGTTGAATATCCGCTGCTGAACCCAGCCAGCTTTACCGAGATTTTCTTCAGTAGTGGTCTGTATCATAGCAAAAGGAAAGAGGTTTTGGACTGGTTGACTTGTCTTTCAGCTTTTGACTGGTTTTAATTTGTTTCTCATGTTAGAAAACGGCATCCAGGGGAATATTCAATACTGCAGTTCCTTAATGAATCTGCTGTGTATTACCAAGAACTTGGAAAAGTGCATGAGTGTTTCTGCAGTCTCGTTCTTTTTCTCTAGCTCTGTCTCCTTCTTGTGCTCATTCACTTGCTCTCTCAATTTAGTATCTCCTTGCATGCCTGGCATGCCTGGCTTTCTCTAAAATTGCCAAAACACTTGATCACAATTGCTTTGATGAATCAGATGTGATCAGTCTTACTTACTCTTATTTCTTCTGTGTCTTTCTAACTCTCACTCTCCCTTTCTCTCTGTCCAGCTCCCTTTTTACAGCTGGCTCTGTTTCCAGACTGGTGTTAGAGTGCTTAGTGCTCATTTTGCCCTTGTTGATACTTTGGAATGTCTTTTGGCTGATGCCTTACGCTTGAAACTTTGGTACTTTCATTGAATGAAGGTTGCATTGTTTTATCTTGGAGCTCATTTTATGATGGATGTATTAACTACTGCTCTTTCTAAATGACATGCTGAAAATACTGGTTTATAAAATTACACTAATGTTATGTTTAGAAGGAGACACGCACACAGACTTGTTTTTACATGTCAGGATGTGGAGTGACTTGAATGTTCTATATGTGTTATGTATGTGCAAGTACTAAAATGTAAAATAAAAATATACACCAGATGTATTATATACACTACTATGCAGAAGCTTTAGGCAAGTATTTAATTTGGCAGCCTTTATTTGCTCAGAAAAACACTCAAATTAGAATAAATACAATACCATGAATATAGTAAGTAGTGTTTTTCTCTAAAGTATAGTTCTCTGCAGTGTGCTCGTTTAATCCTTTCCAAACCTTTCTTCATGGCAGACCAGTATTAATTGTAGTTGTCCAACACCTGGTTTGACTAATCAGTGCTTCATTCAGTTAAGTCTTAGGTGTGCTGGTGACAGATCCATGTGTTGGCTAGGGGCATCAGGGACCAAAATGGAACCAAACCAGTGTTCTTTTATCTAGTTCGAAAGTGTTTTTTTGTTTGTTTGTTTTGTTTTGGGTTTTTTTGTTGTTTTCACTTAAAGTACTCTTGTATTTTTACAAAAAAAAACAACTCTTGGTTTAAACAATGAGAAAGTACCTTATGTAAAAATAACGTGTCGAATGTATTTTATACAAAAGTGATTTTGTATAAAGCTGTAAAGTTCTTTATTACAAAGGTTCTATACCTACTTAAGAGTTCTTCCCAGAACCTTTATGTTATATTGAATTTATATAAACTTTTAAAAACACATCTATTAAAAGCATATCTATTAAAAGCTTTTGTTTAGGGAGTCAAAAGTGGTACTTCTATGGCATGGCACAAAAAGAAAGAATAGTTCAAAAGCTTGTAGTCAGTGTTTTCAACAATAGATAATAGGGGTGGGGGGGACTCGATTCTTGGATGCATCGCGATGCGGACGTGGACGATTCTGAATCGATTCACAAACGTCAAAAATAGATTTTCTAAATATTTCATTTATAACGTAATGTTGACGGAACGCAAAAGGCAGAACTTGGAACTGCGGAAGTGCAGACTTACTTTGCTCTGCTTTAAGCTTTAACTATAGCCGCTTTCCTCCCCTTTCCGTCAGGAAACTTTTCCTCAAACGTTGAACAGTTTCTTGTAAAATGTGTCTCAACGTTCAACTGTTTTACGAGGCTGAAGTCGCTTCTCATTCTCCAGCTTCTTGTTTGAATTTTCTCGTTTCACCTTAAATTCTGCCTGAGGCGCCAGAATGTAAACGCGGCACCATTTAAGGTGGAACGGGAAAATTCGAAAGAGAAGCGACTTCAGCTTCAACAACTTTTTATTGTTTGACAGTTTCTCATTGTAGATTTAACGTATCAGGAAACCAACTGCAGTTCTTATAAATGCAAATAAGTCCATTCGTCTCCGAAAGTTCAAGCAAGCGATGTCAAAGCTTCCACCCAAATTGGAAGTGAATAACAAACTCTGTCGCAACTTTTATTGCCAAGGATTAGGGTCTGTTCTGTGTCGTTGAGAACCAGGGCTTTCGTGCTATGCTGCCCACTTCGGAACTGAGATACACCGTCCCATTTCTAACATATTTTACTGACACAGTGATCCCCCCACTCTCTACAACGAGACCAAAACTGAAAAATCACTGAATTAAACAGGTAGGGTAGCTATAATCTGCTGCGTGGACATCCATTGCCACAGGATCTTATATCACCATAACTGCATTTTATCGCAGATGAGTGGCAGCCTGCGTCTCGTGCTCCAAACAAGAGCAGTGAATGAGAGCCTTCCAGTTTACTTGTCAAACCACTTCCATTTGTTTTATTAATACAAGATATTGGAAGTAAATTCATTATGGACTATGACAAACACTTTGCTTTAAAAGTACAAAGTTGTCACAGTGAAAAAGTAAATCCTGTATAGAAAAAAAGATGCATCAAGATGCATCGATAATCAATTTATAATCACATCGCAGCCCTCTGAATTGTAATTGAATCGTGAGATGCCTAGAGATTCCCACCACTAATAGATAACCAATTTGGTTGCACATAAATATTTAAAATCATTGTAATATGCTCGTCTTGTGAAACTTAACATGTTAAAATAATTAGGAAGCTGTAACTAAAAATGAAGAAATCCAGAATACTGATCGAAGCTGTAGATTCTAAATGACTGAGAAAGCTGAATAACATTCGGAATGAAGCTATAATGAAATTAATATCCAATATTCATCATATTTTAAAAGTCACATGAAGGCAGCTGACAAAAAAAGTTGCTAAAAAATTACAGTATATCATTTAATAACTTGACAGAATTACAGAACTTTGAGTATATTGCCTAAACTACCTCTTGGTATATACAAATAAAAATATCTCTGTATATAAGGTATTATTGTATATAACAAACCTTTTTAATATGGCAAGTGATTCCAAACTTTTGGACACTAGTGAATCTGTTACTACCTGTTGCTAGAATTTTATGATATTTAATCAGTGCTGTAATGTACATTGATGAAAACAGACCACAGTCTCCTTCTCTTCCATCTTCCCTAATATTCCCTCCTGTTTGTCTATCTCTCTCAACAGATCAAAAAATATTTTGAGCTGGAGCCTTTGGCCCGGGGGAAGAGCTGGGTGCTGGAGGGCAGCACGGTGGACAACATGGATGCTGTGAAAGAGAGCTTTAGCCAGCTAATCCATCTGCTGGAGGAGAAGGACCAGGAGACAGGCAGGATATGAGCTGGAAAACTACAGTCCCAGCATTCCTCACTCCAGACACTACAGTTCACCACCTCAATACAGGCCAATAGAGGCCACGGCCCCGTTCTACAAGAGCACTGAGCACAGTACGCTAGTTACAGACACTCTTCGTCAGTTACTCTGTAACAAACCGAGCAGGAGGAAGATCATGGATTGTGTGTCCATCGCGAATCCTTAGCTTTAAGAATTCGTGCCAGCCAAGAAAGTGGGGCTTATCATATTTCAAGTATGATATCTTCTCTCAACGATGCTTTGTATTAACCGAGTACAGTAAACATACAACACTTGATTACTATTGTCAGTAAATATGGTTATACATGTCCTCTGTATTTCAGACCTAGTTGCACATTGCTACTTAACTGATACAGTTAAACACTTGCTTGGTATGTAGAGAAACTGGAAGGTTTTACTTAATCTGTAGATTGTTCTATTTAGCACCATGTTTGTGTGAATGTGTGCGTGAAAGATGAAAGTTTGTACTAAAACGCCTTAAATTATGTGCTATGTGTTTTTTAAACCAAACGATAAAGTGATGAAATGCATCCTCACACGTATCAGTCCATAGATATACTAATATAGACAGTCGTAAAGAGTGTAGGCAGTGGCCGTAAAGTGAAAATATCACTTATTCCTACAAACATCAATAGAAAACCTTTGTTTGTCATGGCATATCTCTAAAAATGCATGGCTCTGTTCTCTGTGTATTATAAAAATCGAGCTACAGATGCATCAACAGAGGAGTTTTGCTTCTTTTTTGAAGATATAAGGGATTCTCATCGAAGCCAGTGCGGTATTGTGCTACTTTTGAATGATAGTCTGTAGTTTGTTTTATAACCAGAGCATATCAGATGTATTGTTTTAGCTAGTGTCTCTCTCAATAGTAATTAATCACAGTAATGATTCACCTAAGAGGTGTAGTGCCAGTTTGGATTTTAGTCATTAGCATAGCAGCACAGCTATCAGACACCACCAGTTGTACGTGAATGAATTCACTGAGCCTTCACTTTTGTATGGATGACATGCTTGTCGCGTACAGTACAGCGTTCTTGTTTAAGTTTTAGTCCAGTTGTTTTTTTACTGTTGCCTCAGAATGTAAAACGCTCCTTTTCGCACCCCGTCAGTAGTGCCTCTTTCAGATGGAGTGTGCACCATTTATCTGGACTCCTTTTAGCTCCCGCTTCCAGAATCCAAACTGGAGGCTGAACTCAAGTGCTCAGCCATTGCTATCCAAACTGCTTATGCATCACAGTCATGTATCCACAGCCAAAAGTGTTCCTCAAACTCTAATGACAACCTGGGATATGTCGTGTTTCTAGTTATGTATGTTCAGCACACTGGTGTTGTTGTATTTGTACCACTCAGAAAACATTTTATACCCTCCTGGCCAATTCAGCTGCCTTTTGTAATTGAAGAATTTGTACATTTGTTACAGATCAGTCTTGTTTTGTCTTTTTTTCCGTTTCTGTTTTTATCTTTTCGGAGGGGCATGTGCCTGTCTTTGTACTGGAAGAAATCTCTGCATTTAGCAGTTTCACTGTGACGGCTTCAAGCCGATCACAAACTGCTAACTGTGTATATATTGTAATTTATGCATAATTTCCACTGAGCAACATGGACAATAAAGGCTGAATAAGGACAAATGCTGTCTTTGTTCTTATTTAGTGAAAAGTGATGTTTTGTCATGGAGTGGTGGTTTGGATGAGATTCAAGAGGTTCCTGGATCGATCCTTGCTGAGGCCTACAGCCATTGTAGCCTTGACCCCAAGTCAGTCAATGCCAAGTTGCTTCAACAAGAGAGTCCCTAGTCAGTTAATGTAATGGAAGTGGAGAGTTGAGGTCACTTAAATGTGGACTGAATTCTCGGATATGAATTAGGCCTCATCTTCACCAGTGGATACTATCCCTAGTTTAACTTTAGATTTAATCAGAAGTTGGGAAACTGGCTCTGTATGTGAAAGTTCAGATTCGACACCCAGTTGAAAATTAGCGATGCGTCAATATGGGAATTCCGGACAGATACGTGATATTTATTGATGCCAATGCGAAAAATATCTGGCTTTATAAAATTTATATAAAGTTTTATTTGTAGAGTAGACCGAATAAAATGCAGACATTTCAGTACAGTAGCCCAGCACTACCTGAACATTCTGCTCCTCCAAATACAATAAAACGTGTGCGCAAATATGGTTTGATAAATCTACACACACACACACACACACACACATACATATATATATATATATATATATATATATATATATATACATACACACACACACACATACACCTAGAGATCTGGAGATGGCATATCTGTATAGATGGGTATCAGTATCTGTATAATATCGGTAGAAAATGCTGAATTGGATATCGAAGAAGGGAAAAAAGAAAAATCAAGGTTCTGCATATTTGTTCCTGTGAGGAGTAGTAAAACATTGGAGTAGTTTCAGCATGTTATCCTGCTTTGTAGAGGATCACCTTAAAGTTGCATTATATAAGATTAACATTTCACTGATTATGAGAATTGTAGATTTGAGAGTTGGCGACTTACATCCTCTGAAAACACGTCCTTCACCAAGTTTTGATAGGCATTCTCTTTCATTGTGCGCATGCAAACATTAGATTAATCCACTCAGGGAGGGGGCGCCAGAAGAACTCTGAGTTACAAAGCGTTGTATGCAGTTACACATTTCTACCAGAGAGGGCTCCATATTTCCAAATCTCCAGAACTTACATCGTGTAGCATTAAGTGAAGTGCTTCAATTGTAAATGGCTTATTAAATAGCTTAGTAGTTTTTAAAGAAATATTGGGTTGGTATTGGCTGAAAATCCCAAGGTTGGTTGCTATGAGATTTTTTTTTATTGACTACAAGCCTGTAATGTTCAGATGATAATGTATGTAAATTAAAACAAATCAGCATTTGTAACTGTTAATAATATACATTAATTCTCCAGTAATGATTTTGTGGTTGTTGTTGCCCTCTGTATTTAGAAAATAAGATACAAAGAAGGCTTTTTCAGATTTTTTACGGATGAAAAAAAAATGCACATCAAGTGCATGAACACACATGTATGAATTGCACCTTTCACACTGAGTCAGACACAGACAGATTACCACTCAGTAAGAATTTTAATCAAAGCCAGCTTGCGTTTTTAATCGGAGCTGGCTTGTGTTTCTGTATTTTATGGATGCATTAAAAATCAGACTGACCAGTCAGAGCTCTGTATGTTGCAGTCCAAGCAAATGTGCTGGAAGTGCCTCACATTTTCCAACTGACGTGCAGATATACCTTTAACTTCGCTCATCGTACAGCTTCAGCTCTTGTATAAGGCATTTCCAGTGCTTAAAAAGAAAAATGATACTTTCATCATCATCTGCTCGAGAACTCCACTTACTCTTCCTCTTCTGTCTGCATTCACACGGTTAAAATTGACTTAATGTGACTTTTCCACTGCATTTAAAAATTCATTTTTATTGTCAGGAAAAAACTTATCCTGTGCATTAACTATATGAATGCCTTTCAGTGGGTGTTGATTTAGTCATCTAATATGTATTATTTTTTTATTGAACCAAATAGCTAATCTAACGCTCCTACAACAGTGGAATCCGACTTTCTGTTCCTTCTCCAGCCTGTCAGATTGGATGTACATCAGCAGGCCATGGCATGTTTCCTCTGTCCATTCCTGGCATGTAACAAAACCGAGAGCTTTTATTTAGTGACATTTCTCTTATCCTGCTAATCTGGACCAGCCTGAATCCTCTCGTGTCTCAAACGGAGGGAGCCCATCTTCTTTAGGCTGGCAGAGCCGTTGTTCTTAGGATTTCCTTTGCGAGCGATGAGTCATGCACATTACAGCTCTATCTACCCAGCTGGTGTGTGGATGCTGGATGTCGTTTCTCTTCATTAGCCTGTAGGAGTTCCCATAAAGCCGGAGGTTACCGCTCACTCCGCTCAATGATTTACTGCTGCTTCCTAGTTCATGGAAAAGTGGATCAAAGTCAGATCAGGCTCTGATGCTAGAAGCATTTAGTATCTGTCCTTTTTTTATGTGAGGCTTGTTTTGCTCTGTCCGTCTTCTTGGAATGGTTTTATGTGGAAATTGTGAGCAAGCGTCTGCAACAGCACAGCAGGGTCATGACATGTTGTACGCACGGTTTGTCCACTGTCCGTTCGAAATATACAGTTCTTCATTTTTATTGATTCGATGATTGAGTTGTTGACGTCAAACATTTTTGAAAAATGAAGGGTCCTAAATGGTTCTTGACTTGGACGTACAGTTCTTGGACAAACTTTTAACCTCGATGATAGATGTTTTCTTTTATGTGGAGGTTCTTTAATCTTTTTAAAAGTTTCTTCACACTCGCATCTTTCAGTGGTTCTTAAAGAACCAGCCATTGAATGATTGTTTAGGGAGCCAAAAGTGGTTCTTCTATGTTATCGCTTCAAAGAACCTTCATTTTGAAGAGTGAAGGATGCTACTTAGTGCTACTTAGTTTGCATAAGTTATTATAAAGGCAGAGGAAGTTGTTGAGGAGAAATTTCAGCCTCTCCAGTAATGCTTTCAGAGACTTTGCCTAACTTTTCTTTGCCGAAATAAAATGTAAATGAATTTGCGACACAAAAGAACCCTCCCAGATATTAACTCTCTTTAAGCATTGAGACAATGTGTCTGGCTAGAAGAGCATATCTGAAAGAACCTGAGAGAATTTCAAACTGCCTCTGTCACCCGCCGTCCCAGACAAATATTAGTATGCAGACAGATGAACACTTGGGATTAATCTTTAAACTTTAACCATGTCTGAACAACTTCACAAAGCCGTCTGCAAGACAGAAACTTTAAATCTGTTCTTCTCTTTTATCCAGTGTCGGTCTGGCAGCCAGAATTACGTTAATCTTCTTAAAAATGTCTCCTCTCCCCTCTCCATTACACCTGTACAATAGCAGGCCACTCTCAGAAAGTTTCTCGCTCTCAGTCTTAATTAGTTTCTGTTGCAGCTCTCAGCTAGTTTGTGTTTTTGTTGGAGAAGCTGCTGATCTGAACTGTGATGTTGAAAGTTTTAATGACGTCCAGATGCAGACAGGCATTGTTTATGGAAGCTTAAGGATATCAAATGGAAAAAAGATTCAAAGATGTAGTATTTAGGTGTTTGTAGTCTGTGGGACATGATGATGGCTGTGAATCACAGTCATTGACCTTTTGATTGAGGATGTTTTAGTCGTGATCAGGAACCGGATTCATTGACCTTTTAGGCATAAATGGACTTTTTATGTGTTTTTGTCTGTTTTTGGAAGATATAGAAATGAAATAAATATATCAAATGCAATACAGAAGATAAAAAGATAAATAATATTTAGGTGGGCTTTGTGGACCAGGTCGTTGATGATCGTGAACCAGAAAACTGTTCTCAATCAATTTCATAAGATGTAAAAATATAATATTTAGGTGGTCTTACTTTGTGGTACTTGTATGACTGTACTATGATCATGATGAATTATTGATGTTTTGGGGGAAAAGGGACTTTTTTGTGTGCGTTTCTGGTCATTTTTTTTTTTTAAATGATAAATATTTAAAGTGCAGCATATAAGATTTTAAAAAGTTAATATTTAGATGGTCTTAGTTTAAGGCACCTTTGTCCCAAAATGGCTTTTTCATGTTGTGTTTGGCCTATTTTTGGAAGACATAGTGATGAGATAAAGATATACATTGCATCATATATGATTTTTTTAAAAAGGCACATTTAAGTGGTCGTAGTTTGTAAGTTTGTTACTGATCAGGAATCAGAATAATTGACTTTTTTTTAATAATGCAATATAAAAGATAATGTTTAGGTGGTGTTAGTTTGTGAGATGTGTTGTGGTGGCGATCAGAAACCAGAATCGTTGACTTTTTGGGTGAAAAGGCATGCTTTATATGTGTTTTGGTAATGTTTGTTGTCCATAAAATAAAAACATATCACACCAGCCACACCACAAATAAAACAAAATTGACATATTTGTCTGTGGTTCTCAGGGCCAAACACAATAAAGCTTAATTACAGAGCACTTACGCTTCCACCGATCAGTGGGAGCTTCCAGACTTCCATTTAGCTTTGTACTATCTTACAAAAGGACGCAACGTAAGGACGGCATGTCCATTTCTTTGTCGGGCTGGTCATCAGTCCAGAGTGAGGGGTAATGAAGCGTGCGCAGCAGCACGTGATGAAGAGACCGTTCCCACGTTGGCATTTAACGCTGCGAAGCGAGTGAGAAAGCATGCCCTTCGTAAAGACTGAAACAATGGATTCGGCCTCTTTGTAATCAGGTTTCAAAGACATAGGTCCTGAATTTGCTAATTGCTTGGAATTAATTTTAATGGTGTTTTCATCTCTGTGTCTCGCTCCGGGTAAATCCCGCATCCATTAGCGGCTTCACATGGAAGTTAAAAGTCTGAGAATACTTTAGCTGCTTTTTTGATGGGCCCCTGTGTTCCGCTGCCATCACTTTAAAAACTCCAAACAAACTGGAGCAACCGCAAATGAAGAGCATTTACAAAAAGTTATGAAAGCAGCCCTCAGAACTTTTAACACACATGGACATTCATCACACTTCGAACGTCATCCCTCGTTTCTGGAGAGCACAGAAGGTTCTCCTCAAAAAAAAAACAGAAAAATCCTCCAGAATATTAAACCGAAATAAAAGCCAGCCTAATACATGTGGAATCTGTAGCAAAATGTGTTCAATTTGCCAACATCAAACATGGACAACCAGAGAGAGAGGGAGACTGTTTTGACTGGTACATTTTCAATACACCCCGAAGTACATTTCTCATTCTATTTTCAGTGCCAGCGGTCCGAGCTGGACGCACACAGACCCTGGCTGACCGCTGCCTCTGTCTCACAGGAATTGACCGGCTCACACGTTTATATTGATCTCCTATGGGAGCCGCAGCGGGGGGCTAGTGGGCCACGTCTGCCAGAGAAACGTACACGCTGGCCTCCAGCTGACCAGCAGGATAAACAACCCAGAGTACCAGGAACCAGCCAACGTGCCCTGAGCTCCCTCCAGCACGCAAACACATCACACTAAAGCTGCATGATGTCTTATTTTGTTGCTGTCTGAAAAAAACATGCATCTTTAATTTTTTCTGATTTTTATTTTTCTACATTATTTGAACACGGCAGCTGTCCTTCACTTTGTGTGATAATTTCATAACGCATGGACCAACAGAAATGCTCCAAAACTACTATTTAAATGTCTTTTTAATAACATCTATTATAGGTAAATAACATTTTTGCCATCTCCTGTGAAGTTGAGACATTTAAAAAAGGCATTCTTATTTACCAACAAACAATTTGGTTCTAAATGATGCAAGCCAACCTCTCTCATCACGTCATCGCTTTTATGGGTGTAACAGTACAATGTATTATATCATAAGTATTGTACCATTGTATTGTGCCTAGTAGGGGTGGGTGATACGTAAAGGATTGTGATATAAAAATATATCACAATCATTCAAGATATTTTCCTGATTCATACACGATACATATCAAGATATTTTGACACAGGCACAATTGTACTAGTAGTGCCACTTTAAAAAGCTGCCATCAAAAACTGAATTTTGATTCTCCTTTTCACTTACTGTGCTGGACTAAATCAAATTATCCAGGACTTAGTATGCTCTCTTTGTAATAAAACATTACATTAAGTACTGATGATATGGGATCAGGAACGCTTTTTTTATTATATTCTTATCAGAAGAACAAAATGAGTAACAATAACAAACTGTCATATTGCCCACCTCTAGTGACTAGTGCATTATCTCATGTCTGATGCGTTAATTGTGCGCTTATTTATTAGCTTGTGGCTAGCACTTTAGATTGGGGCACTGTAAAGCACAGTAAAGTCCAGTGACAGACACGGTACATTTGTCCTGTGTACATTTTCCCCCTAAATGTTATTGGGTTCTCTGAATTATGAGACCATTAAGGACTCAAAGTATGAATATTGCTACATACATGCAGCAAGCAAGCTAATAAATCTTCATTCCGGCTTTCTGTTACTCCAACCCTAGTCAGCCAACTTCACTCTTATGAGTTATCGTCTATACTTGTGATAGCAGAGCACCAGTTAGTTGGTTCAAACCTGTACTGGGACGTTTGACTTGACTTCTTCAGATTTGAACGACTATAATCTAAACTTGTGTCAGTAAAGCTTTTGGTTAGTCAGAATCAAACCTGTTCTGTGCTGAGCAGAGCTGTTAGCATGCTAATGAAGCTAATACTAACCAGCTCCTCTCTCCTGGTTAGTGGCACTATTTACCATTTACAATTGGTGTTAAATTGAAGTTTTGATGTCTATTGAGTGGTTGATTTATAGCTGTGTATGACTTTCATATATTTGGCTGAACTTACTTGATTGTTTTGGGGTTTGAAATAATGCAGCAGGATGCTGCGGCAGAATACCGAAATAAACATAGAACTGGTGAGCGAATAGCTATGTCATTACATCATCCCAGTGAAAGGTTCTGTGGCCCTGAACACAGTTAGCTAACCATGTGGAGAAAATGTGCTGTGCCTGGTTTTTAAGTGTTCCATGTCAAACTGTGTCCATGTGGAAACGCCACTGGAATGGTAACCCTCCAGCTCAGAACTATTCCACGCTGCAGTGTAAAAGAGGCTATAGCTAACCTTGTTCGGAAAACCGTGCTAAGCATGGTTTGTAAACGTTCCATGTCGAGCCATGTCCAGGTGAAAAGGCACTAGAACGGTTGGAATCAGAGTCAGAATCACTTTTTTTTCACCAAGTATGCTATACATGCTGTGTGTGGTGAGTGCACGCATGTATGACATGTAACATGCAAAATAGACAAGACTAGTGGCAAATATTTCTTTAAAGGACAAATGAAATAAACACAATAAATAGAACAGAATAATAAAGGGCCAATGTGAAAGGAGCTAAGCTGAAAATCTCTACATATGCAGATATGAATATCTATATGTAGGTCTGAGTTGACATATAATAATAAGGTTATCATTAATATAGTAACACGGTTACTCTCCATGCTTAGAACCAACAGGCCCTATAGTGAAAAAGAGGCCCTTGTTTTTGCTGTATTGAAAAATGTATTGAATTGAAACGTGACTATCATATCAACCTGAATTGTATTTGTTCTGAATTGTTACACCCCTAGTAGATATGAGAGGGAGGAATAGAAGCTTGGGCCCACATATGGGGCCAGTTCTCTGGACATGGATTAAGCCTAGTCTTGGTCTTAATTGGAATCACCATTTGAAGTTCTTTTTAGTCTAGGATTAGGCTTAATCTGGGTCTGAGAAACTGGTTCTTAGAATTTAAAGGGTTAATGTATTGCAAGCCATATTACAATCACAGTCTGTAGTAATTTTTTCATGTCTTATAGCCCTACACTACGGGCTATGGAGGGTTTTATGTTGTTGTTGTTGTTGTTGTTGTTGTTTTTGTTGTGCTTTATTTTTTTTGGTCTTTGTCTTTTCTGGCCTCAGCCATGAATGACCGGCAGTCATAAATGACTTGTCCTCGCTTAACCTTCTACAGGAATTTTTGACATATCTTGAAAGAATGACTTTTTTTCCTCTTCACCAATGATCTGTCACCAGAATCAGAAACATCTCCCTGCTAATGTGAAGGTCACAGCAGTTGCAGTGTGAGGAAAAACACTCGCTCTTCGCTTGGACCGTCATGTCAGCATTTCCTTAACGTAGTTATGGAGGCTGGCTTCCATTTTCCAAAACAGCCTCACACACAGGCCCTGATTACAATCTCTCTGCTGCAGTAATCTTTGTCAAATACGATTACTCTCTCTTTCTGTCTTTCTACTCCATACCCTTCTGCTTATTCCTCTCTCACATTCTGCTAGATAGATATGCTCTATCATTTTTATTCAATGTTTATCTGTCTCTCTACCCCACCATTCCTGTCTGTCACAGAAGCTGCTCAATAGGTAGTAGCCGGACACCTCTGCCCGCATTCCCTTATGAAGCCTCAACCGAGACAGGACAGCCCGTTCCCACTGCTGATTCAGCTCTTTCCCTCAGAGAGAGTGGTGCTCAAATGTTCCTCTGCATGCACCACTTCCACTCAGGAAGAGCTTGTTAATTAGCTGGTTAGTTGGATATGGTTTGTTAGAGCACAAAAAACACCAGAATGTGCAGAGCAGAGGGACTCCAGGACCAGGGCTGCCCCAGAGAGAGTGTGAGTTTAGCTGGCAGTATGCTTTAAATGACAGAAGAACTAATTAAAATCATACTACTGCTGAACATGCTGTCATAAGTACACTCAAAACAAACTCTGTGTATGTCTCAGCACTGCTAGAAGCCCAGTCTGTGTAGGGGACCAATTTAAGGTCAGGTCGCCCACTTGGCTCGTATTCAGCTGTTATAAAGTTGCCCTCTTTACTCAGCTGCTACATAGTCTCCCGGTTGACTTCGAATCAACTACTACAAAGTCACCTAGTGAACTCGAACTCAGCTGACACAAAGTCTGCCACCTGACTCTACTACACATGGGACCCTCAATATCTGGATTCTTAGTCACCTATTTGACTCCGACTTGACTATGTAGTCGCCCACTTTACTTGTATTTGTGTCTACTAGAGAGTCACCCTGTTTACTTGGACTCTACTATTACAAAGTCGCCCACTTGACTTGGACTCCACACTTGGAGCTACTGTTGCCCACTTGACTCACTGCTCAATATCTAAATTCAGCTACAGTCACCTACTTGACTCAGACTTGGCTATATAGTTGCCCACTTTTACATATGGCTACTAGAGTCATTCTGTTTACTTGGACTCAGCTATTACAAATTCACCCACTTTACTCTGACATAGCTACTACAAAGTTGCCCACTTGGACTTTTCTAAGGCAAAGTTACCCACTTTACTCAGACTCAGCTACTGTGAAGTAACCTACTTGGACTCAACTATTACTAATTTGTCCACTTTACTCTGACAAGACTACTACAAAGTTCCCCACCTTACTTGATTCAACTATTACATAGCTGCTCTCTTGACTTAGACTTGGCAAAGGCAGATTTGCCTATTTATCTTGACTTGGAGTTATTACAAAGTGGCCCACTTAACTTGGTTTGGCTATTTTTAATTTTCCACTTTACTTCGACATGGCTGCTGAAACAAAGTTGCCCATTTTACACAGCTTGTTTTGGACTTGGCTACTATATAGTCATCTACTTCACTTGGATTGGGCTATTACAAAGTTGCCCATTTTACTTCGACACAGCCACAACAAGGTCACCCACTTTACTCAGTTTCGGCTACTGTAAAGTTGCCCAGTTGTAAAGCTGCTTTGTGATAAAAGCTGTTGTAAAAAGCGTGATATAAATAAACTTTGACCTGACCCGACCACTTGACTCAGACTTAACTTCTACAAAGACACCCAGTTGACTCTAATTCGGCTAATATAAAGTCTCCCACATGACTCAAAATCTGCTACTACAAACGTGACCCTTTTTAGTTGGACTTAGCTACTGCAAAGTCACCTGCTTGACTCAAGTCACCTCTAATGATCTCGACTACAACATTAGAGTAAGCCACACTGGGACTATTCTGATCTCACCCAGCCAGGACCACCTCATTTAATACACTTACTCACAGGCTCACGTGCTTAATTCACTTACTTCAGTGTCGCAGACATGTGAGGACATAAGCCCAGGTCTGTGAGTGGAATTTAGAAGAAGAATTCCAGGCATTAAACCTAATTTAGCAGCCATTCAAAGGAAGGAAGTGTGTGTGTGTGTGTGTCTCTATGTGTGTGTGTGTGTGTGTAGAGTCTAATGAAGAAATGAAAGCTGGAGATGTGCTCACACACACAGGCCTGAGAGGCGCTGAGCATCCACACAGACTCAGGAGGGGCACTGAAAGAGGAGGTACCACCACTACCTCTGCCAATTAGCCCTGTCTGTACAACTTCCTGCTAAATTAGTTTTCTTGCTCTGGTCCAGACAGCTCTGGTGGCTACTGTAGGATTTGGCTCTGAGTATGTCTGTGTGACTCACTTCCAGTGAAAAGACAACAGCTCTGATTAAGACAAAAACACTTTTCCTGAATCCTTCCCAACAATGGAATAATTAGGAATTTCAGTGTAAACTGAAATATGTTGTAAGACAGTATTGTGTGAAAGTCAGAGACCACCCCTCATTTATTTAATTTTCAATCAGAATGGTCTTTTAGTTTCTCATCTTTCAGGAGATGTTTTTGAGGAGATGAAATATAAGATCCACATGCATAAGGAAGGGGAAAGTGAAAGTAAAAAAAAAAAAAGTGGAAAAAAACAGGGATTTCCAGAACTGGAGTCAAAAACATATACAAAGATAAACAAAAAAATAAAGTTGGCAAATCAAACAAAGAAGCTGCTGGTAGACTGACCACCCAACAGTCCAGACCTCAACATCAGTAAACTACTGAAACATTTGGGATTATTTGAATCGTCAGAAGCAGAAAGTGCAACCAACTTTTAAGACTGAACTTTGGAGGTGTGAACAATATCCCTGCAGATTTCTCTGAAAAACTGAAAGTGAGTCTCTGGAAAAGAGTGGAAGCTGTAATAAAGGTAAAAGGTGGACACACTAAATGCTGGAAATGTTTAGATATTTAGTTTATGAGGCTTCTGCGTAATTTTTCATCAAATATGTGAAGTTTTTAGATTTAGTCCTGGCACGGAAAAATGGATAATGTCACGTCTTTTGACTGGAAATGAATGTAGCGTGGTCTCTGAATTTTGCACAGTACAGTATATCGTTGCTGTCTAAAGAAATATGATCTCCAAAATGGTAAGTTTACAGGAGAAGGCAAAAACGTTCTTAGCTTTCAGTGTCAGTTATTGTTAAGAGATTTTATTCCAAGCTGTATTGGAGCATAATAAACAAATAATCATAAAACCTAAAGGACAACTGCTGTGCTCAAATGACAAAGAAAAGTAAACACTGAAAAAACATGTTTTTCTTTGGTCAGCGACAAGATGCTGTGTATATTATTTTTGTACGAGGTCTCACATTTCCAAACCCACACATTCTTGGGAAGAAACGTCACTATATGTCGAGTCATTCTGAGTCATAGAAAGCTTAATAAAAAACAAAAAGAGAAGGAAACAACCATATTTTTAACCAGTTTTTACTCATACTGCATGTTTACAAATGGCATCATTATCTTTATGTACACTGAACAATAAAAAAAGAACTATATACTTACAGCTGAATCTCCAGAATAATCAACAATAACAAACCAAAAAGAAAAAAATAGCAAAAGTATTATAAGATCATTGATATAGTTAATCCTATACATTTTGTGATAAAACAAAGTAGAGCCTTCTACAAAGACCATTGACTGCATTAGAATATTGGCAACAAAAATGGCATTCAAGCATTAATATAGCAAAAAAACCTTCCAATGTAGAAAAAAAGCCCACATTTTAATGTCCATATGGTTTTTTTACTCTCTCACATTATTCTTTTCACATCAAATAGCATGTCGTTTGTAGAAGACAGAAATAAATTGCTTATAAAGACTTTAACGGCAGAGCTGTTTAAGTCTGCTTTGATTGTAAACAAAACCAGATCCGCTTAGAAGTCCATTTATTAGTGAGCTTTAGGTTTCCAACTAGCGCACACACACGCACACATATACAAAACGTTCAGGCAGATATTCGTGTTTGGGCACTGTAGAAAATGAGACGTATATACTGTTTAGGTCACGAAATCAACACGCTTTTACGTAACACATTGCACCTTATAATAAATAGTGTTGAGGATAATATACAGAAGACAAAAGATAGTCAGTCAGACACTATAAATGTATAAATAAATGGACACAAAAATATATAAATAAACATCCAGAAGACAGAGCTATATGAAATCTTCCTCTTTTCTTTCTTTCCCTGGAAAATAAATAAGCATATCTCTATGTACAGTATGAATACTGACTCTGCACTGACGTCGAGTGCCGGTGCTGACGGCGCTTCACCCCGTCAGTATCGGAGAAACGTGAACATAATCCGTGCAGTCCTGATTTTCGTCCTCCTCCTCCTCCTCCTCTTCATCATCTTCGTCCTCCTCCGTCAGCTCCGAGATGGCTACGCGGAGGAACACAGTAGCTGTTGCATCAGTACGAAACACAACAGCACACAAACTCACCGCATGGCTTTGAAAGGACAACAAAAGTTTTTTTTGTTTTTTTTTAAAGAACCATTAATGGTTAATGGTTATTGGTTTTTGCTTCTTTTCCAGCAAAGCATCTGAAATGATAATGCTTTTTCTGATTGGCACAAGAAAGCGGGCGGGCAGCCTTGTGCGGTGGGACTGAGAGGGGGGTCAGGGGTTTCGGACAGGTCAGTGGTCTACGCCTGGAAGCAAAAAGAAAAGCGCTTTCATTTTTGACAGGCTTGGAAAAGGCCGAATGGCTCAAAGGAACATTCGGTTACTAACATAGATTTGCAGTCTTAATCAAATCATATTCATTAACCCCCTAAACTCCAGGCTTATTGTGTAATTAAAGCTTATTATGCAGCAACAACTATGAATTAGTATTTATTGTTCAGTAGCTATTAAGAAACTTATGGCACATAGTTATGAGCATGAGTATTGTAAGTCTCAGAGTTTAAGGGGTTAAAACAAGTTAAAGCTCAGATAAACTGACTGTAATGAGCTCTGGAAGACACATTTTTAATACTGCCACACATAAACACAAAACAATAAGCACAGTTCAGTTATAGACACTTCATAGCACATAAAGCCTTCAGAGCGTTGTTAGTAACAATGCCATTACCTCATATTTTAGCACCAAAGTCTCCACATGCAAATTAAGCCTGGTCCTGGACTAGGCTTAATAAGCATATGGAAAAGCCCATATTGCATTATTAGCGAAAAGGGAAGCCTCGCAATTTTCCAACATCAATAACTTTTTCCCCAGCCCCTCCTCAACTGAAAAGATTCACACTCTTATATGACATTATTAAGTCAAAACAAACCCGATACTGAAAACTGCACTGCCAAAGTGCTGCCAAGATGTGACAAAAGGGTGGACTGCACTCGCACATGAATTTTCCCACACATTAATTGTGTATATATGCCCATATATACACATATGGGCATATCATATATATGTGTATATGCATGTGTATATCAGTCAGTATATATATACACACACACACACACACACACACATATATATATATATATATATATATATATATATATATATATATATATATATTGCTTAGATGGCGGGAAGCAGAAAATGCAACCAACTTCTAAGACTGAACTTGGGAGGTATGGAAAAATATCCCTGCAAATTTCTTTGAAAAACTGAGAGCCTCCTGAAAGAATGGAAGCTGTAATAAAGGTAATAAAGTGGACACAATAAATACTGAAAAAAACTGATGCCGTTCTGGCTTTTTGTTTTCTACTTTTTTCCCCCTGATGCTGAAAATTGAATGAGTTGTACTTAATGGCTGTTTTGACTGGAAATTAAATGAATGAAAGATGGCACAGTATATAAGTACATGTGCAATTACATGTTTTGTATATATTAATTTAATTATAATCAGTATACACATAAATTATATACTTATATATGTGTGTGCGTGTATGTAATAGAATGAGCCATCTGCTCTGAATTTTCAAAAAAGTTGCATATTTACTGTTGTTTCTAATGTTTAAACTGATCCTGGTCAATCCAAAATGGGAGTCCAGGATGCTTTTTTTCAAGCGATTTAAAGAAAGCATCTGATTAGAATCTAAGATGGCAGAGTAGAACATGCTCAGGTCAGCTTGTGTTGATGTCTCATGCACAAGCTAAATTGTTTATCTCATGATCCTCACTGTGACTTTGTGCCAGGGCCACAGGCATAAGCAACAGATTCACAAGCACAGCAGAGGAAAGTGAATGTATGTCCCTGTGTGCTCTCCACGTGACCCGTTTACACCAGTAATCTAGCTTTTATAAGGGATCAACAATGTGACCTTTTGTTTAAGATGATAAATTCATAACCTGTGATTTGAACTGGAGCTGTCCCAGACTAAATATATCATATATTAGGCAGGTCTTTGACTTGGCCAAATTACATTGTTATTGGAACAAATTGAATTGTTATTTGGTTATTCTCAGCACTGGCCCAGCAGACTAGGCCAAAGCTTAGACCAATCACAGCACAGAAACTGTACAAAGATTTCACACTAATATATGACGACAATAGTAAGATGTAATAAGCCTGATGTGGGAAAAACTGTGGCGTGACCCTTTAAGTGAAGCCAACAGGGCGAAATGCACCAGCACATGAAATTAATTTCAGTGAATTATTTTTTGCTCATTGCAGCTTTTCAGTTAAACCTTAAACGCCCAGAAGCTGCTGGTGGGTCCAGACTTCTATAACTTAAGTCAGTTTACATTGTACTAACTGAATAATAAGCCTTAGAATGTAATAAGCTCAGGGGTACAACAGCTACAGTCATATGCAAAAGTTTGGGCACCCCTGGTCAAATTATATGGTTTATTGATTTTCTAAGTGAAAACAAGTGAATGCATCCTCTACAGAGAACACACTTTGCACATTTAATGCACTTTTACTGTTTATTTGCTGAATTTAACATATTGGAAAAAATACTACAAAATAAAGTATAGCCTCTGAAAAAGTTAAGCCACATATTCTTTTTTTCAGTACGTTAAACACAGCAAAAAATAGAAATTATGCACAAAAACGCCATATTTAAGTGTGTTCTTTGTAGAGGATGTGTGAGCTTATTTTCACTTCATCAAAAATCAACAACACATGTAATTTGACCAGGAGTGTTCAAACTTCAGCATATGGCTGTATTTGTCTCAGGAGGGCTGAGAAAACAAAGACATCATCAGTTCCCAGAATCCTGCTGTTTCTTTTGGTTGCACTATAGCATAGCATAGACCGGAGGTGGAGGTGTTTGGGTGAAGGAGGGCAGGAACATTAACGGCTGTTCTTAATGCCAGCATTGCATGTCCGGTCTAAGCATCCTCTACTTACAGTTGCACAAGCCGGCGTGTTTGACCTCCAGGACACGGCGGAGCGAGCAGGCGGCCCGCCGCATGGCGCACTCGCTGGGGTAGGTGGTGTTGTCGCTGGCGCACACGCTGTCTCCGGGGTGGCTCTCCGGACAGTCGTCCTCGCAGGCTGAGCAGCGGCCTCGTCCTGTCCTTGCATCCCACAGGCACCGCTTCCCCTCGGGACAGCGGATGTCATCACATGACTGGGCATCTGAGGGCAGAAACAGAAGGTCAGAAAGTGTCTCCATTCTACTATTGGGGGTCAACTGAATTTAGTGAGACCCCTTATTCTGCACATTTTTGTGTTTTCTAGCTAGCACACCTGATTCAACTCATTAACTAATTAACCCCTCAATCCCTACACAATTAAAAAAAGATGGTTTTGTATAGATAACTTTTTGAAAAGGGTTCTTCTGTTGTTACAGCCTTGACATAATAACAATAGAACAAACCTTTTTGGTGCTATGTAGAACCCTTTTCAAAAAGGTTCTATGGAGAACCATCTACAGCACATTCTCCATTAATCTGAAGAGCCATTTAATGATGCAAAGAACCCTGTAATCATGCAAAAGGTTCTTTAAGTGTTCATGGTTCTTTATAGAACCATTTTCGTTACTAAAGAACCTTTGAAGAACCATGTTCTTTTTAGTAGTGTAAGCTTATTATTCAGTGCTTAACCTTAAGACTTATTGTTCAGTACCTACTATGAAATGTTTAGTGACAGCTATAAATTAAGTATCTACTATAAATTACTCAGGTAGTACTATGAATTCTTCATTATTTACTATAAATTCAGTGTCTTCTATAATTTTTCAGTAACTGCTATGAAACTAATAGGCAGTTTAATAGATTGCTTGGGAATGTTATCTAGCAGTAGATTAAGTATGTAGTTTATACATTACTTAAAAGATATAATCTAACCTAATTTAACTTAATTTCAAACTACTTTTGGACTGTTTTTGATCGAACTGTCTAAGCTGTTACCATAGTCTGTTAGCTCATTTCATAAAGTTTGAACTATCTGAAGACACAGGACTAATATCCACTTCCTTCCTCTTTCTCGAAAGTATACCCTTCCGTCTTTCTCTCGGGAGGGTATCAGTCATTGTGATGAAGCTATTTGCAGTTTGGGAGCACATTAAACAAATTGAGAATTTAAAACTATTAACCTTTAAAAAATTACTGGAATTACAGAACCTGTACAAGTTTTTGATGGTTGTAATCTAGATTACATGTATTTCATCACCAGCCAACTCTGTAAATGATGTAGTTAGTGGTTTAGTGTGAATCCATATAAATGTTCTAGAATTTAGGGGTTAATAAGCCCCTAATGTGCTGGGTCAGGTGTGTTACAGTAAAAAAATATCGCAAACAAGGGGTCCCCAAGTCTGGGATTGGGAGCCACTCACCCAATCTGAGATACCCGAACAACTGTGTAGTAAGGCTCAGTGTTCAGATGATGGAATCATGGGTTATTGCACCACAGCAAACTAATGAGGACCACATGTTTAGAGAGCATTATATAAGCAAAGCTTTGAGGGTTGGAGTTGGGCCTGATCGAGGATCGGTTTTGCCAGTTTTATCCTAATGAACATGATTGCATGGACTGTAAGTGCTAATCCTAGAACATGTTGAGCTTTATTGCCACTCGTCATTACAGCCAGGTGTTGAGTGATTAATGAAATATAGCTCCTCTCGGAACCACGCTGCATTTAACACGAAACAGCAGCAGACACTCAGTAGACACAGTACATGCAGACAATCAACCGTAAGAAAAAGATGAAGCAAATGTACAGTCTTTAACGGCAGTGTTTACGTCCGCATTGTTCAGCAGTGTAAAAGTAACCATTAAAAGCAGATCAGCTGGGTTCTAACCTGGTTCCTCTGGGTAATCATTTGATACAAAAAGGCAGAGTTCTCACCTATGCACTTGCCCTCATAGGCCACCCCGATAGATCTTCCCAGAATGCACGTTGCTCTTCTGAGGTGGCACGCGCTGGCATAAACAATCCCATCATTCCCACACAGGTACTGCTCGGGAGAAGTCGCTTCGGGGCACATGCGGTTGCAGGTCACACAGTAGGCGTTGTTGACCTGGTCCACCACACATGTGGCGGTGCCGGGACAGCGGACATCCTGGCATGTTTCTGCAAAGCATCAAAATTGGGACATGTGACAATAAAGCCTCTGCAAAGATTTTAGTGACCTTTCACTGAATTCTGTTTCAGGTTCTGGTTTGAAACACATGCCTGAACTGAGATTCTCAATGCTGGGCTGGTCTAATGAGCATAGATTAAACTAACCCTTAATCTAAGTCCATGACTCCTAGAGAGGAAGACTCTCAATTAAAACTCTCAGAGGCTCTCACTGTACCTATATCACCTATTCCTAATTTCTGAGATTGAGACTAAGCCTAGTTTTTTAAACAGATGTGAAACAGATTCATTAAAACAGATGTTTGATTGGGATTCTCCAAACTGGGCTGATTTAATGAGCACAGATAAAGTTGAACATTGGCCTAAATAAATTCTTTGGGACTCTCACTTCACCTAATTCACCTAATCCTAATTTCTGACACTGAGACGAAGCCTAGTTTTTAATCAGATGTTTGATTGGGATTCTCCACACTGGGCTGATTTAATCTAATCCTAATTTCTGAGATCGAGGCTAAGCTTAGTTTTGTTTTGAAAGTTAGGCTGGTTTAATAAGCACAGATTAAACAGAATTTTGGAATAGGTTAGGCTCTCCGGGTCAGATTCCTGGACAGAGATTAAGCACAGCATTCTGTATGGCAATTCTCCACTAAAAGGAAAATTAAATCCAGAACTAGGTTTAATTTGAATCCAGGAAGATGACCTTTAAATGCTTCACCTAGTTCACCTAATCTTAATTTCTAAGATTAAGACTAAGCCTAGTTTTAGTTTGAAACAAATGTTTGAATGGAGATTCTGCATGCTAGTCTGGTTTAACTAGCACAGATTAAACCCTGGACTACACTAGACTCTTAGAGTCTCTCACTTTACCTAATCCTAATTTCTGAGAGTGAGGCTAGTTTTGTTTTGAAACAAATGTTCGACTGGCATTCTCTACACTAGGTTTAATGGGCACAAGTTATACCTTGGACTAATGCTCTTACTTAATCTAACTGATCTAATCCTAGTTTCTGAGATTCAGACTGAGCCTAAGAAACAGATGTTTGAGGTTCTCACTGCTAGGCTGGTTTAATGAGCACAGAACCTTGGCATCGATTAGACTCTCAGGGACTCTCAACAACACTTAATTTACCTAATCTTAATTTCTAAGATTCAGTCTAAGAATAGTTTTGGTTTGAAACATGTTTGATTGGACTGTCTTCAATCCTGATGTAATGAAGACAAGATCAATCCTTGGACTAAGTATGACTCTCAGGGTTTCCTGGACAGGGATTAGGCAAAGATAAGGAGAAATGTGGGAGTAAATTAGACTCTCAAATGGATAGACTTCAAGCAAAGTACATTCTACTCTATGATTAGTGTTGAGTCCTGTCAGGAACAACTGGACTGATCATTGAATATGGCCCTGAAAGTTTGTGTAAGAGTCAGCATTGGCTAGTCTGGGTCATAGACTTTAATTCTGACGCATGTTTTGACATTAGTTTATTTACTTATTTATCTAACAAACTCCATGCGTTGGAAAAAATGGAAAAGGACTGATTGTGCATGTGAACTGTTATTTTGCTTTGCTTTGTTTTAATCAAAGGATTAGAACAACATATACTGCCTGAAGTACATTTTTTTTAGGTTGAACTGACAAAATATACAGTATTTCATACTTACTCTTGCACTTGCCCTGATACTGGGCCACCAGGTTGGGGTATCTCCTGCACTTGGCTCTGAGGAGCGCACACTCGTTGCGGTAGGTCTTCCCGTCTGAGCCGCACACAGGTCCTTTGAAGGTGACGCTGGAGCAGTCTGGAGCGCAAATGCAGCGCGGCCTGTTTCTCTTGTTCATCTTACACCGCTTTCCAGGACCACAGTCCACATTATCGCACGTCTCTAACAAATCCAACCAATCAGTCAGTCAAACAGTGTCAGTTTGACCTATATATCTGAATATACAGTCGTAAGCAAAAGTTCAGGCGTTTCTGCTCATTTTAATGCACAATTACTGTTTATTTGCTGAAGGTAACATACTGGGGGAAAAACGTAACATGCAAAAGTTATGGCACCCTTTATGTTTTATAGTTTTATTTTTTCTAATAAGTGGGATAGGTTTTCAAACTTTTGCATGTGACTGTATCATTACAGTGGTCACTAACCTTGTCCTACGAGACCTGCTGCAGGTTTCAACCAATATCAGCACTAATCCAAATGAAGAATTTAGCTCCAACTCAAGTCAAGTAAACTGATAATGTGGATCAGAGGGAGCTGACACTAAACTCTAGGGTCTAGTTTTCTGAACATTAATTAAGCTTAGTCTTGGGCTGCACAACAATGCCAAAAGTATTTCACCACTTAGGTTTCTAGACCTAGATTAAGCCTAAACCTAGGCTAAATTGGATTTTTAACTGTTAAACAGCAATACTGTCATTACAATTAGTCCACAATCCAAGAAACTACTCCTTGTTTAGGGTTAGGCTAAAACTGGGCCTCAGAAATTAGCCCTTGATCTCTAGGCACAGGTTGGTGACCACTATAAAGTTAATTTACATTTCATTCTTTTTTGCAAAGCCTGCATCAGCAACATACCTTTGCATGGTATACAGTTGGGAGCACCACCATTCAGGAGCAGCCACCGAAATAAGGTGTTGCTGGGCACGTCCTCCTCTGTCCACGCCGTGCCCAGCCGTTCACCTCTGCAGCAATCCTCTCGGCTCATCCCGGACATGTAGAGGACCTGACATCTCCCGTTCTTCCCCTGCTCAAGCCAGCAGTTGCCAGCTGGAAAGAATCAGCCCTGTTAGCACCCTGTACAAGCTGAGCCTTTCAAAACCTACACAGTATCCACACTCTTAGAAATAAAAGTACAAAACTGTCACTGGGGCAGTGCCCCTCTTGTCACTGGGGTGGAACCCTCAAGGCTACATCTCAGTACCTTTAGTCAGGGAACATAACTGTACCATAATCCATTGAAATTCGATTTTTTTAAGTTGTATTGACTCCACACACCCCGTCTCGTCTCCAGGCTTTTTAATTTGTATTGTTCTGTTTTAAAACATCAGGTTATGAAAAGGTACAAATATGTACTTTTCACCTGGAAAAAACTTATTTCAGGTTCACAATTGGACCTTAAAACCATTGTTGTACCTTTGAGGGAACAGTTATATTGTTTGTACCTTGATAAAAACGAAAAATGTACCTGCACAGCACCTTTATTTCTAACAGTGCATAGACTTATGGCCAACTTTCAGTGTATGATATATTTAAAGAAATAGTCCAGCATTTTTCAACCTTCTCTCTATCTGCCTCTTGTGTACTGTATGGCTGATTACCACAGAGAATAGTTCTGATATGTTTTCCAGTGCTTAGAAGGGAAAACAAAACCAGTTGACTCAAAATGTGCTTGTAATAGAAGCCAATAGGCAGGTCCTGAAGCAAGAAGGGTTTCTGTTCTTTTACTGAGAACAGAGAAACGCATTGAAATGATTGTGTGTGGTAATCAGATGCAGCAGAAAGAGATTTGGTTGAAAATTGCTGGGGTACTTCTTTGAATCAGGCTTATGTGGACCATCTAGAAGTTCTAGAAGAGAGCTGTTTGTAAGGAAGTGTAAGGGCAGGCTTAGTCACCGTGCGCTCCCTCGCTCGAGAGGCACGAGATACTTAACTAAGACCGTGGAATAAAAGTAATAAAAATGCCATAAAGTGTCAGTAAATGCCATTCGTGGGCCAGAAAAACAGACAAACTAGCAAAATAAACATGCAAAACAAAAACAGAACACCTCACAGTAAAGTACCAGAATGGCCAAATGACATACTAAGCTGCAACGGCACGGTGTACACCAAAAATACAGCAAAAACCTCAAAATTGTTCAACAAAAACCTACTTCTTTGAAGCTGCGCAACCATTTCTCCACTTTCCCCCCTTTTACGCACAGCAATAACTGTGCGCAATCGTCACCGCACTTCAGCCCCAGTGCGCTTCCAGACTCCCGCAGCCTCCAGCTCCAATGGAACTACACGGAGAACACCACAAAGACGAGCTGCTCTTACCCTGAACTCGGTGCTCCTCCATGAAGTGCGCGAGCCACATGAGCAGCGCGAGCACGCCCTGGCGAAGCTGCAGCAGCTGGAGCATCCTTGGAGAGGAGGGCCGGATGTAGGACGGGTGGATGAGGCGTGTAGGACGGGATGCTTAGCGTGCTTGACACCCAGTGCCTGTCATAGAGAGCCAGTCTTGCGTTTTAAATCGCTATGAGGCTCTGGAGTGGAGCGCCTTTTGGTGGGCGGGCTTCAAAAAGTTGAGGGGGGTGGGGACACTGGAAGAACGGCTCGCTCACCACCAAGGAGATTCGTCAGGTGACGTTTTATGAGCTTGAGAAACTTTCTCTCCTCGAGCCCTGACAGCATTGTTGAGGAAATCGAAGACAGCTTTTGCGCAAAGAATGGCGCGCATAATGGCGCAAAGCAGCTTCACCAGACGATTTTACCACGGTGCGTTTTGGTTACAGAGGTCTATGAGAGATCATCCTCTGAAAAGGGCTTCTGGTCATAATTTGGTATTATTCACTGCAGGTTCTTTGATTTTTGTAGTGTTAAATATTTCTGGATACTTCCATGTTTATGTTAAACTCATGCTCAGCACTATTGCTGTCTATACAGGACTGTGTTTGAAACTACACTGGACTGTCGCTCTCAGCTTTGAACAGATCCGCGATAACAGCCGCTTTTCCATCAAAGTTCAGTCGCCCATATAAGCGCGTTAATCTCCTAAAGTGCTCCATTAGAGGGAACTCTAAGCGATAATAATAGACGCGCGGTCATTCTGGTCATAGTGGAGACAGTTGTTTGGTCCTCCCCCGAGGTCGAGCGCACAAATATAGACCAACAAATCCTGCTTCAAAGGAGCCTCTTGGGTTGGGGATTGGATTACATCAGACGCAGTAGACAGCACTGAGTGCTCAACTCAGACAAGAGTGTTGCGCGTCTGCTGGATGACAGGTAGCTGCTCCGCAGGAAAACCGGGCCAATCTCAGAAAGTGCAGTGGTGAAAATGTGGCCTCGCTTGCCCTCTATCGGTAGACAAGCTGTACTGCACTTAGACTGGCCGTCACCCGTTGCAATACAAGTCACAGTGTAAAACTGAATTCTGCCAAACTTTCAAAAATTCCGGATAGTTTAATCTCTGGGCTGTAAACAAAGTCATTCAGAGTAGTTTGGTGTGAAATGGTTCTTTGTAGAGAAACTTACTACCTCAGATGTATTTACAGTGGTGGTGATAGGAACCAGGAGAGACCTGGTTCAACACAAATATAGCCTTTTTATTTAATCTCCAGAATGACCAGTAAACCACCCATACAGAGCCCTAGTAAGGCATGGAAACGAAATAATTCAGTTGTGGCCATGATTTAGTAAGGCGTGGGAACGAGATCCTCATGCACTGCCATGACTTAGTAAGGCATGGCAATGAGATAATTAAGACGTGACCACAGCTTAATAATACAGAGCCCTGCTGGTGACATAACCTATAAATAAAAAATAATACGTGGCCACGACTTAGTAAGGCATGGCAATGAGATAATTAAGCCCTGACCACAGCTTAATAATACGAAGCCCTGCTAGTGACATCCCGTATAAATAAAAATAATACGCGGCCACAACTTAGTAAGGCATGGGAATGAAATAATTAAATCGTGGCCATGACTTAGTAAAGTGTGGGAATGAGATCCTAATGAGTAGCCACCACTTAGTAAGGCATTTCATTGAGATAATTAAGCCTTGACCACAGCTTAATAATACAGAGCCCTGCTAGTGACCTACTGTAAAAATAAAAATAATATATGGCCACGCCATATTAACACATGGTGGCCACGAGTTAGTAAGGCATAGGGACGAGAACCTAATGCACGACCACAACTTAGTAAGCGTGGGAATAAGATAATTAAGCCTTGAACACTGCATAATAAGGCATGATCTTGTTCCCACGCCTTACTAAGTCGTGGCCATGACTTAATTATGTCGCTTCCATGTCTTACTAAGTCGTGGCCATTAGTATGTCGTTCCCAAGTGTTAATATGTACACATAATTTTCATTTATATGGGACATCCCCTATAAATATAAATAATGCGTGGCCACAACTTAATAAGGCATGGGAACGAGATAATTAAGTCGGGGCCACGACTTAGTAAGGTGTGGATACGAGATCCTAATGCATGGCCATGACTTAATAAGGCTTGGGAATGAGATGATTAAACCTTGACCACAGCTTAATAAGACATGATCTTATTCTGTGCCTTACTAAGTCATGGCCACGACTTAATTATCTCATTCCTAAGCCTTACTAAGTCGTGGCCATGCATTAGGATCTTGTTCCTACGTGTTAATACAACATACACATTATTTTTATTTATACGGGATGTCACCAGTAGGGCTGCGTAGTGAACCTACACGTGTTTCCTTTGTTCTTCGAAGTAATGTTGATGATGCTAAAATATTGGTTATAATGTTTTCTTTGAAGGCTATTTTGCTTCAGAACACCCATATACTTACTTACTCTCAGTCATTCGCTCCCTCCCTCGATCCCTCCCTCCTTCATTTATTCCCTAAATCACTCACTCTCTCTCTCTCCCGGTCAGCTGTTTCAAATTCAGAATTGGCCAATGTGCATCCAGCCCCCTCTTATAAAATCCTGTTAGCTGAGAAAATGCATGTTGTCCTCATACTAAAAATTACAGCCACGTTGATTCAATCAAACGAAAAATCAAACAATTCCACCTGTCTGAAATTAAACCCAGCTCAGCACAGCGAGGGACGGGCGACATCTGCTGGTGGGTGATGGGTACTGAGAGCTTCAAACCCGCTGCACTTTTCGTGATTTTTTCTTTCGCGTCATCATTAGAAACACAAATTAAGTTTCCTGTTATCCAAAGTAGACGAGCTTTCCAAATGCAGACTGAAACCCAAAAACAACACAAAAAAAAAATCTGGATTATGATTGGATGTTGACCTGGCGTTCCTGAACCGCGGTCAGCTGACTCAGAGCAGGACCAATCAGATTTCAGATCCGCGGAAGTTCACACAGAAAACAGTGTGAAAGATCCAAGTCATGTGTTTCCAAACAGGCTGCATTCATGACTACCGAGGTACGATTTTACACTCTTTTCAGCTTTTTGAAAGGAAAGTAGAGCATGTGTTGTACAAAATACTAATCATTTTATGCGTACTTTTCGTAAGCTGTTGTTGGATGTTATAAAAGTTGACACGGTGTATGTAACTTAACACTGTAGACAGTGTGACGGTAACCTAGGTATTACTGATTAGTGTGAAGACGCTTGTTCTTTGTTAGCTTCTCTAACCTCGTTCTGTTATAGGTTTCATCACTACTGGCCACACATTACGGTTGACAGTGTGCATTTAAATCCTTTAAGCCATGAGAAGTTACGAGGCTGAAGTTGGTTTCCTATTCGCCAGCTTCTTGTTCTAATATTCCCGTTCCACCTTAAATGGTGCCACGGTTAAACTTTGGCGCCTGAGGCGTTACAATTATAACTGCTGCGCCATTTAAGGTGGAACGAGAAAATTCGCACAAGAAGCTGGCGAATAAGAAGCTGACTTTAGCTTCGTTCCGAAATCCCAAATTATTGTCATTTAACTGTTTTGGATACACTTTAGTTGGATGTATTTCTTGTTTTTACTCTTCTGTGATATTTAGTGCAGGGCTACATACATCTAGATGAACGTTACTCTCTCGCTGAATAGACATAACACAAGGTATAACCTTGGGCCAGTAATCAGTATTATTGAATATCGCGATAATCTAAATAATTGCCGATATTATGCAAAGTAGCGGTTATCATTCTCTTTCAGGTGCCATTTGCTTCACCTTGCTTTAACAGTTCTCTTTTACAGTAATTCTAATCTGTAGTAAAAATGTGTGTTCTAACATGTAAACACAGTTATATGCTGTACAACCAGAACATCACCAGATAATAAACTGCACACCTACATGCTTTAAATGGCGCTTGGAAAGATTATAACATATGATTTCCATCTGGAATGCTGAGGCACATGCAAATGACTAAACCAACTGTGCAGTATATACGTATAATCATAAATGATCATATTATAATGACAGTTTGTTTAATATGTATAAAAATGTAAGTAATATAATTATTATATGTTAAGTGATATCAGAAGCTAGCCTTATTGTGTAATCATATGGTAATTATATTACCATCTAAGAAAGTGTGAACTGTAGAGTACGACTGTAACGTTCACTTGTGGTACTAACTGAATTTAAATGGGAATAATTTCACAAGCGATTATTGTTTGTCTAAATTGACCTTACCGTCCAAGCTTAGGCATATTTGTCAGTAAGAGGAACCTGATCAGCGCTCTGTAATGGGACCATGGATAATGAGACAGAGGCTCCACTGTAGAGAAAACAACGAAGACTTCAGGAACCTAAGATGTTGAAACTTAAAGGGACATGCTGACCAAAACTAGTAATTTAACCTTCACTGCTGCATACATGCCTACATTCTTAAAAAGGTGGTTCTTCAAGGATTCTTTAATAAAGAAGATTAGTTTTTATATAGAACCATGAACACTCAAAGAACTCTTCGTGTGATTTGGATCACTATGTTGATGGAGAATGTGTTGTTTGTGGTTCTATATAAAACCTTTTGAAAGGGGTTCTATATAGCACCAAAAAAGGTTCTTCTGTTGTTACAATGTCAAGACCCTTTTTGGTGCTATATAGAACCCTTTTCAAAAAGGTTCTGTATAGAACCATATAACCCTGCAATAGTCTTTAGAGTGAAATTTCCCAGTTTAAAGAGTAGGAAACGCGTGGTCTGATGATGCATTTTGAAGGTGGGAGGAACTTTCGAAAAACTACATGTCCTTTGAGGGCGGATACTTACGTGTAAATGCAGAAGGACGCCAGATAGCTAACGTTGCTACTAGGAAGCTGAATATCACATTTGTTTTTATTAGTCTCTACATCAGTAGCTATGTAGCAGTCAGGATTTCTTTGTGATTTGAGGATTCCCAGTAGCTGTACAATGTATTTGCGTGGTGTATTCTGGGTATTGTAGTAAGAGTACACTGATGGATGAAAACACAAAAAGGATACAAAATTGTGAATTTGGTCAAACCAATAAGGCTTATGGATACAAGGCAGTGCTACAGAATATTAATAACGTATTAATTGCTAGTTTTAGATCCCTTTAAGGCAGATGTGTCAGGCTCCAGTCCTCTTGGGCCAAAACACTGCAGACTTCAGCCACATTAAACATACCTGATTTGGCTCGTCAGCTGATTAGCAAGGTCTTCATGAACTGAATTCAGAGTGTCAGATGAGAGTAAGCTCTAATCTCCATAGCACTTTGGCCTGGAAGGTCCCCAGTTTGACGTGCCTGCTTAAGACGTTAATATTGGTCTATTATTCAGTAGTAGTATCAGCAAACACCTGGTATTTGGTTGAATCTTTCGTTGTGAGTGTAAACTGAATATTTTGAGTAACAGTGAATACAGTAGGTGCTGTAATTAATGTTGGTGCTGTTTATGTTTACTAGGTGTTGGTGTTGTATTTTGCAAAAAGCGCAGAATTAACAGGGCTCAAATCTGAGACTGTGAGTTTGCAGTCACAGTTAACCACCCTTCAGCTTTGGCAAGAACTGGAGAAGCGCCATCCAAAGTAAGTATGAGAAGTGCAAAAGCATCTCAGTTTAGTGACTAATTCTGCTATTGAATCTCCATATCGCTGTACTGATGTGAATGAATCAGTGCTTTTGGGTTGTCTGTTGTGCGGTCCAAGTTCTGTTAGTAAGTTGACTTAACCACTCATAGTGACTCACTTGAACTCAGTCTCGTTGAAAATGAAGGAGATGAGTTGACTTGTGAATCAGAATCATTGTATTGGGCCTTTACTGAAATGGACAGTTGAAAGGAATCAGGTTGGTAAACTATACCAAACTTACCACCACTAATTTAAAGGAGCAATATCATGAGAAATCAGATTTTTTTTTTAAATGTAAGAGTTTTATGTAGTGTGTAAACATTTCAAAATGTATTGTTCACCCCCACCCCCCCTAACAGTCCATATGTGGATACTACACTGCAGTAACAGCTCGTTTTTAATTCCTAGTTTTTGTGATGTCATAAAAAAACATTTAAATAAAACCGATAGCTTTTTGCTGAAACTGTTTGTTTAAATTCATTGACTTTCTCTTCACTAAATCTCCTATCAGGTTGAGTGCTGTACGTGAGCACGTGGTGCTGGCACTGCGTCAGGAGTACGTGGCCGTTGGTGATCAGCAGGTGATCCTGCGGGAGGGGGACGAGGTCGCGGTCATACCACCACTCAGTGGAGGCTAGACGGAGCCTCAGTGCGGGTACAGAACTTCATTTAATATTTTGACTTCTGTAATTTCTCTTTAAATGAACTGATTTTGTGTTAATAATTAAGGGGATATTGTATTTCCTTCAAACCTTTTCCTGATTAGGAACAGTTATGTTCTATTACCATTCACATTACATGTTTTGTTGATTGTCTAGTTAAAAATAAGTTAACACACCCTCTACAGAGAACACACTTCAGCACATTTTAATGCAAACCTTGTTCAAACTTTTGTATGCTTGCAGACATGGCTGAGGATGGAGGAGGTTCTCTAGATCTGATTAAACTCACCAATGATAAGCTCTCCACTGATACTGTATCTGACTCAGTAAGATGTTCCTCCTGTGGAGCTATTTCGTTATTTATTGGTAGGGCATGTTATTTAACTTCTGTCTGTTATGTTGTTGTGCAGTGTATTTGCCATCTCTAAAAAAGTGAGTATGACTGTCCTGTTTATTGCAGGGACGACAAGAGATAATTTTGAGGGGAAGAGGGTAGTTCGGCTCGAATACGAAGCATATGTGCCCATGGCGGAGTCAGAGCTGAAAAAAGTATGCACTGAAATTAGAGCAAGATGGCCAAGTGTCCGGCACATCTGCATCCATCACAGACTCGGGTGAGCAGATGTGAAAAATGGCAATGCATTGGATACCACTTTACGATAAGACTACTCTTATGAAGTGTTTATGAAAATGAGTTCATTCATAGTTATAAATTAGGTCTTAAGGTCTTAAACATATAAAAATCATTAATAAGCAGTTGTAACACACATTATACATACATACACTAACACTCACACATGCACACACACATTATAACATAAAAAGGTCAAGCCATTATATCTGATGAATATGAATGTGACAGGTTTAATGCTGACTGATGGAGAAGACAAAATAAGATCAGTAAATGGCAGGATGTGAGCTTTAACAGTATAAATGACTATGGGCTCACTATTTGGCAAGCAACAGATCACTGTTTCTCTTTTTAATTATGCGTTATAAATGCTTATTTATGATTTGTAATGTGTTTATGATGATTAATTGATAACCATTAATAGACTAATTTGTTAATTATTGATCATTAATATTAATTAGTAAAGCTTTGTATGGGTAGTCTTATTGTAAAGTGCTATGCAGTACACTGATTATGAAAACTCTGGACTGACTGCTGTTTTTTTTGTAATATTTGCTAACACTGTATTTCAATGGTCATATTTAGGTAAATTATACATACTTAGCCAATTTCCAAATTCTCTGTAACTAGATTTGGATTAAAAATCTTGAACTTGTGCCTGAAACCATAATGGTAACCTCAACCCTCAAACTAGTAATAAGTCCAGCCCGGGAGCTAACTTAACCATAATTCATCCCTGGGCTAATATTTATATTTTAGACTTATAGCATCAACTTTACGAAAATGGACTGTAGATGTAATCTCTTTAAATTGTCTCAAATTTATAATGACTAAAAAAAAAACTAAAAAATGCTCTGATTATGTCGTTTAACACTGAAAAGTTTGATAACCATTTGTGGTTTGTTTTTCTTTTTTTTCTAGTAGTAATTTTTAGTTACTGTATTATTGTGCCAAGAGTTGGAGCCAAACAGAAGCTGTCTATATTATCAGGATATTAACTGCATTTGGTCTGTTTTTCTATCTACAGTGCAGTTCCTATTACAGAGGCCAGTGTTATAATTGGTATTTCATCACCTCACCGTAGCGACTCACTGGAGGCTGTGAAGTACTGCATAGACACTCTGAAAGCTACTGTCCCAATTTGGAAAAAGGTATGTTACATCTGGCCTTTGAAAAGCACTTTAATCTTGTGTCAACATTACATTTCTCTTATCTGTGGAACATCCTCAGTGCTGTTCAGCTATTTTTAGTCCAGTGAATTTAGTCCAGAAATGTATCCTGTTTTTGGGAGTATTCCACCAGTTTCCCAAAACGATTGCATAATTTAAACATTGAGATGATGTGTAATGGTTAATTGTAGAGAAACTTACTCAGCAAAGCTGACTCCTTTACAGTGGTGGTGACAGGAACTTGCGGTCACAATGTTTGCAACACAAATATAGCCATTTTATTTACTGTTTAAAACCCACCAGGTTCTTATCACCACTGTTGACAAGTCTGACTTAATTTCACATCAAACCACTCTGAATGACTTTGTTTACATCTTAATAGTTGGATTATGCAGAAAAAAATCCGCTTCAACTGTGCTCTGCCTATGTTTTTTTCCTTTTTAAGGAGATTTATGAATCAGAGGAGCCCTGCTGGAAAGAGAACAAGGAGTGTCTGTGGACAGGAAGTGGGGCTGGAGCAAAGCATGCTGACCTTTGAACTGTCCAGTGAGCCGCAGTGCTTTTATCTAATGTCTTATCCACAGCCAATCTACACAGCCCAGAGCATGGAATATGTGTTTTTACTGAAAACCGACACACAACACAGACATTTTTAAAGATTTTATTATCAATAAATGAATTACAATAAAGCCTTAAGTAACAAAAAAGTAATATTGAATTTGCAGTATTTCTATGAAAAAAGCAAACAATGTACCAGTGCAAATATTCTTTATGTAAACATTTACATTTAGTTCTGTGCATTTCTATTTCTCTCCCCTGATCATTTCCCTTACATGCTACATCACTCTGTGAGTGCAGGAGCCTTGGCCAACAAATCTGTATCAACACATTACTTAGTTAGGTCATTTAATTTACTCTGAAGAGAAAAATGAAAAATGACTACAGTAAATGTTCTGCACATTTCCTCTGATACATGCTACACAAAAAGGGCTCTGATTGTATGTTCAATGCACAGGAATGAGTTAAACTAATCATAACTGTACAGTTCAAATGCATCTCAGTGTACTGTACCAAACATGACAAAAAAAAACAAAAATAAAAACAAAAAAACCCCAAAAAGTATGAAACTATTTTTTTACAGCTGGTAAAGTGCTGGACGTAGACATTAAAAAAGTAGGCTGGATCTAGAAACGTGCAGTAAGCTTGCACAATATAATGTATAAGGAATCTGAAATGTACAAAGGTCCCAAGCAAATTAGGTTTGAAGCACCAGAAGAGGTAAAATGTGGTTCCACTATGAATCTTATGAGTACTCTGGTTGTTATTATAGTTTACGGTCTGCATATTGAAATTACAGTCTATTAGTAGTCTTTAAATAATGCACTACAATGTATAATATGTCAATGTGCAGTTTTCCTGAGACAGAGAAAGTCAGCATGTTACTCTGCTTATCATTGACTCTGATTAAAAGTTAAAGATGCATTCCATCCATTTTAATGGTTGAGATGTAAACCAATGAACTCAGAGTGGTTTGATGTGAAATGGTTAATTGTAGAAAAACATACTAATTCAGATTTCTTTACAGTGGTGGTGTAAAAATAGCAATTTTATTTACTATCCAAGACAACCTACATGTGGACACAAGTTTTTATATGTAATGTTGATGGTAAAATAGTGATAAATCTAAAACAGCTTTCTTCATGGACTCCCTGCACGGAACTTTCTGCCATAAATAGATAAAGAAAAAAGTTTCAGGCCAAAACCTTATCAAAATTTTGGAAAATATGTCTCACTACAGATGTGTGGTTCGTATCACCACTGTGAACGATTCTGGCTCAGCAAGTTTCTGTAGAACGGAGCATTTCACACCAAACCACTCTGAATCTTCATGAGTGCATTATGCAGAATTTTTTATAAATTGGTGGAATTGCCTTTAAAGTCAAGGGAAAGTAGAGTATGTTCTTTACTGCAAGATGGAGCTATAGAGCCACATTCCTCTAGATCTGTGTAATACTTTCACTTTACATGTGTACCGAAAAGAATGTTTATTTACAATTACAGGGAGATTTTTATCTCAGTTTCATTTTTGTTCTGAATGGTGCAAATTGCTACTGGCCATGCATCCCCAGTGTAATTGGTAGAAAATGGTTTTTCAGTAGAAATTTGAGAAATATTTATTTAAATATTTGCTCTAAAGGTTCAAGGTTCTAAAATTGTTCATTTTGTAAAAGGTATTTACTTTGGAATGTTAATGAGTATCCATTCAAGTAAATAAACCATAAACCCTGTAAGTTCTCCTTACTGTGTTTAGTGGCATTTCACCATATGCGACTTAGGAAATTGTTGACACAAGAAACTGCCAACGCAGTGGTTGGCAGATCTCTTGGTCATTTGCATTTTTTTGTGCTGTCATTTAACAATATTTACAGTATTTAAAAATAAGGATAAAGAAGAAAAGGGGCAGGAAATGGATTAGCTGCAACATTTCTGTGTTTCCCTATTTCTTGTGCTATCGCTGGTCAGATTCAAGGATAGTAATGCTGAGTGAAAAATCCCCCAAACGAAAGATTCTACAGACTGATTAAAGCAGGCGTGAAAAAACAGCGGAAGGGTGAATTTTCCAAGTCGGCACAACAGTTCCTTTGTTTGCCCCTTGTGGTATTCAAACGCTCTGCTTGCCTCACTCAAACCAATTCACAGGTCACACACAAGATTGCGCCATGTTCTACGCCTGTTAGGGCACATAATATCAGCTCTTCAGGCCTTTCTTGCTGCCAGTAAAGATCTCTAGGATAGTCTTGCTGGTTTTGTTGAAGCTCTTGAGGCTTGTGCTGCTCATTAAGCTCTTTATGCCTGTTTTCCTTCACATGAAGTTGAAGTTCAGGCCTGTCTTGCAGGTAGTGAGGCTGTTTAGGCCTGTCCTGCTGGTTCCAGTGAAGCTCTTTTGGTTTATCCTCATACTGGTAAGGCTCTTTAGGCCTGTTCTGTTGCTGGTGAAGATCTGTAGGACAGTCTTACTGGTGGTGAAGCTCTTTAGGCCTGTGTTGCTGAAGCTGTTAACACCTTTCCTGTTGCTCCCAGTGAAGCTCTTTTGGACTGTCTTTTTTTTTGGACATGGCAGGTCTAAAGATCTTTTTGGAAGCCATGCTGGTTCTGAAATTGTTTTTTATGCTGGTGAATGGGTGTGCATTGGTGAGATTAATGTTGCTTGTGTTGATCTGCGTCTCTGGGTCTTTGGATTTTTGGCTCAGGCATTTCTGGCCTGCAGTCTTTGGACTGCTCCAAGATCAGTTTTTGTCTCAAGGTTGTGCTGCACTCCCCTGCAGTCCTTCTGTTTCTGGGCTGTCGTCATTCTTCTGCAATTGCTGGTATTTTCTCTTAAAGAATCCCACCTGGAGAGATCACAAAAAAGGCATTTAAATCTACTGCAGTGCAAAAATAGTAAATAGGCAAGTGAAATCATCTTAAATGTAGGCAGTACATAAAATGTTCTACTTTATGAGATCGTTGAAAGAATATTATAAGATTATTCAGCATATTTCTTGATGCTATTTTACTTATTTCCGTGAAATCAGCTTACTGCACAGCCAGATAATTTTGCCTGTTTCAAGATATACATTCAGTTAAGTCATCTTAAATTAAGTAAGTATCTAGAAATATGTTTAAAAATCTTATATATCAATGTCAAGAACAAGAAATATTGGATATGTTGTCTACATTTAAGATGCTTCCACTTCCTAAGAAAGTTTTTTGCAGCCCAGAGATTATTTTTGTCAATCAAGGGAACATTTATGAACAAAAGCAAGTCTCCAAAAACTGCATGAATTACCTCATTTCTCACAAAGACGTTTGCAGCCAGTGTTTTTTGGTGGCGACAGGCTAAAAGTTGGTTTGTTTGAACAACAGAGACAATCATACCTTCCAAAGTGCTGCAACAGCAAGAGCCAGTAGGAGTAATCCTCCAATGATGCTGCCCACAATAACGCCAACAGGGACGTCTGCTTTGGCTCCGGGTTTACTTACAGTAACAGCAACCTGCGGTAGAAAGTGGAGTTGAAGTTGAGACAACACAATTTAGCTCAGGCATGGGGAACTGGGGGCCGGAGTCCAGCACAGTCAGGTGTTTATCCCTGTTCCAACACTTCATCTAAACCTGGCAATGAACCGATGAGTTGAATCAGCTGTGTTTGAGCAGGAAAATCACCAAAGGAAATCGGCCCTCCAGGACGCCTCCTGATTTAGCTGAATGTTTGCTATGAAGAGTACAGTTCCATAGTGGATGGGATCCACTACAAAGAATACTGTCTGTTATGCCAAAATAATGTTAGACGCCCAACAGACCTGTCTAGTGCTTTGCCTTATGGTGTATTATTAAGTGGTCATTGTTAATCATACAGTGTAATGAGGGGTAAGAGTTTAATGATTTTAATACAGTATTGAAATTTTTAAACAAAATTACATTCAAAACAGTGTATCTAAATTTAAACCTTTGTTGTCAGTATCTCTCTGTCTCTTTTAAGCGTCTTTCATCACTGTCAGCAATCAAAACTAGACATCAGGGTGCATCCTATTACAGTAAAGTGGGCGGGAACCTCTTTTCTAAAGGTTGTGTTTCTTGTGGTTTCTTTTGTTAGAGGGCAGCACAGCAGGTCTTGAAGTTTTGCTTCAGTTCTACCTTTATTTATCTAAGACAAAATAATCTCTGTAGTAAGCCAAACAAAAGCTGTTTTGAATGAAGACTTTTTTAGCATATAAAATATCGAGAAGATAATGAAATCTTTACCTCTGAGTCAAAAATAATCTCAAATCTGAAAATATGTGTGCCATTACACCCTTGATATACAGCATATTGAGCTGCAGTTAAAAAGTCTGAAGATGATGTCAAATCATTGATGGAGTTATAAAAGCGTAGCAGCAGTTTTGATTATTAGTATTTAGTACCTGTGCTTGTTTGTGGGTGATGACGAGTAGATCAGGCTGAGATGTCTCGATCTGAGCGTTCACAGGCAGCACCACTGACTGGAAATCAGCCTGCACAGATTAAGCAGAGAGAGACAGAATGAGGATGAGAGACATAGTGGTATAATTATTTTCTCTAAAGCCAGAGGGAAAACAAAGCTCTGCTATCCCTTTCAAATGAATAGACAGAGATATTAAATATTAGAACCCTGATAAAACACAATTATTGTTGTAGTCCATTAAACATCACATTATCTTTGTACTGATATGATGCTTATGGATGAGATCATTGTACTGATATGATGCCCAAGTGGAGAAAGGGCCTATATCCTACATCTAATATTCTTATATTTTTTCCCTTGAGGTCCACTTATAAAATGTGTTTGGTTTTGTATACCAAAAATGTTCGTAATTCTTTTTTACATTTTTACATGACCATTTCCAACTTCTCTTTATTCCTTAGAATTAAAAAAGCTGGCTTGGTTATTATGCCTTTAAGAGTAATATGTAAATGAGCTCTGTTTTGATTGGCTGTCCTACATTGTGCTTTATTCAAAAAGCACAAAGAGCTGAAACACTTCGTATAACTTCACAGTGAATGAGCGGAGCTAAACAGCTGAAGGTTGAATACATGGATATATGTAAATGAGTTGGTTCTTGTGACATCATAGAAACAATGAATTGAAAATGGGCTGTTTTTACAGCGTATTTTCTTATATGGACTGTGGAGTGAATAGTACATTTTGAAACATTAACAATGTTTACATATTACTTCAAACACCTTTATTTAAAAAAGAGAGATCCTGTTTTCCATGCTATGGGCCCCTTAAAAGCAAATACATGTAGTCAAGTAGCAGAAGACAGTGTGGCTTTATGAGAACTACAGCTTAGCTAACCATCGCAAACGTGCCGTTCCATATCCACGCCGTCACATTCACGCAGTAATCACTCTTCGGGTTCACATCTTTCAGCACACACTTCATCGTTTCACAGGTTGCAGTCTTGCAGTTCTGTGGATAATATGTAGATAATAATCAGCAAATTGAGACAGTACGTGTAATGTTAGATGTTCAGTGAAATTTCATATTTCATATATTTCTAGTTTGAGAATATTATAAACAGGGGCCCAAGCATGAATTCTGTATGACTGTAGCACACCAGTCACTGTGGCTAGGGTTGTCCGACTCAGTAGCTTACCTCTACATTGTCTGATCGTGACCAAACTTCACACATAATTATGGACCATTCTACAGTATTAGTTCAAAGAGTGGTTTTACAGAAAAAAACTATTAAGAAAAACAATTAAGTTCAGACCTTACACATTACAAGGCATTTGTTATGATCTATTTAAACCTAATGCATTAATAAAGATAGTAATAAACTAAATATATACAACATCATCACTTACAGGGTACTTTCTTTTGGGAGGTGGCTTTGTGAAACCTTAACCGCTAAATTTACACTTGTGAAAATAATACTATTTTCAGGTTTGTTTTTTAAAGATCTTTATGATTTCTTTTAAAGTGAAGTTGAAAGATTTAATTTTTAAATTAAAATACTGTTTTATGTTTTCATATCACTACTGAAACACAAGTTGTAGTTCAAATGCCCCTGCATTCTACAGCAGGAAGAGAGACTGCATCCCTGTCCCTCATGGCCACGTGGTGAGCAGTTAGATCCTTTTCTTTTGAAATAATTGTCAGAAAGTCTGAAAATCAATGGTGAACCTTAAGAATTGTCACTCCTGAAACACATTTTCTGCAATTAATCAAAGTTGTAGTGTTTTAATGAAAAATACTAGGTTTTACGCTTAGATTTGTTTTTTACAGCTGTTCAAAGCTGTATTTGCTAATTATGTACTGGCTAGTGTTTTTGAGTTCTGCGCAAAATTATCTAAAATTGTCACTGCCAAAACAGGCATTAGTTTTATAATTGTTTTATTATCATGTCCCAGATTTCTGTAATCAAAACATGTCTTGCTCTGTTTACAACGGAGAAACAAAAATTGATTTTTATCAAATTACCTATATCTGTATTTAGCTGGAGTGCAGAGTCTATCAGCTGTTTTGATTTATAGTCATTTTCATTCCTGCAGGACATCAAAAGGAATGCTTTTTTCCTATTGTCATTTTGAAACAGCCTTCAAAGATTGGTGGACACAGATAACAGGGTGCACTATAACAGTATTTGCAAAGTTCTGCCTGCTTATGAAATAGTGCTTGGACCCCGCAGTTTGCTGTTTGCAGCTTTATTATTAATGTGAATGATTTTAATTCAAATGTAGTCTTTTCCAAGCTCCATGCAAACGTGGCATCAACTGCATTAGAAGGTATGCACACACACACAAACTGACCAGTTCAGTAGTTCCTCTGAAGCTCTCCTTAGTAAACGTGGCTGTGTATGCTTTCTCTTTGATCTTTAAGGGGTCAGTCAGTGTGCTGGTCTCACACTGCACATCACCAGCCTGTTAAATACAAAATGAAAAACATTAGATAATCACTTCATTAATTTAGAAATTCAGATATTTTCCTATTTATCTTGCAGCTGATCCCATTCAAAAGCGTGAAATATTATATATAAAATAAGAAAGAAAGGAAGAAATTTGATGAATGGAGCTGTAGATGATTCCATAATAACTGAGAAAGTTGTATGGAGAATGAACTATATTGATCAATATATTTGAAAAGCACTAATAATATCTTGCAGATGAAATAGCCATTCATAGAAATTTTATATCAGAAAATTACTATGAATTGATACTTACAGTTTAATATTGAATAACATTTACTATTTTTCAATCTACACTGTATATGATATTACTGAAAACAGTTATTCTATGACAAGCGATTCCAAACTTTTAGTATATCACAGTGTATGAACTGTGTCTGATATATATTACATTATTATTTTGAGAAGCATTGTGTGTGCTCACAGGTGCAGTGGTGACTGAGGTGATGTAGATCAGAGGATTTCCTGCTTTAGTGCGGCTGGGCAGCGACACATCGAGATAGACCAGACTGACGGGGAAAATTCCTCCGGACACCTGCAGGGGGTGACACCACAGAGAGGAAATGGGAGCATTACGGTACTGTTCTATACCAGACTAACCTGTGCAGTGTGCAGTCTAAAAAAAGGTGGATCATCACTTTAATGGGGCCCTTATTGCTGCTTACAGTAGTTTTTTTTTAAATACTACAACGTAGTTGTGTTTAATTCCTTCTGTGCAGGAGTGGTGACTGACCTTGAGACTGAACTTGAACTCTGGGCCAATGTCACTGTATGTCTTCATCATGGTTGTAACACCATCCTCATTGTCCAGCAGATAAACATTCATATTTGCATCTCTGCAAAAAAGCACCGCAAAATAAAACAAAACAGTGGTGGACATATTTGACGATAGAAGGCAAACATGTCGCTGTGTTAGCATATTTTTTCTAAAATATAACCTAAACAATAATAGCACCAGTACATGCATTGACAATGACATTGTGTTGATTTTCTAAGTGAAGTTAACACATCCTTTACAGAGAACACACCTCTGCACATTTTAATACACAGTTACTGTTTATTTTCTGAGTTTAGTACACACACAGACACACACATTTTCTAAGCTGCTTATCCTTCTGGGTCGTGGGGGCTGCTGGAGCCTTTGACCGTGTGTTTTTTACTTACAGTGGTGCTTGAAAGTTTGTGAACACTTTTTTGCATTTTTTTATTTTTTACATTTCTATTTCTATATTAAATTTGACCTAAAACTTCATCAGATTTTCACACCTAAGTCCTAAAAGTAGATACAAAGAACTAAATTAAACCAATGAGACAAAAATAATAGACTTGGTCATTCATTTGTTGAGGAAAACGATCAAATATTACATATCTGTGAGTGGCAAAAGTATGTGAACCTTCAGGATTAGGCAGGTGAAATTAGAGTCAAATTCTTCCAATCCACGGTCAGACAGATTGTGTACAAAAGGAGGAAATTCAAGACCATCGTTATGCTCCCTAGGAGTGGTCAACCAACAAAGATCACACCAAAAACAAGGTGTGTAATAGTCTGTGAGGTCACAAAGGAACCCAGGGTAACTTCTAAACAACTAAAGGCCTGCCTCACAGCGGCTAATGTTAATGTTTATGAATCCACCATCAGGAAAACACTGAACACCAGTGGTGTGCATGGCAGGGCTGCAAGGAGAAAGCTGCTGCTCTCCAAAAAGAACACTGCTGCCCGTCTGCAGTTTTTAAAGATAAAGCCAGAAGGCCATTGGAACAATGTTTTGTGCACGGATGGGACCAAAATAGATCTTTTTGGTTTAAATGAGAAGCGTTATGTTTGGAGAAAGGAAAAGCTTATTCCATCTGTGAAACTCGGTGGTGGTAGTATCCTGGTTTGGGCCTGTTTTGCTGCATCTGGGCCTGGACGGCTTGTCAAATTTATGCAGAAACATAGAAATTTCTAAAGGGTTCACAAACTGTCGAGCTCCGCTGTAGCCTTTTTCAGTGGATTATGGAATGGAATGTGTTTGAAATCATACCTGCTGAGAATGATCTCTGAGCTGTACTGGACAGGGATGGACACCGTCTCCTTGTTATCAGCTGGAGTTTCTTCTGTACTGTCACTGTAAGGAGCAGTATTGAGAGAGAGTTACTCATAATTAACATACTGTACTAGAGAAATGATACTCTAAACAGCTCAAACAAGCATGGGTTTGTGTTTTACTCACCTTTGGGCTTCAAAGCGAACTTGGACGTCTTTTTGTAATTGGCCCAAATTAAATTCAAAATGGATCTCAAATGTGACCTGAAATAGAGAGTGACAGTGGAATGGCCTACGTTCTATCAAAGCACAACACTGTTACTACTAAACTACTGCTATAATCACTGCTGTAATTGTAACAAATTAATAATATCCTCTATATTTACAATGTCATATCATGTATAATTTTTTTTTGTTCATCATAATACACATGTAAGAATAAAATTACTAATATAATACTTGAGCATATAAATATGCTAACAATGTAATTTTGCAATACTGTAAAAAGTTGGTGACCACATCTCATTCTTACTGTAACTTTAATCTAGCAAATCTATACTTGCACATATTGATTGGCATCTTCTACATCTTCTATCCATATTTTGTATAATCTGCAATATATGTAGCAACAATACTCTATCCACTCTGTACCCTGCATCTCATTTATCTACCTCAGACTCACAAATTGCATATATGGCAAAGTGTACAACTGTACATATCATAGCTTTTATTTCATAACTTATATTACTGTACAAACTGTATATTGGGATATATGCAGTTATATATATATATTTAAAATATGGAAAATTTTGAAGTTCCCTTATGCAGGTGGATTATCTTATATCTAATCTCAGCAATATCTCTTGAGAAATGAATAAACTGTACGTGATCTTTTTTTTACTAGAAATTAAATAAGGATGGTCTCAGACTTTTGCACAGTACTGAATACTAAATATATTGATTACTAAATAACTCACCGATTGGTCAGTTCTGATGGCCGGGTAGCCCACTTGACATGTCAGCACTTCTGTATCTTTGGCTGAGGTGCACTTGACCTCTGTACCATCGGTCTGAAAAGCAGAAAAACATGTGGCTACTCACACACCTTAAGGGTCATAGACACGAGTTGATGCATTTCTGTCCATATAACATTGTGAAAATGTAAACAAATATTATGTGGGAAGGATTATACATAATGTATAGGAGTGTTTTACATTTACAGTGTGTCACAGCGCTAAATGTTGCGTTTGTGTGAAAAAAAAAACACACTGGGAAACTGATTTCTTCACTTAACTAAGTAAAATAATTTGTTTCAAGTTAGGTCTACTAACTTGTTATTCCGAGGGTAAAGCTTTACATAAATTCACAAGTTCAGGACCAAAAGTTAATATTTGTGATATTAAAAACCTGCTTATATTTATAACTATTTATTACTATTCATTACATTACATATTTGTTCAAAAGTAAACTGTTTACAGTGTAGTGAGAATATAATATTAATCCTGATAAAATATGGTAAAAAAGGCTGGATTTTGGTCATACATACAGGTGGTGTAACAGAGGAGTAGAAAAGGTTGCTGGAGTAGTGTGCAGAGACTCTTGTGTTGTAGGCGTTCTCCTTTCTGTTCATCACCGTCACAGTGAAGGAAAGTCTTTTGGCCTTTTGGGTCACCAGAAATGAACTGCACAATATAAACAACAGCACTTTACTGACAGTAAAACAGAGCTTGACTAATAAAAGATTTAAGAGGGACGGCTTAGGACTGTGTAGTGCTGGTGCTGCTCTGTTCGCATGTACTATTATGTCTACAGTCAGTGCAGCACAACCTCATGTAGTCTGAAGAATACATACATTTTTAAGATGTTTTTCCCCACTTCACACACAACAGGTGTGACCCCACCATTAGACCAATAAGGTCTAGGTTTCTTTAAGTTGAATTAACTTGCGAGTGCTTATGATTGATGCGACAGAAACACAAACAGCATTTACAAAAGTGGTCACAACATCTGCCAGTCACTTTGTTTATGATTTGTACATGAAGACAAATGTATGAAAACGCTTGATTGCCCCAACCCACCCCTGGGTAAATTACATATTTTATCGACATTTTAAGTGAAAATAGTTCACATCCTCCTCAGAGAACACACTTAAATATTTTTCTGCAATTTTACTGCACAGTTTCTGTTTATTTGCTGAGTTTAACATATTGGGAAAAAAAAAACAGTTTCTTTATTTTGAAAGTGTTGAATTCAGGACAAAAACAGTGATTGTGCATTAAAATGTGCAGAGGATGTTCACTTATTTTCACTTCAACTAAACATAACTTGTAATTAAATGTACATAAAATGTAATTTAACCAGAGGTGCCCAAACTTTTGCATACAATTGTACATGCTTTGTAAATCTGAGTGAGCTTCATTTCACTACACTATTTCAATCTGTAACAGTGATGTCTCTGACTGTATTATCAATAGTGCTGCCAAAGTTAATGTGTTAATAACACCTTTAACATGATAAACGATTGATGCCACATTTTTATCTTTTTTACTTCGTGTTTTTGTAGTTTGCCTCTTCTAAGCATTCATAGTTCCCAGCTGCAGTGTGCTACATGTTGCTATGACAGAATCTGCGATTGTAGTCCTCTTATTCAAATACAGATTATATATGTGTTTAAATGGCAAGTTCCAATGACGTCTCTCTTGATTAAACCAAAGTTATATTAAAATGTAAGTGAATTACAAAATGCTTTATGGTCAAATTTGGGCAAACAAGACAAATGCGATTCACTGTGATTAACTCCACAACAAAAAATCATGTTATACAGAAACGTCCACTTTTCCATCTATCCATAGGAGTCATTGGTGTTACTGATCGTCATTGATGTTACACATAAGAAAGGTAACACCAGAGACAGTAACACCAGAGACATTTTTAATGAAAAAAGGCATTTCACAGAATGACTGCTATAGAGCATCAAACCACATGTTGTCAGTCATGGAATATCCACTAAAATATTTATTTTAATCCATAAGTAGGTCAGTGACTTCAACTAAAAGCTTCAAATGAAATCATGAGCGAAATGAGAAAATTTCTGATAACTGAAAAGACACAGTGGACTTACCATGTGCGTTTTTTATAGATCTTCAGAAGATAGGTAAAAGGAAGTCATGTGATGTTATCAGTGTAATTTTTATTTCAAAATAAGAGATTTTTTGTTATGCAGTAACACCAGTGACCCGACTGCTGGGGACCACAACTTACATTATGTATTTTATAATATTTATTTGCAATTTGTTTTCTTTGTCATTTAATTCATATATTTCATAGTAATGTATGGATTATTGCAGCAAAAATTGCAGAAAACCATGTTTTTTACCTCCAAATACGGCACTCGCCCTTTACACATGACTGTGACGAGCACTTCTGTGCTTCTTGGAATTCTTTAAAATTGATTTAAAACCAATATTGCTAAATTGATGGCTCAGGAAGTTGAAATTGTTAAAATAACTTATCGTTTTATTTTAAAATATAAATAAATTGTAACCCTAACATGTTTTTCAAGTGTAATGAATCTGTAAACGCTAGGGACACAAAAATTGACGTTTCCATAGAATGATTCTTATACATGATTTATTCATTTATTTTAAATCATTTGACAGCCCTATTAGGAATATACAAAGAAGTACCTTATTATATCAAGTGAATTAGTCTTACCCAGCCTTTGGCTCTCTCTCTACGCTCAACACCAAGTCGCTGTAACACACTTCATCAGAACCGCAGTCCTTAGAAAACGGGATCTGAACCATAAGAAACAAATAAATTATGACTCAATTTCAGCCCAAAACCTCAAACTCCCAGATATTTGCCTTTTAGAACACTCACAAAGAACTCCCACGCAGTGGGACTAAACGCGTCCAGAACTGGATAGGCGTCTGGGTGCCGCAGTCTGATGTCAACGCGAAGTGCGATGGAGTTTACCAGGTCAGGAGCCTCCTGCACGTAAACCTGATGATCCTCACACGTCTCCTTCGTGGACACACTGATGTCCTGCTGGATGACTCGGTCCGAGTTGCTGAACTGACCTCTGGAACTGACTCGAGACGACTGCAGGTCAGCGTCCAGCGTCAGGTTGTATTTGATCTCTGATTAAAAAAATAATATATAAATCATGGATGTTTTAACATGATTTTTCACAGAATCAAATGGCTTGCTGGCACATATTTGCTATTTGGAAAATAATGCATCAGACAAGAATGCTTAAATTGGGCTTTAAATGGTTACTTGGTAACTTTACTTGTAAAAGTGGTGTCAAAATATTTCAAAATGTACTGAATAAACTCATGTGTAGGTAAGAACACTTCCTGAGAAGAGAATTGTTTAAACTTTAAGGCATTCCAAATAATTTCGGATTGTTTCTATTGGTTCATTTGTTAAAAAGGACGACGAAAGTCTATACTGTCTACATTCAAGATATTTCCACTATTCTTTCTTTTTTCAGTGCGGTAGATTTACCTGCTGGTCCCACTGAGTTTGTTGGTCTGAATGCTGCGCTGAAACAGACTTTAGCAGTGAAACAGAACACCATTCTCCCACTGAAGCTACAGGGCTTACTCAGAATGCTGATCCTGTCTGGGGTGAATGTAACCTTGGAAGTCACAACTGCAACTCCCCTAGACCTGAAAGCACATATTATATAAACAATTACAACATTACAGGTCAGTTGTAGCTTTATCATATAAACAGATATGGGCGGATTCTCTGGACAACCCATGGTTTTGGTAAAAATGACTAATTATGTGCTGGTGATTACTTTATTTAATTTTTAACCCTACGCTAGGAGTATCAAACTGGGTTCCTTGCAGGTCACAGCTCTGCAGAGATTAGCGTTTTTCCTCTTCCAACTCTGGGAAGTCAAGTCATGAAGGTCTGCCTTATCTGATGAGTTGAATCAGATATGTTGAATGAGGCAGAACATTAAACTCTGCAGAGTTGTGGCCTAGAAGGAACCCAGTTTAACACTCCTGCCTTAGAAGTTTGTGCCACTTGGGAGTCCTGTATATACCACTTCCTCTTTAACTATATAACAGTGATATAGGCTGAATTGGTGAAACTAAACATTAAACATCCTCACGTTTAAAATAACAAAATGCATTCCAACCTAACTTTTTGCATGAGAATAACACGTTATAAGCAAAAAAACAGAACAGTTTCAACATTTCCAAACATTTACATAAAAACTTAAAATTAAAATTAAAATTAAAAACATAAAACTAAATTGTACTTGAGTTGGAGAATGTAAAGCGTCCTGCAATTCACTTGAAACTTGGCTGCAACAGTTGCAAACGTCTTGCAAACTTTGCAAATCAGATTTAATGAAATAGCCAATTAAAACACCAATAATGCATTGCGCTTCTGTTCAACACTGTCAAGTGACATTGGTTCAAACGACTGATTTCACTAGATAAATGGACACATAAACAAAAGATGATTTGTTGGATGGTTGAAAAAGAAACTAAAATCCTGCTTTTGTTTGACTTCAATTCAAAGTTAAGAATGTTTTCCTCCTCCTGAGGAGTTACACCATACATGTGTATGTAAGTAACATATCGCAGTTATATATATCAAAATAATACAGTGTATCAAAAATATCAGCTGCTACTTTGGTTGTTTAGTGGACTAATGGAATGTGCTGCGTGTACTTTTGATTTGTTTTTGAATTGCTTTATGTAACTGTCAAGCTCACAACATGCAACTTGTTGCATGCAAGTTTCACCGTGGAAAGCCAGCCTTACACCTACTACACTCTTGATTAGTCACATACAGTCTTGGCCTTCCAAGAAACTACGTTATCCTTGGTGGAAAATGTCCAGGCCCAGCTGTAGCAGTACCCCAGCCAGTCCAGCTAGTCCAGCACAGCTGTTTTCTATCAATACACATCAATTAACACACAAAAATAAGTAAGCCTCCTCCTAGGTGAAGACAGCAAATTGTTATGAGACGCAGCTGACATGTAACAGAGGGTTTGACAGCCTTAAAAACGTGAATGCAACTGAAGCTTCATTGGTTAAAGTTCTTATCAGTTCTTCACCACCTCCCCACTAATAAACATGTGGCGCCAAGGCATGATAAGATTTACTGCACCAGTGAGACTTACCAGAGCTGCAGGACCTTCCCATAGCCCCCCACTGAGACATCTGGGAGTGAGTCATCATTCAGATCTGCACTACCGTCTAAAGAACGCCCAAAGAACTTTAAGGAAGGGTCCAGTTTCGAGGCAAGAATTTTCTGGAAGGTGTTAAAAAATGATTAAAAAAGGGAAAGTGACCTCAGGTGCTTTTACACCATACGATTTATGTCTGTTTGACTGGATAAAGTTCAAGTTTAGTTCTACCTGTGAGCTCTGCTTCCTGATGGTTTTTTGGTCTCCATTGTAGATGTAAATGGCTCCCTGGTCGTTCTCCTCCAGTGGAGCTCCGACTACCACATCAGTGAAGCCGTCCAGGTTGAGGTCAGGAACAGCAGTAATGGCCATCCCAAAACGAGCATTCTCCAGTGGAGAGGAACCCTCCAGGAATCCCTGGCTGCTCAAAATACCCTGAAGACCCAAAATAAAAGCAGACCTTGTAAGAAATCACACATCTGGGCAGGATTTGAAACTAATACTTCAGTTTCTGAAACTTCAAAGTTCGCCACACTGTTTGCTCTGGATGAGCGGCTTACTTTTGTAATGGAGTAGATGTAGACTTTGCCAGTCTCTTTCTTCTGATCACTCATGTACATTGGGGCTCCGACCAGCAGAAGGTCAGTAACACCATCACGATCCACATCCAGAGGACAAAGCACACTGCCAAAGTATGAGCCAATCTGCAAAACAGAGGTGCAGTCATTATGCCTTTTATCATATGACTTCAGGCATGTCTTAGGTCAGGCCCCTGGGCTAAAATCAATTTTAATTGGCCCGTAGCTCCTTTGGAATGAATTATAGGTGGTTATCTTTTAACCTAATGCTGCACTACTGCATACTACTGTACTACTATACAACTGTACTGCACCACACTGTTAGCTAGCTAAACTGTAGTTATACATTGACTACAGCAGCCAAGTAAATACACTTGTTTATAATGTCTAATGCTACAAGTTTTAAAGACAAATCATCCAAAATGATTTTAAGATGTATTTTTCATTTACAATTAATATTGTTTGCACTTATTGCATTAAGCTGAATGAAAATGAACAAGTCAGCTTGTTTGTGCACTTTTTTTGTTTGAACTACAATTATTGTATGGTATTATGGCCCTCAGGTATGATGATGTAATCCGATTTGGCCCCCTGTGAAAAAGTTTGGACACCCTTGTATTACTGCTTGTATTATAAAAGTATTGTATTACGACATTTAATCTAACCATTATATAACATTAAAGGGGAACTCCACTGTTTTTTCAAAATTTCTGCATAATGAAATGATCAAGATGTAAATAAAGTCATTCAGAGTGGTTTAGCATGAAATGCTCCGTTCTAGAGACACTCAGAGTCAGGGTTGTTCTTAGTAGTGGTGAACCAGATGTCTGAAGAGTTTAATAGCTCAAAAACCTTCTTTACAGAAAGCTATTAGATGAACTGGTTACAAACAAACTACATGTCATTGATTTATAATAACTGTACAACAAGGTTTTGGCCTAAAATGTATTTTATGCAGGCAAAATAGTCCTCAAAGAAAACAATTTTTTTTTCAGATGTACTACTATTTTACCATTATTAATATTGCATATACAAATTCAGAATACACTTGTAGGTTCACTGATCTTTTTGGATAGTAAATAAAATGGCTATGTTTGTGTTGTAGTCATCAGGACCCCTGGCTCCTATCACCACCACAGCAAAGAAATCCGAGTTATTAAATTTTTCTACAATTAGCCCCATATATGCTCACTATCATAACTACATATCATATCCGTTTTATGCTACTTACTGAATATACACAATCAGTATTTGGATTACTGATGTTCTAAGCATTTCTTTCCTATTTTCTGATGATTTGTATTGAAAGAAGTGGAATTAGTGAAGAAAAAAGGGTTAATAGGCCTGGAACTTTAAGATGTAATGTATGAAGTACCTGATCCCCCCTCTGTGAGTCGATAATGTTGGGTTGTCTCTGGCTGTTGAGTGTGTACACTACAACCTGGCCTGTGTGGTTGGAACGAGGAGCACCAGCCACGTAGAACTCAGAGGAACCATCATTTAGCGTGGTCACCGAGTATCCTGAACACAGAACCATACACTTACATATGCACATGAACTGTACATTGATTAAAGAATGGCATACATAAATAATGGAACACCATTTAGATTATCATTTGGCTAAACATATTCTTTCAGCAAAAATGCCAATTAGCAAAGAATGAAAGAAAAGCCCCTTTATGCCAGACCAGTTTTAGTGAGGCTTTATCCAAGCCTGGCATCAGGGAGTCATTTAGTGGAGCAATGCCCCAGCAACCAATCGTCATGCCCCACTAAACCCACTACTTTTGTCCATGCTTCTATTGTGGCAAGAGGTGGATCCTAGCTGATGGCCACAACTTATTAATGATTCTAATGCACACAGTTTAGTAAGGTAAGGGAACAGGACAGTTACGTCACGGCCATATAGGAATGTGTGGCTAAATGTGGGCTAAAATCTTAGATATATCAGGCCTTGTTCGGAATACATCATATACAGAGCAAAACATAATTACATAATTACAGTTTTTTTTTCAAATTAACATAATTACAAAATGGGCATATATTTTTCAAAAAACAATAAAATTTCTCAGTTTTAACATTTGATTTGTAGTCTTTATACTGTTTTCAATAAAATATAGAGTTTAAATGATTTGCACATCATTGAATTTTATTTTTATTTACATTTTGCACAGTGTCCCAACTTTTTTGGAAACGGGGTTTTAATATAATGTGATCAATGCAGCTAGGGTTGGCACCAGTTATTACCTCCTTGTTAGATAGCTAACTTAATGACAAGCTAACTTAATGATAGCTAACTTAATATTTGTATTTTTTTTATATTTGTTATATTTACGGTCACACAATGTTGATATGAATGCATTTTATATCTTAGTTCCTCAGTCTTTTATGATATTTCTTAGGGAATCAGCAGCTCTGCCAAAGACCAACCCCCCCATGAAAGGCTTAGCCCCCTATAAATTTCTAGTGACAATGCTTTGTGCAATGTTTCCTGTCTCCTCCTTTCTTTATAAGTTGCTAACTGATTTATGACTGATATTTTCAGACATACTAATGTATTACAGATTTTACTAACTGCACTCAAGTGCTTCTCTACATAGTAGTTTACAGGTTGGCACTTTTTGGAAACAGCAAGACCCCACAGCCACAAACACATTAATGAGACTTCCAGTGTGATCTGAGCAGATCTTCTCAAGACACATCAGCAACCACAGTGTTAACACTAGGTTTCACAGGAACTTTGAGTTGCACTGTTTAAATGCTCATAAATTTCATTGTATAGAGCACGTTTTGGGCCGCACAGAAAGAAACTGTCAGAAAAAACACTGTGTTTACAATGGTAACATATCAGGAAAAGGGAAAAAAAAACTTTTTTCTTGTAATAAAAATGAATGTAAAAATATTTTCATCTAAAAATCTTCACATAATGTGAAAAAAACCTCCAAAATAGCAAAAACGCACAACAGCACAAACATAACCAGAAGGGCAAAGACAAAAGGCAGTGATCAGAAAACCAGAAAAAATTCAGTAGTTCTACAGGAGAAACATTACCTTGCAACTATACCACTCTAAAGCCTGGGCTTATATACTAAACTAGGAAAGTCATATGACAGGTAACACAGGTGGAACAGATCAGTATTCGGGAGCATTGGAGCGATGATTGGTTGAACGATGAGGTCACATGATCTCCCAAGGGATTCTGGGAGGCTGGAAGGATGAGTGACAACGTGTGTGAGAAAAGAAATAGTGGATGTGAGAGCCTATTTATGTGAGGGTGGATATGTATCAGGGTAGCATGGGTAGTTGCAGTGGGTGGCGCTGTTGCCTTACTGCAGGAAGGGCTTGGGTTCAATTCCCAGCCAGGAACCCAGGGTCCTTTCTGTGTGGAGTTTGCATGTTCTCTCTGTGTTTGCATGGGTTTCCGGTTTCCTCCCACAGTCCAAAGACATGCAGTCAGGCTAACTAGAGACAGTAAATTGCCCCTAGGTGTGAGTAAATGACTGTGTATGTCTGTGTGTCTGCCCTGTGATGGACTGGTAACCTGTTCAGAGTGTTTCTTGCCTTCCTCCCAATGAGCACTGGGATAGGCTTCAGCACCTCCAGTAGGATAAGTGGTTTAGATGATGAATAAACGATATGTATCACAGTTTTTCATCAGTCAAGTCAGCAGCAACAACAGTAGCGTCACATTTAAAAAGGGTATAAAAACTAAAATATTAGTACCACAGTGCCAGTATAATCAAAGTTCCCAGTAATAAACTATTTAAAAAGGGATGGAAGGAAAAATCAACATTTGCAATTCACTAATCTGCTGTGATTAATACGGCATCATGTTCTTTTGTTACTGCTCAATAACACAAGCATGCTCACCAGTGGCGAGACTAGGATCTGATATGCCCCAGTGCAAAGAATTAAACTAAAACAAAGACCCCACTGATGTAAAACTGACTTTTAGTTAACAAAAAAAGTCAATGTAATTAGCTTGTTTTCTCACTATGTTCATGTCTCAAAGTGTGATGATCTCAAGGTACAACACTCCACCCAATAACATCTAACATTAACCTAAATGTTCATGTTAGACTACGTATATAATTTTAGAATTATCAATAATGAATATGAGGACGTGAGGATGAGTTGCATTATGAATAAATAGATGTCAAGTCTGTCTGTGTCGTGTTGATGGAAGCTGAGGTTAGGTTGAAATTGTGTTAGTATCTATAATGGGGGGATTAATAAAGCCTTTAGGGGGATTGATACTACAGACCATAGAGCGATTTCCTCCCTGCCCCTTTAGTATTTATGGAAATGATGCTCACCTAGTAGAGAACTGTGGTTTTTGTCTTCCAGGATTCTCTCAAAAGCTTGTTTGGGGAAAATTTCTGATTTCTGAGCACTTTTATGAACAACCGTTCCACTCCATCCATATGCCCCAACAGCACCCAGCATCAGCACATCCTGCAAAGATAGAACAGAGGAGTCTTGAGGGTAAAAAAAAAAGGTCGCTAGTGATGAAAAAAGTCAGAAAATGTTGGTGGTAACATCATGGACTGAGCACCTGATTTTTGGTCTGGTGCGCACTGAACCCGACTTGAGACATCTCCATTTGGAATTCACCACCTTTGCCTGTTCCTGTGAAAAAAACAAAAAAACAAAAAAAAACAGAAGCCGAATCCAGTGAATATACATTGTTAAGCCTCCTACTTTTGAAATTTTGCTGCTGTTCATTTTCAATGAATTAAGATAAAATACCAGCAAAGCTTTGGTTAGCATAAAACATGCTACATGCTAATCCTCTGGGTATATTAATCTTCAACACTCATTTCACACTTCATGTTCATCAAAGTGGCTTTCTTGGTATGAAGAGCAGTTTTTGCCTAAATAATTATGATTTGACAGTTTTTGTTTCCAACTATTTTGGCCCAAAGCTGGCCCAAAATGCCAGAAAGCTTTGCAAAGGAGTAAAAATGCACAGCCTTTGGCTTTGTTGCAAAGAAAGGGGTTTTGTCACAATAGAAAAGCACTTTATAAAAGTACTCACGTACCTTCAATGTTGAAGATTCGATCTCCGAGAGTGCCAGCGATTTCTGAGAGAGCAACCTCATCAGACACATTGAAATAATACTTCTCTGTTGGAATGCTGGCTATTGACTTGATCTCCGCAATGAGCTTTGTGGTATCAATATTATTCCTTGTGTAATAACCAAGCACCTAAACATAATAAGAAATCAGAAAAAGCTCATGAAAGCTCATAGGGTGGGCAAAACGGCAAAAATATAAGCCCCCCAACACCCCCTCCCACTGGGAAGTGACTTCATTTTAAATCTAGTCAATATTTTGAAGTATAATAGAATCAAATGGAAACATAAAAAAGTCAAATAAAATGAGAGCATGCGCTTCAGCACAACTGTGGTTCCATCTGAAATGTACTCAAAACCTTCCATTACCCTGCAAGGTACAGTCCCATGAAAAAGTCTTTGCCCCCCCTTGATTTTGTCTATTTTTGCATTTTTTTGTTACACTTGATATAAAAAATTCAACCTGAGTAAACACAAAATACAGTTTTTATTTTCATTTTTCCTTTAATAAATTTTAGTTACTGAAGGAAAAATGTTATCCATCAACAACTGGCCCTGTATGAAAAAGTAACTGCCCCTTTAGTGATTAAATTAATCATTTAGGAGTCCCCTTTTCAAAGTCCTGACTTTAACCGTGTTGAATTGCTGTGGTAGGACCTTAAACAGGCAGCTCATGCTTGAAAGCCCTTTGGGGTGGCTGAATTTAAGCAGTTCTGCCAAAAAGGATCTCCAATGATACAAAGCATTTGTTTGCAGTTTTGGTAATTTAGGTCTTGCAAAACTTTTTTCCCTCATTAAATGAAATGATCACTCAAAAACTGTGTTTTGTGTTTCTGTATGTTCTGCTTATATTACTTTGTATCACTTATATTATGTTTTAACACGAGGATCTGAAGTGCAGGAAATCAGGAGGTCTTTTTTTCATGGGTTAAAAATATGCATAGCATGTTCACAGTTAGGTCATTTTGTATCCTGTTGTGTTCTTAGGTTCTGTTTTACTCACAGCAATGCCAAAGCGAGTGATACCATCTTTGCTGCACTCGTTAATGACTTTGTCTCTCAGGGAATTATCGTGAGACTCCCCATCTGTCACCACCACCATCACTTTACTGGCACCTGGGCGGCCTCCGTTTGAAGTTAAAAAGGCATTTGTCCTGTAATGCACACATGCATTGCTTTAACAAATCTACTTTAACTTGAACTATTAGCAGTAACTGCTGCTTACTCCAAAGAGACTCGGCTGAAAATGTAGGGGGTCATTCCTACCTGGCGAAGTTGATGGCCCCGAAAGTATTTGTCTCCAATCCACCCTTCTGGGAAATTTTTGAAGCTGCTGCAATCATGGCCTGTTTTGTTTGATGAGTTTTCAGATAGAACTCGAACCTGGGATCAGAACCATACTGAACAATGCTGACCTGCTCCAACATGAAATCAGAAGAAAATCAAAGTCACAAAATGAATGTAAAAAGGAACTTTCAGTGAACCTTAACCAGAAACCAGTCAGTTGTTACTCGCCTGTGTTTTTTGTGGTCCAATATCAAGATTCTCCAACACCTTCTTAAGAAAAGCTACAACAGGTTCCCATGGATATATACTGTTAGACCCATCCACAACAAAAGCAATGTCCATTGGACCACCACACGCTGGAGGGAATGGAATAGATCACAAAGATTTACCAAGTTGCATTGCTGGACACAGAACAATGTCCCAGTGACCTCCCCTAAAAGAAAACTGTGAGTGTTTGCTGTGAGATTTGATTCAAAGCAATATGCTAAATGCAACTAAGCAGAAGAGTAGATTCAACAGAGACAGACAGAAACACAACAGAAATATAAAGGCAGACTAAACGGTGAATATTCTTTGTCTTGGCTAGCATTTGTAACCAACGTTGACTATTTCAGCCAGAATCAACTTCAATACCTGGCGGTCAGCAGCAAAATGAAGACTGTAAACTATATTGTCTTGCTAACGTTAAGCTAGCTGGGTTCACTAGCCAGGTAACTAGTCAATTTAGTGCAGCTTTTAGCTAACATCAAATCAGCTAACATCAGCCAGAGTTCCCTAGTTTTTTACTAGGATTTGTTTAGGGCTGTTTCTAAACAGGTTTAGGATAAAACTGAATATAAATATTGGCTATATGTTTTTTCAGAATATAGAAATTAAGTCCATATTGCATTTTTATATTAACAACACAGTTACTTTTTACATTGTTTGCAAAAAGCTTTTAGAATACTACGCTCTGCATTAAAAACATGCAAACATGATCAGACATGATGATGATGATGAGTTATTAATCTCAGTGTTACTGAGTTTTGCTAAAGCCTGAGTAGACTGATAAATCAGTGTGATGATGAGTTATTAATCTCAGTGTTACTGAGTTTTGCTGTGACAGTCAGTTATTTAATCAATTACCACTTCACCACTACCATTTCTGAAAATAAACCAATCATGAACCTTTAAAGAGAGTTTATGTGTGGTAGAGAGATGGATAATAAGGGATGGTTAGATAAGAGATCATTCCTACTTTGAAGAGCAGGGGAGAATGCAGGTTGAGTGGAGAACAGAGGGCTCACTTCTGCACACACTCCTGGAACAAAGTACTGAGTTCCACAACTCTGAGCCCACAGAGGACCACACGCCTGAAACAAACACATGCAGATTAGCGTACACAGTTAGGATGCACCACTAATGATATTTGAGAAAGAGAAAAACAGGCTTTACAAATTGACTTAATGATAATGAAAATGAGAAATCGTGATTAAAAATGCTATTTTTGGTTCTTTTTGTCTTTCTGTGCTGCTCAACAGCCTGAGCAACAGCAAATCAACAGTGTCGGTCATGTACAACTATTTCTACAAGGAATATCTAACGAGCAATTTGTAATCACTGTTCATGTTCGATATGCACAACAACCTAAGCAGAAAGCAAAGTCCTTGCAAGCACAGCAATGCCATCTGTTTATGAAGTAATGACAAAATTCACACAATACAGCCCTCAGTAAAAGATTAGCATGGCTGAACAAACTGTATTGTGCACTAAAAAATAAAAGCAAAGGTTTACCATAAAGCCATTGTTTTTGGTTATTCGTGTGAGGGTCAGCCCCAGACTCATATTGGTGTTGATGTTCGGCACAGTTGGTATACTGACAGAGTCTGAAAACAAAATATTTATAAAAAAGTGAGTCATTAATGCATTCCGTATGTAATTATACATAAATCCATCACAGCTCTTGTTCATATCAGTACAGCATCTCCACGTGGGGATGTAATGCGCTATGAGGCCTTCCGGCGTTACAGCCTCTCAGTGCTTTGAGTGAGAGAGATAACAAGCAAGTTCGTTCTGGCAATGTGGACAACTTTTATCAAAAACTGAAAGACTTTAATGTAGGTAGACTGTTCCCCACAGTTCATCTTTAATAAGCATTACAGAGTAAAAGTCACCCTGAGGAAGGAATTATCAAATAGCTGGTTGGCTAACGTGGTCTTAGCTAAGTATATACTGTGTTCTTTTACTATTTTACATTCATCTAACATGTTATTATTTACCATATACAACAAGCATGACAGGTATTTATTAAACCTTAAGCTTTTGCTTATATTTTCTATTTCGAGTGCCTGTTAACAAGCTAATTCAGTCAATGTGAGCTAACATTAAAGGGTTGTCTTTTAGCATTAACCTAACTTTAAGAACTGGACATTCTGTGAGACAAAATGTCACAGTCAGACAATGGAGCAATTCTTATCATTATTTATTCATTACTATCTATCTATCTATCTATCTATCTATCTATATATATATATATATATATATATATATATATATATATAAAACAAATGCATCAACAGAAATGGTATATACATTACAATGTAATAAAATCTTGTTTCATTGACTTATATTGAAAGTTAAAAACTATTTCTTTTCTTTTTCACCTGTACAGTTACCATTTTGAAGATATGAAGTTTTGTTCAAACAGACAAAACATTACCTAAAGGCATGTGAAGGAAATTACTCTAATTGTTTTACTTTTTACCACTACCATTTTTCTTGAAAGACCAATTTTTTCTGTATTTTATGTTTTTCCCTGAGGTCTGCTTGCTATGTTTGTGTGGCTTTATGCACCAAAACAGTCTTAATTCATGTTACATGACCATTTCCAGCTTCTCTTTACTCCTTAAAATTAAACAGACTGTTTTTGTTAATGATATATGCAAACGAGGCCTGTTCTGATTGGCTGCCCTGTATTTTGCCCCATTCAAAAATCAATTTAGGCTGAAACACTCCTTATAACTTCTAACAATGTGAATGGGCGGGGCTTAACTGCTGTGAGCTAAATAGGTGGATGTATGAAAACTATATTGCATTTTGTGACGTTACAAAAGCAATGTGCTAAAAACAGGCTGTTTTTGCAGCTTAATTTTCATATATGGACTGTATGGACTGGGAGATGAATAGTACTTAAAACCATGTTTACATACTATGTCAAACTTTTTTATTTCAGGTGTGGAAAGTTCAGTTTTCCACAATAAGGACACTTTAATACTTTTAGTTGTATTTAAGGACTTTCCATTTTCTTTCCACTGAGCTCTTCATTTTTTTAAGAGGTCACTCTTAGAAGAGGGCTCATTCAGATTGTTCAGAACTGTTGGTAACACAGAGGGAACAGCAGACAGGTTAGCTTACTCTGAAGGCTGAGTTTTTCACAGGTGGTCCCCGGGCTTTTGATCTCACATTTATAAACATCTCCTTTCCTGTTCTGAGTCCCCGCCCATGGAGATCCCACCAGTAACCTGCATAAGAAACAACAGCATTAATCACACTGATCAGAAATCACATTCAAAGAGACTGAGAACACGGACAAGTTTATTTTAATGACCAGCTTAGAGCCGCGGAATCTATCAATTAGTGAAATACATGAGCACATTTAGGAATTTTCATAAAACACTTATTATTATTTTGGGCTCTCTTACCTAAAGTACACCTAAGGCAGACTACAGTACTTCTGCATTAGGTTTACTTTTTAATAATAAAACAATAAATGAAATGGGCATTATACCCATTTGTTCTGCTTGATTAAATGGTTAAGATGTAAACAAAGTCATTCAGAGCGATTTGATGTGAAATGCTCTGTTTGAGAGTCAAAGTTGTTCACAGTGGTTGTGATAGGAACCAGACGTCAGAAAGATTTTAATGCCTCTAAAAGCTCCCTCAGAGAGGGCTATTACATGACATAGTAAATTGGATAATTAGTAAATTAGTAAATTCAGCACCACTGAAAAGAAATCTGTACATTTTTCTGCAATGGAGCAATTCGCTTCAAAACACTCTGAATGACTTTTTTTTATCTCAGTGATTCAATTGTGTGGAAATGTAAAAAAAAAACTAGAATTTCTCTGTAATGTATTCTCCATTAGGTTTCATTGGATTTACTATTCTGTAAATGCATTGTTCAATCCATTTGTTCATATATTTTGCATTAAGTTTGTTTAAGGCTTACTGTAGTGAGGGGTTAAATAGTAACATGCTGAACTGTGTGTTTGGACCGTCTCTCTGGTGTTTACGGTAACTGATAGATGCTGCAGCCTCTAAGATGGTGATTACACCGGCTCAGGCACGGAACATAGAGTTAAGGGGATTTCACTGGATTGGAATGCATAAAAACAGTACTTGAGATTGCCAGTGTTGGTCAGAGAGCATGTGTGGGTGCGTGTGTGCAATCATCAGGATATTTGATAAGGACTATGTGTGTGTGTATGTGTTCCTTTGTTCTCTTTGATCAGAAAAAATGATTTACAGTCCTTTAAGTTCTAGGTATTAACTAGGTACGTGTGAGATACAAGGGACTAGGTAGCTACTCTGGATAAGATGATGCTGACAACCATGGCAGTCTGACCAAATTACACTGAAATGACCAGCAGATTGAAGGTATTAAGTGAGTAAGTGTGAGGTACAATCTCCACAGTACTGTGTCATTGTTTTGTTGTGAATTGACAGTAAGTAACCAGACAGTCTAGATAGATTATGCTGTAATCCCGTGTTTTCTGTAGTCCCACAGGAAAGAAAATAGAAATCTTTGTAATAAGGGCCAATATTTAGCTTATATATTAATGAACAGTTCAGTGGAAACTCTGGTATACACAGTAATACGTGTGCTTGTGTGTGTGTTTAAGTAACTTCCTTTGATTACACACTGCAGAGTAAAGACACGCCCACAAGATTACACGTACCCTGAAGACAAAAAGTCCTATTAACCTGACACAGAACAGAGCTCTGAACTCACAAGCAGCATTTCCATATAGTTTTAAGAGGTTTAGAGCAGAACCATTAAGGAACTCTATCTGGACCTAGAGCCTTTTCTAAACATTTATCCTTATTAGATGAGCCAGATAAGCAGACATTCCTCTCTTTTCCTGCCATCTGTTCCATATTTAAGGTGAACATTAGAATTTGAAAGATTCTTGAGTGCGTTATTCAGTTACGACAAAATCTTATATCTATGAAATAGTAAAATCATACAAGAAGAAGAAGAAAAAACACATTTATAACATTCTTAAAACGATTAAATGGTTCTTTACTTGGTGAAATTGTTTTCCAGATACATGTAGAATGTGTTATATGTGGTTATATATATATATATATATATATATATATATTATATATATATATATATATATATATAAAATTCTTCTATTGTTACAAGATTGACATTGTGACAATAGCAGAACCATTTTGGTGCCACATACACACTTAAAAAAGATGGTCATTCAAGGGTTCTTTAGTAAAGGAACTGGTTCTATATAGAACTATGAACACCAAAAGAACCCTTTGCATGATTAAAAGGTTCTTTGCTTTGTGAGAGGGTTCTTCAGATTGATGGAGAATGTGCCACATATGGTTCTATACAGAACCATTTTGAAAAGGGTTCTATATAACACCTAAAATGATTATTCTATTGTTACAATGTTAAGCTTGTGACAGTAGCAAAAGCCTTTTTGGTGCTATATAGAACCATTTTCAAAAAGCCTCCATATAGGTTCTATATAGTTTTCTAACATTCCTTCATTTTTACAATGTTCTGATTATTAGCGATTAGTAGCTAAATTGGTTTTATATTACAAATGACAGAAAAGGGTTTCTGAAAAGGGTTCTATATAGCACCTAAAAGGGTTCTTCTATTGTGATGAGGTCACATATGTCCGCTGGAAAGCCCGTCTTTTTCAGTTTTTTTTAAACAGCTCTTAATATTCATAAACACAGTCCAAACCTCATGTGCTCATGATGTGTATGTGTGTTATGTGATAGGAAAGACTTCTTTAGGTTGGGGTGTGTGAACCTGACTCAGGTCCAGCAGGCGGCTGAGTCAGAGTGAGGATGAAGTGACATCAACAGCTTTGGTCAATTATTGTCTACGCCTGGGTAGGAAATGGCTCATGTAGCAAAAAGAATGTGTCGTAGCTAGTTGCATCATCAGTGTGAGCCACAGAGGGACTTTTTGTGAAGCCTGTGCCCAGTTTATAAATGTCTAGACAGCTTAAGATAACTGTGAATAATAAATCATCCACATTAGGATAAACTGGGAAGTGGAAGTCACAGTGAAGTCATGACCCTGTGTGCTCAGGCTGCATTAGAGCTGCTTCTACCAGCTGGTAGAAAACTTGACTCAGAGCCAAAGGCGTAAATTTTTAATTCCATTTAACTGCTGCTCCCATTCAGCAAAGAACTTGTAAAGCCAATAGTTTACATTTTTCCACTTATAACATTTGTGCAGTTCTATGTACTCAAAACAGTCTGAATTCATTTTACAACCTCTCTTTATTTTATAGACTGTTTTTCTTACTGTGACTTTAAGAATGACGTGTAAACAGTCTCTGTTTTGACTGGCTGCCCTGTATTACACCTTGTTCATAAAGCAGTCTGTGTTAAAACACAATTATCTGTTTGCTCCCTGACAGCAAGGAACAGTACAACATTTCATTTTTTCCCCACATCTTCTACTACATAACTACAGAACTGTCCGCAGGAACAACACTCCGCATCGCTTCAGCGTGAATCAGCGGGGCCAAACTGCTGTCGGCAAATGGGGCAGTCAATTCTAAATGGGTTAAAGGTTGTGTCATCACAACCATGGTGAGTTAAGTGTACATATACAGTTGTGTGCAAAAGTTTTGGCACCCCAATTCAAATGATCTGTTTTATTAATTTTCTAAGGGAAAATAAGTTAACAAATCATCCATAGAGAACACACTTCTGTGCATTTTAATGCACAATTATTGTTTATTTGTTGACTTTAACATATTCTGAAGAAAACATAATATATGGCCTGTGCAAAAGTTATGGCACATTTTGTATTTTAGGATTTATATTTTCCAGTATGTTAAACACAAATAAACAGAAATTGTGCACTGAAATGCCATATTTAAGTTCTCTGTAGAGGATGTTTAACCAATTTTCACTTAGAAAATCAACAAAACATAATTTGACTGGGGTTTTTAAACTTTTGCTTATGACTTTGTGGACTGTATGGACTGGAGGGTGACTGTACATTTTGTAACTTTAACAAAGTTTACATACTACATCAAACTCATTTATTAAAAAAAGAAAAGTGGGTAAATTTGGTTTTCCATGAAACCGACTGTACATTTCTTTGGGGAGTGTCTTAGTGCCAATACAAATGCATAAATGTTCACATGGCATTTATACAATTACTGCATGCTGTTCACCAAAGAATAATGTAGACTGTGCCTCCTATTACTAGTAACAGAGACGGTTATCCAGCCCTTTGTTTTGAATTAATTCAATAAAAAGCTCAAGAACACAATGAATTAAAGTACAGTGGGGAAAGTCATGGTGGGGAATTCTTGAGGACACACCAATTTAGAATGCATATTAGGGCTGAGAGACCAGTATCCTGTATATTGTCCGCACTCTGGCTGCTGCATCCGCTGGCATGCAGAGAGAATTTAGCACAGTTGGACAAAGAGTCTGCACTGTTTTTGTAGCGAATGAAAGGAAGGAACCTATTTCTGCTGAGATAAATGCTAAAGGAACTGAGCGCAGGAGTGATCAGCATCACGCAGACAGCATTACAGACGACTACAGGAAGCGCTTGTTTGTGTTCTGTAATGTGAAATATGGAAAGATATAAAAGAGGCTGAGGACATAAAGATATTAAAGTGAGAGTGTGCTGGTGTTGTAAGACAACAAAAGCTGTCCACCAGGATCTGCACCAACTTTCTTTCTTTCTCACTCTTTTTTGTCTTACTGTACTAACTTGAATTACTTTATTGGATTGTAATATTACATAAGCCATTAAAAAAAGGTGCCCAAAAGGTATTCCACAGGACCACTTTTGGTTCTCTGAAGACTCTTTCTTATGGATCCTGCTTTAAAGAACTGTTTTTGTAAATGAGATGTGTGAGTGTGAAAAACGCTTTAAAAGGCGACCAGTCAAGTAGTCTTGATCCACTTTACAGTGTGTTGAGCTGTTTAGTAATGATGTGTTAGCAGCAGTTTAAAAAGATGTGGTGGCTTCAGCTGACTTGGAGGAAACATGCGTTACTCTTCACCTTCCCAGTTTGGTAGCACTTGCTGCGTTCCAAAGCCTAGGCTGTAGCCAAGGTAATGTGGGTCCTCGGTTGGACTGTCCTATGAGGACTCCTCCTTAGTAGCCTATTGGTCACACAAATGGAACAGTCCTAACGAGGCTGTATGGTGACATCGCCAGAGTGGCGTGAAACTTGTGAGTGAACTGGTGAGAGAAAATGGAGCCCATTGCATCGTGTTTGTTGCTTTTTCATTTCTTCATGGAAATGGAGATGTTCTTATGTAGTACGATAAACTACATATATGCAAATACTTCTAAATAAAATACTATATATGGATGATATACGACATATGGACGAATGCTTTAATTAATTAGTGATTTTATATGTTATAAGGTAATGAAGACGAATTCAAGTATGTGAACAACTTACATTTTAAAATAAGCACTGCTTCATTTTCCGCCATTTTCGTGTTGCTTTTTTTTTTCTCTTTCGTGTCGTTTGTGCGCTGAGAGCTGTGGGTAAGCGAAGGCCTGGAAGGATACATCTGATGCATCCTTGCAATCACTCTGAACACAGGCTGCATTTCTAGGCTGTATACGAAGGGTATAACATAGCGGCTGAGAAATGCAGCCTACCTTGGCTGCAGCCTAGGCTTTAGGCCTCATGCTTAAATGATTCTTTGCATGGTGAAATGGTTGAAGGAGAATGTGTTTTATCCCGCTGCTCTCACGCATTCACTTAAGTTTGTTGACGGTGGAGTGGAGGGGTGCTGACATCTCAGGGAGCCCTCATGTCTCTGTTACCTTGCTGGCTCTCCCTCTTTGTTAGGCTGTAATAACTGAACCTGCCTTGACACTGTATACTGTAATCAGTCTCTCCTAACAGAACTAACTGCCTATGTGTCTCTTTGCCTCTTTGCCAACTGCCCATCCTGTGCGGTCTGACGCTGTTGCTTGTTCTGCCTTGATCGGGTGCCCACTGCTTGCCAGCCTTCTGAACCAGTTTGACCACTCTGCAGCTTCCTGCTGTACAACGCTGGGCAAACCTCACCTGCATGAACTGACCCTGCTGATGATACTGCTGCTGCACAGACTTGAACTATTTAACCATAGCCATTTTCCCCTTTTCTGTGTTTTAATATTTTATACTAATGTTAAAACCTTATTTTCTGTTCATACTGTTCTTTTGTTATTGTTTGGTATCCAGGGTCGACCAGAAGAGGATGGGTTCCCCTTTTGAGTCTTGGTTCCTCTCAAGGTTTCTTCCTCTTGCTCTTAGGGAGTTTTTCCTTGCCACTGTTGCCATTGGCGACGCTCATGGGGGCTTGGACCCAGATTTTTCTGTTACGCTGCTTTGCGGCAACGCCCGTTGTAAAAAGTGCTATATAAATAAACCTTGATTTGTCTTGACTTTTCAATGGTTGTATATGGAACCTTTTTGAAAATGGCTCTATATAGCACCAAAAAGAGTTCTGCCATTGTTGCAAAGTCAAGCTTTTAACAATAAAAGAACCCTTTTTTGTGCAATATAGAACCAAATTCAAAAAGATTTTATATATAGAACTCATGCTTCTCTATAGAACCACTGCCTCTACTAAAGAACCCTTGAAGAACCTTTTTTTTCAACGTGTAGGTAGCATTGCTAAAACAGCACTAGAAAGAGTGCTTGCTTGACAACATTACAAAGTGTTTGTCTCAGTTCAGCAAAGCTACATGAAATACACTGAGGTTAATTCTCTTTGTATTCACAAGCGGATCTCGGAGATCCCAGTGTTCCCCTCTCATGCTGCAGCTGGGCCAGTCAGAGATATTGTAAAGAAAGAGACTGGTCACTGGTTGGAAAATAAATGGGATAATTCGTAATGCTTAACATGGCATCTATTTAGAGAGAAATCCCCACCTTTCAATAAAAAGTGCTTGCTAATTAAGCCACAAGAGGGAAAAGCTTGTTGTGGGGATCTATGCAGTAGCCAGAACAAGCAAAAAAAATGTTATTTGAGACAAATTTTGCTGTTTTTCAGATTTTACCAGTGATTTCACCAATGCTTTGGAAATATTAATTTAGCTGTTAGTGCGGAGTTTATATATCTCTCTTCATTCAGTGAGATAGGAACCCGGTATTGAGTGGAAATAACTACCGAGTGGCGTTGCCAAGATGGCCATAGAGTGGACATCTTGGCAACTTGATGGCTCAGTGTTTGTGTTTTTGTCTCTCGTATGTCACTTTTTTGGTACAAAATACACGTTTTTCAAACTGAGATGTTTTTTATTTCATTGCTACTAACTACAGAGCCTGTTGCTGGACGGACTACGCTATATAAAAATTTAGTCTGCTCCTTCACATACCATGGCTAGCTCTGTATACCCAGTAGATATTCCAGGATGCTGTTTCTGTTTTCTGTAAGTTTGAAGGAGATATGCTAGTGGATGGGAGTGTATAGTGTATGTTTCTGTTGTGTCATTTCTCCTTTTTTTTCCTCTTTGACTTTTTATAACGCTCTGGCATACTTTATGACATTTAAAAATTGCCAAACATGACTGATCCTCTTTACAGTTTAAACAACTGTCATATCATGTAAATGATCTATAGCAGTTAAAGGCTTTTCCTGTGTGTCCAAGCCAAGAACCATTTATGAACCTTAGAGAGAGGAATCCCACCCATGTTCACTCAGTGTTTACCATTTGCCCTGGTAGTTGCTGAACTGCTGCACTGTGTATCCGAACTCCTCCTCTGCTGCTCCTGAGAACATTTTGGCTCCTGCTGTTCCCACATTAAACCCCAAGATCTGCTCCACACACCAACCTGCAGACACATATACAGTATTACATCTCTGCACACAACCTGCTGGGGCAAAGCCATCGCTAGACTAGACATGCACACATTCCATTAGATCAAGCTATAACACTTCAGATATACTCTAACAGAACCAATACAAGAACAACCATGATCTACAAAATGAAGGCAGTGCAAGCCTGTTATTTATTGTCTTCCCTGTTTGTTTACAGCCAGGTGAAGGCTGGATGGGCTTTGAACACACTGTTTTGAACATACTAGCTACTTTCATATACTCATTGGATTGACACTTTGTATTATGCTTGTTGTAGTACCACTTTCTGTGTACTTATTACTGCTTACACGGTGTAGAACCACTTTCCTAGTAGGCGAAGAATGCTTTCAATAATATAAAGCCACTTTTGCCACGAAGCCAGTGCTCCGTCAGGTTTCAAAAAAACTGTAGCTGTAAACAAAAACATGAGGTCCAATACAATGACCAGAGCTGTAGATGATCCTAAAATGAGAAAATAAACATTCAGAAAGCCTTTTTGTTTAAAAGTGGTGATCAAATTTCAAGGCTGATGTCAAGAAATGACTATAAATAGATCACATTATTTATCCCATAATTACTTCTTCTTCTTCCTAAAACATTTGAAATATTGAATAACATCTAAAAATACCTTTAGGTGTTTAGCTTATTATATAATATCATGTCTGATTTAGCATATAACTTACATAACTGATATAACTTGAAAATAGTTTGTACTTATTGTATGGTACTTATTTTTCTGCCACTTTTGTGTACTAATTGTACTGTAAATTAGTTTTTGTATAAGTATTCTTTTGTAATTTAGTATGTGTGTGCTTATTATATTGTACTGTTAGTATTAGTAGTGTTCTGCTAAGTTTTTTGTACCAGTAAAGAGAGCCTGCATTTGGCTTAATTATTAACCATCTCGATACAGAACATACACAAATCCACAGACATTTCATTTCACACTCCTCATGAAGAGCATAATCTTCTGTTTTAATCCTCTTTCTCTCTCTTCTTTTGATGGGATCATGAGGAGTAAAAGAAGATTTATAGACATTCCATGTGTTCAGGCCAGTGCTGATGTCTGTCTCTGATGATTTAAAAGTACTGGAGTGCAGGCAGGTTTGATCCTGTTCTAGTAAGGCTGTATGCAATATTGCATACCAGGCCAATTTGGAGCCCCTCATTGGGCTGGGCTATGAAAACACTGAGCTCGGTTATAGTCGTTTGCAAACGTTTGGATGCCTCTGTTCAAATACTATGTTTTGTTGACTGTGATTTTGGTATGATTGTGTTGAAGTGAAAATAAATTTACCCCTTAAATGGCCATAGCCTAAAGTTTTATTATACACTTCTATAACCTAAGAATAGCTCAGCCAGTTTGCATTGAAGTCCCTGCAGTCACTGAATAGTAAGTCTTATTATGTAATAAGCCTGGGATTTTAAGCGGTAACACAGTCTCTACAGAGAACACACCTATATATTTTAGTTCACAATTACTGTTTATTTGCTGGAGTTAACACGTTGGGGATGTAGGGAGGGGTCTACATGAAATCTGGCCTGTTAAAAATTCAGGCATGTTTTATATTTTATGTTTTATTTCTTTGAAACATGCTACTCAGCATAATGTAGCAACTATGCACTAAAATTAGCCGTAGAAGATGCATTAACCTATTTCACTTAAAACAAAACAAAACAAAAAATCTATGTAATTTGGCCAGGGGTGCCCAAACATTTGCAAAGGACTGTATATCAACCCATTGAACTGAAGGCTTGTTAGCTTCTGGCTCATGTGTTAACATGGGGCTGACATATTAGCTTGTAATGCTGTCATAATAAACCACATTTTTTAAAATGTATTAACGTATTATTTTCTGCCACACCATATTTTTGCTGTATTTAAAAAGGAATTTTTAAAACTGTATTACATAAAACACCACCATATTACACAGAATTATGAATTTTGGGAATCATTACACCCCTAATAATAATGATTTGACAGTTTTCTCATCCAAACTACTGTTAAAGGCACATATTGAAACTCTTCTGGCCCAAAACACCTGAAAGGTTAAAATGGATAAAAAGGATATTATTGACTTTATTCCTCAGCTACCACTAATACTGTCACAAATATGTATGTGTGGTATTGTTTTCCTTTAAATAAACCTGCATAGTTTAATGCATTATTGCAAACTTACCATGATATTAAATAACATTTTTGACATGCTAGGTGTCCCCAAACTTTTGATGGATAGTGTAGGAATAGGAATCACAGACTGCTTTTTGCAATATTATTCAGTTTGGAAGAGTCTTGCGGAGCATCAAGACCACACAAGTTTGTGTGTTCTCTGCTTCAGCACTTCTGTTGTAACTTATTGGGTGTTGAATCAAGCATGTTAGAGCAGGGAAGAGTAATAAGCATCCAGAGGAGGGCCACCTAGGAATGCATCAGAGTTTAGTTTTTAGCTTACCCAGCATATACCGAAAGGGCGGTGGATTAACTGTCAGATGTATTTATAGCCTTGAGGGTGATTCTATTGTCTAACCAGCTAACAGAAAAATAAGGCCTCATAGCATAAACAGCACAAGAATGTTGCCTTGTGTCTTATTGTACGCACTACATATTTTTTTCTTAATTATATACCATGTACTTCACGTTTTTCACTAAGCATAAATGAGAAGTTATTGCTTCCACATATCTTGTTAACAACTCATTTTGAACCTCTCTGCATATTGCATATAGACTCATGTTGTGTGGAAGGACAAATTCTAAACTGTAGCTTCCTCTGCTGGTTCCTCCTTCTGCTGCATTAAGGAAACTGTGACTGCCGAGTGCTAAAAGTGAGCACGCTTCACTTTTCAGCCTTTCTGGTTCGAGGTTGCCAGGGTTCTGGACAGTCCAGTTTGAGCTCCTTTGCGACTTTCAACTGGACGTTAAAATGTCTGGTTGGATCTCACTCTAAATGCATTCCATTTGTTGAAGTAGACAGAGTGCCATTCTAGCCCAGTCACTGCATGCATCTCTCTCTCTCTCTCTCTCTCTCTCTCTCTGTACATCACCAGAGGTGTCTTTACTACATTTAACATACAATTTAGTAAACTAGTATGCAGATAGGCCCTTTTAACAAGACATGGAAGTGCGTAAACGCTGGGTAAAACAAGCTCCGCTGCTGCCTTATGGACAGTTACTAACCTCAGAAATACAGGCATTTGTATTACTACAGCTCACCACAGAAAGGTGTGTCATATGGAGGGTTCTTTTCCTCCATATGACAAAGTTTATTCCCAAACTCATTTTACTTCTGCTCATAGTCAGCTACTATAAGCACTTAATGCATAACTTAACTCAAACTTAACATGAACTTAAAATACACATTACAAATTAAATCTCCTTTTGGTGAAATCCTGCTTGTTTATGTAAGTTTCGTGGAATTTGAATCATTTGTACTTTGGCAGTGATTTCATTTTTACAGGAATTTCCTGCAAATTATACAGTAAACTATTAGGAATAGACATCAACTTGCAGAATTCACAGAAAATACAAAATAAATACAGTGTACACAAAATTTATGAAAAGTAAAGTGGTTTGTACATTAGGGAAGTACTTGGTTTCAGACACAGGGAACTCTGAACTAGAACAAGAACGTTTATCATCCAAAAAAACCCTTTTCATCAGTACAGTGCCAGGTGATGCGACTCTAGAATAACATCCTGATTCTCAAAGACCTCCTGAAATGACTAAAATGGCCACACGCTGTGCAACACACGCAGTGCCGATTGTCCACCCTCTGCAGGAGTCTTTAAACAATGTTTAAAAGTAGCAGACAGAGCAAAATAGCACAGAGGTGTTTTGTGGTGGTCTGTAAACAGAGTTCAGCCACAGTCTTTACCAAAGAATAGAACTGTAAAACAAAAAGCAGCTGAACCACAAATGCAGCAGCCTCTCGATAAGCTTCTCATCTGTCACTGTGGAGGAAAAAGCTGAATACTGCTGGGATACAGACACGGGCACAGGCGCTACACAAAGAAACCCTTAAAAAGCCAGCCAGCGGATACAGCAGCCGGACTGAGAGAAAGCCCTGAAACAAGAGGAGGAGTGAGCGGGGGTCAGAGGAAAGACAGAAGACAGATTAAAGCACGGACACGAGAGAGGGAATGCGACATAAAGGTCGGGCAGAAGGTCAAAGAGAGGGAGGGAGGGAGAGAGAGAGAGAGAGAGAGTCCCCACTGTCCCACTATCTAACCCTGCTGATTCTCTTTCAATACGGTTCCAGTCCACTGGCTGCTTTATGGTCAGTAAGCCGGATAACCCATTTTCGAGGGCTACTCTGCGGCCTATTCAAAGTGGACATAGAGCAGATTGTGGCAGTAACACCTTTTTCCCTGCAGTCTGCATCATTTATATAGTTACACACAATGCTTTTCAGCCACTATCGTGGGCCAGGTTCTCTGCACACTTGTTTAAAGAGATACTCTGTGGCTCTGAATTACACTTTGGATCTCTTTTATCATCTATAGTCTGTAATCTGTTCATTTGAACTGTAATGTTTTCCAACGTTTTGCATAAAATTTTGATTAAAGCATATTGAGATTTTGTAAAATGAAGCCTACTTTGCTGTTCTCATCCACACTGTACTAAATGTGGATTCTTAAAGATTATCTTATTTTGAAGCCTCAAGAGCACAAAAGGACCTTTAGATTTTTTATATGAAAGCTCTGTTGTACAACCCCATTTCCAAAAACGTTGGGACGCTGTGCAGAATGTAAATAAAAAAGGATGCAATGATATGCAAATGTAAACCATGTACAATTTTGAAGGAAAATACTACAAAGACAACATATCAAATGTCGAAAATGAGAAATGTTATTGTTTTTTTTTTTATTTGATGCCAACAACATGTTCCAAAAAAGTTGGGATGGGAGCAAGTTTACCACTGTGTTTCATCACCCCTTCTTTTAACAACACTCTGTAAGTGATTGGGAACTGAGAAGATCAACTGCTGTAGTTTTGAAAGTGATATGTTTTTCCATTCTTGTTTGATACAGGATTTCAGCTGCTCAACAATTCGGGGTCTACTTTGTCGTATTTTTCATTTCATAAGGTGCCAAATGTTATCAGTGGGTGTCAGTCTGAACTGCAGGCAGGTCAGTTTAGCACCAGAACTCTTTTAATACAGAGCAATGCTGATGTGGTTTGAAAAAGACGTCATCTGGATGGCAGCATATGTTGCCAAAACTTGTATATATTATTCAGCATTAATGGAGCCTTCACAGATGTGCACGTCACCCATGCCATGTGCACTAATGCACACTTATACCATCATGAAAACTGGCTTTTTGAGCTGTGCACTGATAACAAACTGAGTGGTCTTTAGCCCAGAGGACACAGTGTCCATGATTTCCAAAAAAAAGTTCAAACGTTGATTTGTCGGACCACAGGACACTTTTCCACTTCACCTCAGTTCATTCTAATTGAGCTCGGGCCCAGAGAAGGTGGCAGCATTTTCTGGATCCTGTGTATATACGGCTTCTTTGCGTTTTAGAGCTTTAACTTGCATTTGTGGATGCAGCGATGAACTGTTTTCACAGACAGTTGTTTTCACAAGTGTTTCTGAGCCCATACTGTGATTTCCACTACAGAATCATGTCTGTTTTTAATGGAGTGCTGCCTGAGGACCCAAAGATCATGGCCAGCAAATACTGGTTTTCAGCCTTGTGCCTTGCGTACACAGATTTCTCTCATCTTTTAATGTTATTATGTACTGTAGATTATGAACAGCAAAAGTTCTTTGCTATTTTATGTTGAGAAATGTTATTCTTGAATTGTTACACTATTTGCCTACACAGTCCTTCACAGAGGGGTGAACCCCTCCTCATCTTTACTTCTGAAAGACTCAGCCTCTCTGGGATACCTTTTTATAATCGATCATGTTACTGACCTGTTGCCAATTAACCACCAGGTGTTTTTTTAGCATTACACAACTTTACCATCCTTTTGTTGCCCCGTCCCAACTTTTTTGGAACGTGTTGTTGGCATCAAATTCAAAATGGGCAAATATTTGTTTTTATTTACATTTTGCACAGTGGCCCAACTTTTTTGGAAATGGGGTTGTAATTCTGCTCAGTGTACAGAGAGGAACAACATCAGCAATCTTTTGCAGCTTCATAGATCAGGCTCTAAAACCATTAAGCACATATTTAATATGATTCTAGGCCTGTGATCAGTGGTGGTTAACAGAGTTACTGCAGAAACAGCCCCCAATGATGGTATAAACTCATTCTCTTAATCATTTATTTATTTACTCCATGTAAATCACAGCAAGACACTAAGACTCCTCACACATGGACAGAACTTTTAAATGTTGGGTGATGTGATATTCTAAATATATTCCATATTTACTCTACCTAACACAGTTGCATGCAAAGGTTTGATCACCACCTGGTCAAAATTCATGATTTGTTGATTTCCTAAGTGAAAATAAATTAACACATCCTCTACAGCACACGTGTCAAGCTCCAGTCCTGACAGGCCAAAACACTGCAGATTTCAGCATGCTAGCTCATTAAACACATGTGATTCAGCTCGTCAACTAATTACCAAGGCCTTCTTGGACTGAATTCAGAGCATTCAATGAGGTTAAATGTTAATCTCCACAGCACTTTGGCCCGAAGTTTGACACGCCTGCTCTACAGGGAACTTAACATCCTGTAAAGTTTAGTGCACAATTTCTTTTTATTTGCTGAGTTTAACAAAAATAAATAAAGCATAAAATGTAATGTGTGCCATCATTTTAACACAGGCCACATTTTATGTTAAATTCAGCAAATAAACAGTAATTGTGCATTAAAATGTGCAGAAGTCTGTTAACTTGTTTTCACTTAGAAAATCAACAAAGCATGAAATTTGACCAGGGGGCACCCTAACTTTTGCATACGACTGTAGAAGAGACTGTTGTACAACAACAACATGCTCCATGATATCATGCTGTCATGCTTGCACAAAAAGCCATCTATGGTGTAAATTTTAGAACATCTTCAGACCACAGCATCGGGTTTCAGACAAAAACCACAACTTTGACCAAACTGTGCTTTAAGTTTGTGCTTTCATTTCACAAAGATTAAGCCTTGGCTTACATGCTATCACAGTGTCTGCTATTGCACCCAATTCAGTGTGGACTATTTAAAAGAAAAACAGCTGAAAAAGTGTTATTATTATTATTTTTGTTGTTGTTGTTATTAGATTATTAGTGCTATGCTATACATGTACAAAATTTTTTTGGGAAAATGAAAATAATACACATAAAGTCCGTGTCAACACCCTCCCCTATGTTTTTTTAAGTTAATGAACTCTGTGTCATCTTTCCGATTGGCTGCTGGCATCATCTATTTGCATATTCTTTAACTTGTTTTACTCTCCCTATCTGTGTTGTCTTTCACCCTGGCGTACCTTCCATTGTGCATCTAATTCCACAAATAACTACTGAACCAAATTGTTGTTGGCTGTCAGTGGGAGTTATTGTGTAACCTAATTTTGAGTGTACTTCTACTAGAACTCAGTAGCACTGTAATAACTTAATGAGAATATGTAGGTTAATATTGTGGTGTCAGCAAAGAAGAAGATGTGGAAAACATTTCCATTTAAAGGTGAATGCTCTTTTATGTAACAGACAGGAAGGCAAAACCCCCACTCAGCACAGCTGAAACACCCAAGATACCAGGCAGATCACTTCTAGCCACACACTTTCACCTGACAGTAGGCACTAACTACCCCACAGTATTTACAATACATGTCTCTCCTACTGCCACAGCATGGCACTTTCCAAGAGCCTCCTCCACACCTCCTGTGTGCCCATGACAATGTGAGCCTGAAGCAGGATGCCATGTAGCCCCCCCATCAGTGTGAGCCATCCCGGCAACCTCAAGCAGATTCGAGCAGGGCACACTGCCCCCTGCATACACCCACAATTGTCACTCCACAGCAGGGGTTTTGGACTGTCCACGTGTGCCCTTCTCTCTCAGGGCTGCTTTCTTTCCCTCAGGGTGCCACAGTGGAGAGAGTGAGCGCTGCATCCTCCTCCCCACATAGTAAGGTACTTCTTGCCTCTGCTATGACAGCTTGAAGGCTGCCCAGTGGAGAGAGCTGCTCGTACCATCCCCGTTATTCCGGCAGCAGCGTGCATAGGAGGTGCCTGCTGAACCATCGTATTAACCTCTGCTACCAACTTAAGTGTCGCCAGAGTGCTGTGGCCAACACTTCCAGGCTGCCACACATTCTTTCACCGTCCTCCCACTGGGCTCTGCTGACGATCCTCACCACAATGCCTCTTCTGCTGCCCATCCTCACCATGCTGCTTCTTCCTCCACAGTCTTTGACTGAGCCTTCTCTGCCGTCCGCAATTGTGGAAACATCCTTCTTCTCTGGTCCATTTAGGGGGGAGGGAGGGTCTATCCCACTTCTGACACCAGCATGGTGTGAGTGAAGTATGCAGGAAGCATTGCACTTTAAAGGCAAATGCTCTTTTATTGAACAAGCAGCAAGGGAGAACTGCTGCACAGAGCTGTGGAAATGGCCGAGATAGCAGGCATGTCTCTTCTAGACACACACTTTCACCTGACGGTAGGCAATAACTACCCCACAGCCCAGCACAGAATATCACAAACAACATATGTACACATCTTTAAGCTAACAACAACTTATTTACAATGAATGTCCCTCGTACTGTGTGCACGGCACTTCCCAACAGCCACTCTACATGACCACACCTCCCACGCACCCATGGCAATGCGAGCCAGTAGCGGGACACTACAATATGATCAGTCCAGTTCATTAGATCTCACTGGTCTGTGATTTACTTGAACGCACTGAGCGCATATTACTCAACTGTGCTACTTAACACAGTTGTGTGGAACCGCTTGACATGACATTTTGACAGCCTTACAGAAATATGTGCCCAAAACCAGGCTGACTCAACCTTACCTACCTGACAGAAAAAAAAACAAAAAACAAAAAAAAACATGACCACAATCTCCCCTGGCTGCTTTTACATTAAACATTTCTCAAAAGTGTTACTTTACAGCCATTAGTCACTGAAAGGGGCTTTAACTGCATTGACTATTTGTTTGCCTTTAAAGCGAGGTGGTCAGTAACTCACTCCAAGTTTCCCATACTTCATTGCATACTTTAGTTCCTCTTCTGATAGATGCTCGGTGATGCACTTGAGCAATTCTATAGACTTTTTTTGAACTGACACTCGTTAATTCTAGTTTTTTGGTACTTTTTCTTCTACTGGAAACACAATATTTGTGCTGTTGTGTAGCATTAGCCCACCACATCTGCCACTAGTCTGCATATACACTCAGAACACTTAAATTTGAACACTTGAAATCACACTTCAGGACAGGTGGCTCATTTATGGAGCTGAAATCACTATGAATGTCCTACATGTTGAGTGGTCAGTAATCTAAACCTAGAAACATTGTTTAAAAGAACACTGACTGGACAGTGGATCTAGTATAAATGACAGATGCTTACCTTGAATCGTCAGGAACACCAGCAGGAGGTTGTTTATTAAACCCATGTTTCTCAATAGTCTTGTATTGCGGAGTACTGGACTGGCTGCTGTTCTGTCGCGGTTCTTTGCTGGCATTGGGCGAAACAAACAGTTTTATTTCCCACCCGTATTCGCACAAGCCCCGCCTCCTGCTCTGCGAGAAAGAATGAGAAAGAAGGACTTTCTGTGAATTAGCAGGGTTAAAGCCACTTTCTATGACTTTGCCACACTAATTGTTCTTAAAGATGACTCTTTCCAGATGCTTTGAGAGCTCAGAGGGGCGTTAAGGGCTAAAACATTGCAGTTCTCAGCGCACTGCTCTTTTTATGTAAGGGTGAGGGGAACAGAGCAACCTTTCAGCTTTATAGAACAGAGAATGTGCTTTTACATCACAGCGCAGCTTTATCGTCTATCATTTTCTCTTTGCAAACAGCTCGAACAAAAATATATGCTATTTGAATAATTTGTGTTAAATCCCACCCGTATTCCGGCACGAGAGTCTGTATTTATGAACTACAGAACCATTCCAAATCCGATAGTGCGGAGTTTGTCGGAATACAGGTGGGAAATAAAAACACGCTACATGAGACACAGCTGTCTTGACGTCACCGAAGTAAACTAGAACCTTGGTGTGATGGGAATTCCCACAAACTAAGCCCACCTCCACAAAACGCCACCTTTTATGGGAAGGATCCATTCATGGAATAAAGGCCTTTTAGGTACACATCACATCAGTGTGTACACTGGAAGGAAATGACTAAGTAGATTAAGAAATCACCATGGATAAACCAACAGGCGGTATTTTTAGGTGGGCAGAGCAGCCTAAAAGTAAAATAATGTCAGATAAATCAGGTCCTAGGACCTCTAGAACTGCAACGGAACTTCTTAGTATACCCACAAGGCTCCACAATGGAGCCTAAAGCATATTTAGGCTCCATTCTTCTTTTTGGATTCTATTTGTTCTAAATGGTAAAACTCCAAAGTGAGAACTGTAAGCAAATCAGTTCAGGTGCTGAAGAAACACAACAGAATGAAATTACTACTATAAAATCAATTAAGAACTAAATGCGAGGGGCTAAAATGGAACTGAGAAAGTTGGTTTCTCACAAATACTTGAGTAGAAATAAATGTCTAAAGAGGACACAAAAAGGACAGACCTTAGGAATATTTACAACAAGGGCCTTCAAAGGTAAAGAGGCCTTTTATGTAAAACTCATGCTGGACTGCTGGTGATGTTTATCTTGCTGACTTGGGTTTGAAATTTGCTTTCCAGAAGGACATAGCAGAGATGAATTCAGACAGGAAGCCAGTTAAAGTTTTACAGTATTCATTTCAAAATACAAGACTGATTGCATAAAATGTGTCTTTCCTGTCATGGTCAACCAACAAAGCCAAAACATAGGTCATTTTTCTTCACTTCTACTTTTTGGTCAAAATCAGCTCCAACATTACATTCATCACACATACAGTGGATGAGGCAAAACTTCAAGCCATCAAATTTTCTCATGCACAGGCGGTTTCTTGAAAATGTGTATGTGGAGCAGTAACATTCTTTGAGCTCAACATTTTGAAATATATACAGCAACCACACTGTCTTCATGCTAGCAGTAGTCATGGTACACTGCGGCGAGACGCATCACTTCTAAAGCTAGTTTTGCAAGTTCACCACTTCTCATGCTAACACTGAAACCCCACCTCTTCAACATGCCAATACAGAGCAACATGCTAGTCTTGAAACTTTACCACTTTACTATGCTTGAGCTGAAACTCCACCATTTCGGAATGCTTGAACTGAAATCCAACACTTACTGAAACTTCACTTCAGCGTTAATAACAGAACTCCACCATTTTAACAAGTTAATACCAAACCCTCACCACCCTCCTAGAAAAACAACATAGCCCAGCAAGGCTGGTCACCAGCATAACAAGCATATGTTGTGCCTTGGATGCTAATCGGCAGCAATGGAATTGAATGTGCTGGTCATCAGAAAAATGAGCACACATTGTGCTTTGGATGCTGCTATGCTGCAATAACATGACCATGCGAGGTGACCAGCATGAACCAGCTTAGACCAGCATGGGATTCATGGCACTTCAGCATGCTAGTACTAAACCTCTCCACGCTACTGATACTCTTCCTCTTCACTATTATAAGTACTGAACTTCACCACTTCAAAATACTAACACTGAAACTCCACTACTTCCCAATGCTAATACTATTTTATGGCTGCTGTATGTCAAAGACCTGCTGGTTTTACAGCAGATAGGATGGTCAGGTAGTAGTAGTTATCCATTAACAAGTGCACTGATATTGGGCTTGTGAAAACAGGACTTCTTGTGAAAATCAGGTGAAGGTCTGTCAGACTGGGTGTGGCAGTTATAGAAGCGTATCTTGAAACAAGCCCATATGAAGGGCCTTATTCACTCACATACCTCACCAGTCATTTACTGGCACACTCACTGGCATGGCTGATGTGTCATTATGTTATCTGACGTGCTAAAAAATCATGCTGCAGGGGGCATTTTCTGCGTTCAGACGCAGACGCTTTTTTGTTTTGGACTGTTTGTAGGCAATGCAACTTTGCCAAGGCAAACTTGTGGTAAGCACAGACTGAATTTATACATTATATGTAAAAACTATAACTATAAAACAAACTATATGTTTTACAATCTGGAAATAAGCAAATTTTGACCACAACTGGACTTTAATGGAAGCCACATGCAGATTTTGAGAAATGTGTAGCTGTATTGTTGTCGACAGCCTATTGAAAGTTGATGGAATACTAAGATTGCAGAAGAATTTGCCAGAGGGGTTAACCACATCTCTCTCTCTCTCTCACTCTCTCTCTCTCTCTCTCTCTCTCTCTCTCTGTCTTCCCCAGTATGTCTATGCATGATCTCTAGCATGTAACCCTAAGACATACTCAAATCCCACAGACAAATTAAATATTATTGTCCATTCCCCACAAGCCATGCCAATCACATGTGGCTTGTATCCACTCTGTGCCTTTCTAGAAACAAATATGTTTGTTCAGATAATTGGTTTATCTGTCTGCATTTAATTTTTATGGTTATAAAATATATTGCGCAGCTGATTGTTGTTTGTTTGGTTGTTTATCTTTGCATGGATTTGTATAACAGGCTTTGAGCCCTTGGAGAAGATTTCATATAAATAAAATGCGATGTTCTCATTGGACGGGGCAAAAATTAATTAAAGGAGAATTACACCAATTTTCGGCATAATGCAATCACTCACATGTTAACCACATCTTTTCACAGTGGTTTGGTGTGAAATGGTTCATTGGTGGTGATAGGAACCAGGGGTCACAATGTTTACAACACAAATGTAGCCATTTTATTTACTGTTCAAAACCATCAGTGAACCTACATGTGTCTTCTGAGTTTTATATATAATGTTGAAGATGGTAAAATAAGACTAAATCTGAAAAGAAAAAATGTTTTACTTTTGGTAACTATTTTGTGCGACCTTCCTCATTCAATTATGCAGAACTAAAAGCCAAAATTACATACAGTATAAAATATTGTATCCCAGTGTCAGACCTGGGAATCCTTTTCATACAGGTAACAACAAAGTTTGTAGTATTAATTAAACTGAGACAATAACATGGCTCAGATGTAAAAAGATACATGCAAAAAGAGAGATAGAATTTATAGAGATGTTTTCAAATATTTCTTAAAATCTTCAGTGCCCAATAAAAGGTGGATTTGAGTTCCACAGTTTAAAAGCATAATAACAGAAAACATCTCTCTACATGCTGGAACATAAACAGACAGACCTTCTGTGTGGTAAGCAGGTGCTTTAAGGCCATTTATAGCTTTAAAAACCAGTTAAAGACATTTAAGATCTACCCTAAAGAATTTCAAAAAGGGAATGATATGAGCTGTTTTTCATTTTTCTTAGGCTTTGTGCTGCTGCATTTTGAATTTGTAGATAACTGTAGATTATATAGATGACTAGAAACAGCAAAGTACCTTTCCAAAAACCAACTTGATCAGAAGTACAAAAGTAGCAGCTCAAAAAACAATTACTACTTACTACTAATGAGTAACGTTTAGAAAACAGAAAGTGAAGTTTGTACAGCTCTGTTCTTCAATGTTTTGAATTGTTTTGGTCTAAAATTAATGCTGAAGCTCCAAAGTCAGAGGTGTGACCAATCACAGAGCAGTACAGGTGTTGTCACCAACAAAGCATAATAAAATTTAACTTAAATATGAATGGCTAAAATGTAACTGAGTAAAAAATGACTCTTTTACTAACATGCTTGAGTAGATGTAAAGGTAGCACTATTTGAAAATATTGAATATAAGTACATGTACTTGAGTAAATGCAACTAGCTAATTCATTAATTCGACTCGTGAAAAATGCATGAACTATCTGCATTGCTCTGAGATAGAGCCAAACTAGGCAATATTTAAATGTTAAGCTACATTAGTGACTGCGTTTACATGCAGGAAAAAGCAGCAGCCTAGTTTGTCACACGCTGAGTTTAACATATGGAAAAAATATTAAACAGAAAAAATAAAGTGTGCCATAACTTTTACACAGGCCACACTGTATGTTTATTTTTTCTTACATGTTAAATTTATCAAATAAACAGTGCACCAATTACATGTACATTACATTATATATATATATATATATATATATATATATATATATATATATATATATATATATATACAGAGAGAGAGAGCTTAGACATAATGGGACATATGTGCAAATTACGATTCAGTATTATTGGAAAAAAAAAATTATCCTAAGTTTAAAAATACATTGCTAATTTGTTCAGGTAGGATATTAACTGGTTTTATATGACATCTATGAGAAGAAGCAAAGCATCAGGATTCTCTGGTGTATTCAACATTCCACAGTGACCTCCAGTGGGCCTTACAGGAATCTCAGTTTATCTCTGGAAAACATACGGAACCACAATGTTACACTGACTTCCAAATGTAGCTGGACCTCTCAACCTCAGGACTGCCTTTGGCTCTGCATTCTAACACTTCTGACTGGAAATGACATGATAATTACACAATAATATGTGCAAACCGCCCAGTTTCATTTAAAACATCTTCTCTACATGTCCAAAAAAATATATATAAAATAAATACATTTATGGACCTTAAGGGAACAAAAATGATGTGGTCTATATATTTACCATCACACGCAAACGTTAAATAAAGGCTTTCTCTGGCTCTTGAAGTCTGTTCTTGGTATGTGACAGGAAGAAGAAACCCAAAGAATTGTTGCTGCACTGAAAGCAGGGTATTCTAAGGTAACAGATCAAAACACTTCAGACAGACATGGAATGAGTTAGTCAAAGTGAAATGAACTGCATTGGACATCATTAAAAAGATAGACGATAGTGAGTGTAACTACAGCGAACAACTGGATTCCCTGTGGAGTCTAGAGTGTGTGACTGAAATATTCTTTCTGTTCTAAAGAAAAACCCTGAAAACCGAACAGTGAAGCAACAGTAGATTTGCAGAACCATGTAGGTTAAACCATAAGTATGTCTCAAGAACAATCTGCGCTACATAAACGTTCATTTTAGAAATGTATTACCGAATCATACTCTTACTAGAATTTGAAGTTGACCATGGTAAACAAGCTGAATCATAAAGCCACATTTCAAGCCAATATTAAAACAACACAGATCACTGTATTTTCAATCATATGATCCATTTGCCCACGTACATGATTCATCACAGTATGCAAAACAGTTCATTAGGAGATTTTACATACTGTACTGTGTAAAAATCAGAGGCTAGCCTGCATTTATTTACTTTCCAGTTAAAACAGCCACTGAGTACAAGTTATTCGAGAAAAAAGCAGAAAACATATTTCAATTTTTTCAGTGTTCAGTGTGTCCACTCTGTGCAGCTTCCATTCTTTTTAGGAGACTCGTTTTCAGCTTTTTCAATTAATCTATGGGGATATTTTTCCAAGTTCACTCTTCGAAGTTGGTTGTATTTCTGCTTCTCACTATCCAAGTAATCCTAACTGCAAATTTAGACTCATTAGTACACAAAACCTCGCAAATCTCAGACGTCCAGTTTGGTGCTTGAGGGCAGATGTTCTTTTTTTGTCTATTTCCGTTTCTCAGTGAGGGCTTCTTGACAGACAAGACAGTCTAGTTAAATGACACAGAAACACCCAATGGGTTCTAGTTGTTAAGCCGAAAAGGACATAAAATACCTCTTAATTAGTTACAGTAATTAGTTGAGTAACAAGGCGAGTAAGCAAAAACATACAGTAAATGATAAATTTTAGCAGGACAGTGAATTGGATATGTTTCCAAGTAACAGGTAGTTATGTTGCGTAAAATGATACAAAATACAAGGATGAAGGAAATGTTAAAAACCCAGTAAAACCACTGTAAAAATCATAACTTTCTTCTACAGCCTATATTCAGATTCATTTATAGGTAAGAGATACAGATGCATACTGTTAGTACTTTGTTTGTATATCTTTTTATGTCATATGATTAAATATAACTATTTTGGGTTCTTTTTACCCAAAATAATTACAAAGTACTGTGGAATTTGTACCACATACTTACTCAGTTAACACCTAGAACCTGTTGGTCGGTGTATTTTAGTTAGACAGTCTTGGAACTTGTCACCAAGTTACCCAAAATAATTATTTGATTGTAAAAGAAGGTGTTCTCCTTTTACAAGAATATTCATATAGTTTGAATAGTGGTAAGTTGTGAGATTTTATGATTTATTACATCCTTTTCCAAAAAATATCATCAAATTGAATTTGAGTTGTGAAGTCAGAAATCTGCACCACTGCTGCAGAATTTGGCACTGCAGGTCCACCCTTCAGGACAAGAGGTCATTGAAGCCTTTGACCCATTGATGCTGTCTTGGAGCTGTTAGGTGTCCTGTAATCCTCAGTAGGGTTGGATGGGATGCTTCAAGTTTCTATCATGTGAATATCATTGTTTCTCTCTATCAATCAGACTGATGTTATCCACTTTATCTTCTTCAGGAATAGGTCTCTTTCTCTTGAAGAAGCCAAACTAGTAAGAGAACAACATAATGAGTCCTCTCATGTATTTGTTTTGACAATGTGCATTCATCAATCTGTTCTTTTGTTATAGTTGTCTTGAACTTAGAGTAATTAGAGTAATTATTAGAGTGTGTAACTGTTCTTTCAGCAGACATTAGTCATAATATTGAACGAGCAAAGTAATCAAGGTCCAAATACTACAGCCATGTTCAATAGCTTAGTGTTGGAGCTATTGTGCATGGTGAGCTAAACAATATCACCCACCTTCCAAAGTACTGCAGTAAGTGCAGCCAGTAAAAGTATTCCTCCAATACAGCTACCAACTACAACATCAACAGGGACGTCTGCTTTGGCTCCAGTTTTACTCACAGTGACCTCAGCCTGCAGAGAGAACACAGAGAGGTTATGATTGCTTGCGGCATACAATCGCATGCAAAGGTCAGATTATGTTTTTTTGATTTCCCTTGCAAAAAAGAAATTTATTCAAGTGTGCTATTAGTATACTCCTTTAAAACTAAAAAACAAGTGAGTACGCTTTCAGTATACGTTTATGTACTTATCAGAGATATAGTAAACAAAATTATAATTAAGTATGCTTGGCTTATACTTACAAAAATACAGAAACGTTAAGTATGTACTTAAAAAAGTATAAGTATGGAAAAAGAAACAGGGCAACATCGTGGCGCTGTTGCCTCACTGCAAGAAGGGCCTGGGTTCGATTCCCCGGCTGGGTGACCAGGGCCCTTTCTGTGTGGAGGTTGCATGTTCTCTTGGTGTTTGTGTGGGTGTGCTCTGGTTTCCTCGCACAGTCCAATGACATGCAGACAGGATTACATGTATAAATATATAATTGTACTTGTGGTATACTTCAAAGTATAATTTTATAAACTAAAGACGTTTAGTGTCCCAAGAAGTACTGAAATAGAACACTTGAAAGTATACTACTAGTACATGGATATTAGTATACATACTACATAAAGTATACTTGGGAAATATAACTTTACTTAAGCTTACTTCATAAAAGTACACTTTTTTGTAAGGGTAAAATAAGCTGACATCCTCTACAGAGAACACACTTAAATATGCCATTTATTTGCTCATTTTAATGCAGAATTTCTATTTTTAACATAAAATACAAATAAAATGACTTTCAAACAGGCCACATTTTTATTTTATTTTTTTCTTCAATAAGTTAAACATGTCAGGTGGTAATTGTGTTTTAAATTATGCAGAAGTGTGTTCTCTTAACTTGAAGTGATGTCTTAACTTAACCAATTTAACCAGAGTTGCCCAGACTTTTGCATACGACTATGTTTGAATTCCTGCCATTTGCTAGAAAAAATTACTCCTAAAGGAGGGCTGATTCCACAGCAGTGGCGATATGAGTCCAGGCTATATTACAGTTTATCAGCTGCTTAAACAATTCTGTCCATTCAGAAGTGTTATTCTCAAAACAGTTAAAGCACAATATTAAACAGAGGCTTGCTGGACAAAATGTTTCGTTTTTTTTTTTTTGCCAACTTCCCCAAAGCATGAAACATACAACACAAAGGCAAACTTTTCTTTACTCTTGAAACACAATAAAGAGACAGACTGTGTCAGAGGAGCCCAAACTTCATTCATACCAAACTGAACTGAAATTTACAGTGAAATTCAGAACAATTCAAAACAATTATAATCCATGACATCATTCATGGCATGTCCATGACAGAAGGTGGAAGAAGGGTCCAACCTCAATCGAACTCGACACACTGTAGCATTCATTGTACAATTTTTTCTCAAAAAGTCATAGTAGAAATCTATTACACATCCTTCTACTGACAAATACTGTCTCCAGTTTCCTGTTTGTTATGTTTTGGGACAATGTTTCTTTCTACCATTCTCATCATTTTTTCAATGAGTATGGATAAAAGCACAAAGCAGAAGCAAAGGTTTCTGAATATCTCAGGTGATTTTTTTGTTTTGAAATGCATGATTATAGCATCTCTGATAGAATTGTTTGTTTCTGAATGTTTCACAGTCTCACTAGGTACATCTGTTGTTACTGATGTTTACATCAACAACTGATGATGACTGAGTATTTTACTTTAAGCTGTCAGTGCATGATTTCCCTTTGTTTTGCGCAGTTATCCAATACACAGTTATCCAATGCACGTTTGGGTTTTTCTATGAGACCTGTGTTGACTGTTCTGTAAAAGTATGTGAGAAATGATTGAAAGCAATGAGAACTTGTTAACACATTTGCAAAAGGCCACTTCTGCTTTGCTTAGAAAGCAACAATGAAGATTAAGTTGACCTTGTTTTGTTAAATGAGCTTTACCAATCAAGAAAAAATGTCACATGAATCACAATTATTTCTTGTGAGCTGCCCACTCACAGGGGTGCTTTAAAGTATGTGAAGGCTTTAAAATCTTCTATATTTCTGAATAAATTTGACCTAAAACTTTACCAGATTTTCACACAAGTCCTAAAAGTAGATACAGAGAACCAAATACAACAAATAAGACAAAAATATTAGACTTAGAAAATGATCCAATATTACATATCTGTGAGTGACAAAAGTATGTGAACCTTTAGGATTAGCAGATAATTTGAAGGTGAAACTAGAGTCATGTGGTTTCAGGTGTGAGTGACCAACCTGTTTTATTTATAGAACAGGGATCTATCGCAGTCTGATCTTCACAACACATGTTTGTGGAAGTGTATCACGGCACGAACTAAGGAGATTTCTGAGGACCTCAGAAGAAGAGTTGTTGATGCTCATCAGGCTGGAAAAGGGTACAAACCATCTACAAAGAATTTGGACTCCTCCAATCCACAGTCAGACAGATTGTGTACAAATGAAGGAAATTCAAGACCACTGTTACACTCCTCAGGAGTGGTCAACCAAAAAAGATCACACTAAGAACAAGGTGTGTAAGAGTCTGCAAGGTCACAAAGGAACCCAGAATAACTTCTAAGCAACTGAAGGCTTGTCTCACAGCGGCTAATGTTAATGTTCATGAGTCCACCATCAGAAGAACACTGAACAACAATGGTGTGCATGGCAGGGTTGCAAGGAGAAAGCTGCTGCTCTCCAAAAAGAACATTGCTGCCCATCTGCAGTTTGTTAAAGATGACATGGACAAGCCAGAAGGCTACTGGAGCAATGTTTTGTGAACAGATGAGACCAAAATAGATCTTTTTGGTTTAAATGAGAAGCGTTATGTTTGGAGAAAGGAAAACACTGCATTCCAGCGTAAAAACCTTATCCTATCTGTAAAACATGGTGGTGGTAGTATCATGGTTTGGGCCTGTTTTGCTGCATCTGGGTGAGGATGGCTTGCCATCCTTGATGGAACAATGAACTCTGAAAAATACCAGCAAATTCTAGGAAAATGTCAGGACATCTGTCCATGAGCTGAAACTCAACAGAACATGAGTCATGCAGCAAGGCAACGACCTTAAACACACAAGTCGTTCTACCAAGGAATGGTTAAAGAAGAATAAGTTTAGTGTTTTGGAATGGCCAAGTCAAAGTCCTGACCTTAATCCTATAGAAATGTTGTGGAAGGACCTGAAGTAGGCAGTTCATGGGAGGAAACCCACCAACATTAAAGAATTGAAGCTGTCTTGTATGGAGGAATGCCGATGTGCAGGACTGATTAACAGTTACTGGAAGCGTTTAGTTGCAGTTATTGCTGCACAAGCGGGTCACACCAGATTAAGGTTCACATATTATTGCCACTCATAGATATGTAATATTGGATCTTTTTGACATTTTAATCCCTAGGATTGCTGATCTTCTGTCTCTTTGTTATTTGATCATTGTCTAACTGCTCACATCATTGCAGTGTGAGCAGAATGAAGGTACCTGTAGTTCATTTTCGTTGGTGACGAGTAGATCAGGCTGAGGCGTCTCAATTCGAACTCTCACTGCCAGAACAACAGACTGGAAATCAGCCTATTGAGAGAGAGAGAGAGAGAGAGAGAGAGAGAGAAGGGAATGAAGGGAAAGGAAGAAAGAACGAAAAAAGGGAAGAGGGATGGAAAGAAGGAAGAAAAGAAAGAAGGAAATAAGGAAAGAAGAAAGAACAGGGGAAGGAAAGAAGGGAGGTAGGAAATAAGAAGGAAGGATAGAAGGACAGAAGGAAAGAAGGATGGATGGAAAGAAGAAGAAAAAGGCAAGTAAAACAGAAAAAGATTACGGAGATTTCGTAAAGGATACTAGATGAAAGGCGAATATAAAGTGGAAGTCCTGTGATGATGATGTCACTTACAGTAGCAAATGTGCCGTTCCATATCCGAGCAGTTATATTAACAAACATGGACTTCCGCCTCAGATCTTTGAGAACACATTTAATTGTTTGGCTCTGGGACGTCTCCTCGTTCTTCACAAAGAAAAAGACACATCGGATTAGAAAGAATTCTTACACAGTGACAACAACTCTGCTGAACACACACACACCAATGCATTCACTGTTGAACACACACTGTAGTGGTCACAGAAATAGGAAACATAGGCACTAGGTCTGGGCGAAGGGTCGATGTAATCAGATTTCACCAATAACTGACAAGTAACCTGATGGCAATGCATGAAAGGTGATAATGACCATGTTGTGAAAATAATGCACAGAGACCTAGAGAGGACTAATTGGGGGTCACGTTCCATTAGGACAGGGGTCGGCAACACGCGGTTCAGCAGACACAAATATTTAGGTAAAAATAAAAGAATCCTCCTTTAAAATAAAGCACTGCTGATCATTCTAACACAGTTTTAACAATAAATGGTCTTAAAAGCTGGAGTTAATGCATAACTGCTAATTCACTCTTTAATCCTAAAGACTGGAACGCAGACTGCTGGTCACCATAGCAATGACAACAATCTCACCTAACTAGTAGCTAACGAAAAGACAAAGAGAAAGGTTTAAGATGAACATGGAGAATTTGGAGACAAATGGACTTATTTGCATTTCTAAGCACTCTAATCTGGTTTCCTAATACAGTTAATCTGCAACAAGAAACCGTCAAACACTAAAGATGAAGCTGAAGTCAGCTTCTCGTTCACCAGCTTCTTGTTGGAATTTTCACTGGCTCTGCTGTGGAAATTGTCAGGATCACCAAGTTCCTCAGTGTCCACATCACAGAGAACCTCACCTGGTCCTTCAACACCAACTCCGACTTTTTTCACTGCTGCCATCTGGCAGAAGGTACCGGAGCATCCATGCCACCACTGCCAGACTCTGCAAAAGCTTTGTTCCTCAAGCAATCAGGTTTTTAAATTCACAAGGACTCAACTACTGTTGGATACTCCTGCAGCAGTTAGCTGCATAGGTAGCTACATTCTGGTGCCTCAGGCACCATTTAAGGTGGAATGGGAAAATTCTAACAAGAAGCTGGTGAATGAGAAGCCTCGTAAAAAGTCGAACATTGAGAGACATTTTACAAGAAACTATTCTACTTTTGTGGAGAAGTTTCCTGCTGGAGATGCAAGAAAAGTGGCTACAGCTGAGCTAAAACTTAAAGCAGAGCAAAGTAAGTCTGTGTTTTGCATTTATATCATATTTTTTAGCTTATACTAGGACATTAGCACATGCTGACATATATTTACAGCCAAGATGGTGAAACGTTACTTCAGTAAAATGGACATGAAATGTTGTGGCTCCCAAGATGGTTGGATTTTTGTTGAAACATGTCAAAATGGCTCTTCTTAACATTTGGGTTGCTGACCCCTGCTTTAGGAAAAGTGCATGCACCCCAGTTCGATAAGAAGCTGCCTGTAAATTCTCTCTGCTACACAGTGAAATGTTAGCTTTACCTATTTAGCTTTTTTTTTTCACATCGTGTTTTATTGGTTTTCAAAGACACACTGAACAAAGTACAAAACACAGTCAGTAGACACAAAAGATAAAAAAGAATAAATAGTAAAATATAATAAATTATTTAAAACATTTATTATTAAAAGTATTTGAAAGGTCTAAACAGTGGAGGTAATTATACAAGAAAAAAACATATAGTACGGAGGCATATATGCTTTTACTCATATAGATTCATCAGTCATCACTGACAGGTCTTTGTTTTTTTAGAATATCTACAAAACAGTCCCAGATACTGTGAAATAACTCATTTTCCCTTAAGTCTCTTAGTTATTTTCTTTACTGGTAGGGGTGTAGGTGATTCCTTGAGCCACTGCAGTGCACTTGGTCTATCCATCTTTTTCTAATGAAGTGTGATCACCACCTTTGAGAGCAGATGTCAATAAAAATTCTTTGAGTAGCATTTGTTTTACGTTTAATTAGATAAAGTCCAAGAATAAATAGCTTGGAATCCATTTCCAACTTAACTGATGACACATCTGTAAAACTAGATCTTCAAAATTCTTCTCTTTAAAGTTCTTCTACTCTTGGACACTGCCACATACAGAGAGGCTCTACTTATTTTACTTTATGATGGAAAACACCCTGTTTTTTTATATGCAAAGCATGTGGGGATGACTTTCATGATGCATGAAGTCACTTACAGGCTGAAGTTTTGCCAGCAGAGGGTGCATGCAAGGCTATGAACATACACCAGAAGAAGCTCGAGAATTCATGTATTTTCAGTAGTGTCTATTAAAACGTCAGACTAGACAGTAGTTTTCAAAAGATTATTATCATATAATTTAATATAAATCATTTAAGTTTAATCTAATTTTTAAACAAAGATTTTCATTTAAACAGTCAATCTTCAAAAAACGTATGGGTCAAAGCTGCAGCTGAACGTGTATATTGGTTGGGATGAGAGGGGGCGATGTAATCAATAATCGTGATTTTTTCAACTACCCAACATCATGCTAGGCACAGTTTTAAAAAGGCACAGCAGAAATTGAGTTGTTTGCTTGTGTAAACAACCCTGCTTATTGGTTACCAGCCTGTTCAATTCTGAGGGATAAAGAGAGTGCACCTCAAGGAAAAAATAAAATACAGCAAACATGTATGAGTCCTTAACACTGCCAGTGATTTGATCAAAACCATGATTTCTAAATTGTGTGCATATGCAGGCTCATATAAATGACCAAACCATCTCAATTAAATTAAATTAAATTAAATGTATTTATAACAATCTGACTGCTTGAGAAGTGTTCAACAATAACTGTATCATTCTGTTATGCGGCAGGTAATGATTGCTAAACTTTAGTACATACAAAAACAGAAAATGGGCACATTAGATAACTGCAGCCCACTCGTTCAGATTCTTAAGAAATTTGTGACTGTGGTACATCAAATTCCAAACATGTCATTGCCTGTAAGCATGCTTTTCATAGAAGCTAACAGAACAATAATCCAATGAATTAGCCTGAAACTAACAAACTATGATTCAGCAAACAAGATAAGCTGTGAAATGCTTTATAGACTGACTGAAAAAATACAGATTCAGGTTTTTCTGGCAAACTTTAAAAAAAAGTTAGCCTGACCTGAAATGACGACAGTGTCATGGCTCTGTCATTAACACAAAAGGTACTACTTTTTTGGCAGAAGAAATTGTATTAGGAGTCAAAAAACACTATACCTACCAGTTCCTTAGTTCCTCTGAAGCTGTCTTCTGTGAATCTCGCTGTGTATGCTTTCTCTTTAATCCTAAACGGATCAATCAGATCTCTGCTGTTACACTTCACATTACCAGCCTGTTAAAAAAAAGAGAACCAATCAAAAAGCCATTAACTTTTGACTTTAGGCTCCTGTTCTCCATCTATTAGAGAAGTCGTGAAGACAGAACTGCAGCCTGAAGACAGTGAGATGAAGGGGTGTATGCTCACAGGTGCAGTGCTGACTGAGGTGATGTAGATAAGAGGATTCCCTGCTCCAGTGCTGGTGGGAACAAACACACTGAGGTTGGCCTGGGTGACCGGAAAATTTCCTCCAGACACCTGCAGGGAGCGACACCACAGAGAAAACAGCACATACATTCATATGCAAACGTTCGGGTGCCCTTGGTTAAAATTTTTTCATTGAAAATAGACTAAAACATCCTCTACAGAGAACACATTTTTTACTGCAGAATTACCATTTATTTTCCGAATTTAACTTAAAAAACACATAAAAAAGTGGCTTGTGTAAAAGTTATTGCATATTTTCTGGCTGTAAAATGTAACAGATATTAATAGACTTCATGACAAGAAAAAAGAAAGCAATTCAGATTTTATTAAGAGAATTTGAATTTTTTTTTGGTTTAAGGTATTAAGGGGAATTTGAACCAGACGGCTGAAGCATGCACTGCTTTAAAAACTGCGCATTGTCAGACAAAATAGTCTCCAAGGAAAACTTGCACCACTTTCACATCAAGCAGAAATGACTTTGTTTCTCAATGACTGAATTATTCAGAAATTTTTTAAAAATGAGTGGAATTCCCCTTTTAAGACCCCTAAAGTATAGCCCATCTTTTTGCTGCTCAATTTCCTGATTCTGTTAATAATAGGCCTAGTAACAAACTGATGAGAGAAGTCAGAGAGGCAGCTCAAATCCGATTTTTCAGCATCTGATTTAGACAGAACAGACTTTTATGCAGCCTAAACGTTAATAAGCCAGATAAAATCTGACTTTTTCCAATCAGACTCAAGCCACATTTCTAGCTGGTCTCGAATCTGATTTAGATAGGATTTCTGGATGTTTTGAATTCATGTGTTTTTGTTGTTCATGATGTCAGAATGTCAGCGGTGCATAGTTAATAAAAGTGAAACACTGTTGTGAAATATAGTGTGATAATTCTGTCAACTAGTTAGGTTTGCTACGTTTTGCCCCCACCTGGTCTGCATATGCATGTGTGTGTCATTACTACAGGAACCAGTGTGGCTGTGTGAGCAAATGCAACTACTGTCTGACCTTACAAATCAGATTTAATCATTTGTAACTTGAAATCTGAACAGTCAGTCTAGAAAGTCATAGAAGAAACAAATCCAATTTGCCCTGCAGTGTGATCGAAGCCTCAGAGCAGGATAATCTGTGCAGTCTTGTGTAGACTGGAATTCTCTGCATTAATATGAGATATTCATTTCAATATCTTTAACACGAGATCTCTCACAAGGAGCCAGCAGAGTCCAACACACCAAAGTAATCTAAAGACATTCACCCTGAGGGTGTAGTTGAACTCAGGGCCGATGTCATCAAAACTGGACACGGTGGTTTTGACTTGGTCTTCTGGGTCAACAACACAGAATTCTGGATTAACATCTCTGGAAGAAAAAATAGACCTATAATATTAACATACAGCACGGAAACCAAACAGTTTCATCCTTTATTTGTGCTCATGCATTTCTGAGAGTGCTTCAGATCATATACACCTTCTTCACTTAACCTTTAAATAGAAGCCTCACATTTCTCATACACACTCACACACATAAACAGGGACATTTGAATACATAAGTCCCCAAATGGCATCCTATTTGGGGGCCACCACCCACTAATATTCTGTGGTATGCAAGAATAGTAAAATAATTAATCATTAATTTTCAGAAAAAATACTTTTCCCACAAATTATACTAAATCAAATTTAATAAGCCCCCTAGTGACTCGGGGGCCCTAAACTGCTGCTTATGTAGCCTACAGCAAAATCAGCGCCACTGAGAATAGTGGAACATAGTACACACATGGATGAGGTAGAGGGAGGCTGGTAAACTGCATAGCTACAGACCTACAGTGCAACTTCAGGTACTTTGAACAGCCAATAAGGGTAGGTACAAGGTAGGGGTACCTATTAAAGTGGCAGCATTCCCACTTTCATAGGTGATAGAAAAATGTTTATAGTGGTGTGTAATGTTAGGACACCTGCTGAGAATGATGTCTGAGCTGTACTTGACAGGGATGGACACAGTGATCTTGTTATCTGATGGAGTTTCCTCTTCACTGTCACTATAAAAGAAATTAAGACTGTGAATCACTGATAATGCATGCACATGTAAGACTTTATTTGAAGGCTACCAACACAGAGACTCCATAACACATCATGCATGTATATGGGGTGCAACAATATGCAAATTTCATGATCTGATACATTTTTGGCATTGTTGCATCACAATATAGTGTTTTTTATACAGAACTAGGAAAGAAATGCAAACATAACTTTCACACATTTTTTTCCAAAAGGACTTGCTTGTTGAAGGAAAACAGAAATGTATGAAATTTAATTCTACATCTCAAAATTAAACAAACTGACAACTTAACAAGTTCATTTACAGCCAGATCTTGTGTTTTCTATATAAAGTGTGGCTTTTATGTCCTGGCTGAAATGAGCGAGAGGGGATTTTCTAATTCGCAGGAAACTGTGGAATCCAGGTCTCTACATCTGAGTAGCTATCCGAATCTATAGACATCCCTGTGGAGTTATTTGTTTGGTCATTTCAGAATCAGCACTTAGCACCTGCTTGAACCCTGAGTGGAGAAGTAGCTGCAGTGACTCGCATTTTCTCCCTTCTCAAGTAACTGAGACAACTGAGGTGATTAGTTGAGGTATGAGCACCAGTACTCGACTGAGAAAATGAAGTGCTCCCAAAAACAAGATATGAATGCTAATCAAATTTTCTGGCAGAATGTAACTTCTGCACCATTTAAGGTGGTGAATAACTTCAGCTAACTTTTTCTTCAAGGTAGGCTAACCAAACCAAAGTTTTTTAATATTTATGGCTAAATTTTTTTAGGAATCTCATACACTGTGTTAAACAGAACTATAGAAACCATTCCCAGTATAATAGATTTTACAGCATTTAAACTGTATTCTATTCAGAGCCATTTCATCCCGCAACCCCCGTATCAAAAAAATTTATATTAAGATTCAGATTTTTTATAAGGCAATACTTGAACGTTTACAAACAGCTAACTTCAAGCTGCTCTAAGTTGTTTTATGAAGTAAATGATGGTACATTGACATAAGTGATCTTAAACTAGTGACAGGCATTTGTTCCATTTATAAAACTGTTATGAAGCATCATTCCCAAGCAATGGAAATCACTTTTAGCTATAATATGTTATTTTAATGAAGTTTTATTGGGGTGAATTGTGGCTACAGACACAAAAACAAAGTTAGCTGTTCATGTCTGCAGCCACACTCAAGTAAATATGTAGAGTTGATATATGGCCTTAAAGGTTCCATTAATTGGAAATAATGCAGCGTTCCAAATTGAACAACAACAGTCATTCCAATGTTATTTACTTCATATGACATTGAACATTTTGCCATTACTAACATCAGCCATGTATAAACAATAATATTGGTTTATAAACATGTTTTGATACATATGCATTTTATGAAGTCTGTATATAAGTAGCTTTCAAACAGAGTGTTACCAACGTTTATGTACATTATTGTTTTCTGTCCAGCAGGTGCACACGCATGTACAAGCCAGACACACTCATTACAGATAATAAGCTGTACCTTTGAGCTTCAAACACCAGTTCAGCTTTTTTCTGCAGCTCCTCCAGGTTGAATGAAAAATTGACATGAAATGTAACCTGTGAGAAAAATATAACCGCTCAATTAATATGGAATTAAACAATTAGAAAAAGAAAATTGATCACAGATTAAAAACATATAACTGATCTAGTAACTCACCATTTGGCCTGTTTTAAGGGCTGGGTGTCCGACCTGGCAGGACAGCCTTTGGAATTCCCTTGATGATTCGCATGTTATGTTCTGAAAGACAGAAAGACAGCTGATGGTCCTATTTAGTACCTTTTTGAAAAGGGTTCTACATAGCACCAAAAAGGGCTTTGCTATTGTTGCGATGCCAAGCTTATAAGAATAAAAGGTACTACATAGAACCATATACAACACATTATCCATCAATCTGAAGAACCATTTCACCATGCAAATAAACATTTAAACAGTTCTTTGATTGTTCATGGTTTTATACAGAACCGTTGTCTTTACTAAAGAACCCTTGAAGAACCATCTATTTTAAGAGTGTAACTTCTCTGTTCTGCTTCTGCTGACTTAAATATGAGGTCAGCAGAGGATAAGGCAGGATGGGATGTTTTGTGATTTAATGTCATCCTATAAGCTGTGATGTATACTCCACACCAAAAAGACAATAAAATAAACAATAAAAAACAAACAATAAGAAAGGTCACTTACATGTGTAACAGAGGAGTAGAAAAGGTTTCTGGAGTAATGTACGGAGACTCTTGTGTTGTAGGCGTTCTCCTTTCTGTTCTTCACTGTTATAGTGAAAGAAAGTCTTCTGTTCTCATTGACCACCGATTTGGAGGAACTACAAATGAACAAAGCATTAGTTACACTCTAATTGGGATGAGTGACATCATATCCTCATCTGCACTTACATACACATATAGAAAGCTAGTTTAGATTGAATTGCCTGTGCCAATAGTAAAATATATTGGCCAGCCACTTTATTAAGTAACCCTCCTTCTATCTACACTCTTTGTCCATTTTATCAGGTCCATTTAACATTTAGGAGCACTTTGTAGTTCTACAGTTACAGACTGTAGTCCATATGTTTCTCTGCATACTCTGTTAGCCCGCTTGTACCCTTTTCTTCAAAGGTCAGGACCTCCACAGGGGGTTGCTGGTGCAAGTGGATCAGACACAGGTCGCTTGTGCGAGTCGATCAGACACAGCAGTAATGCTAGAGTATTTAGTCAGTGTCCACCTCTAGCTTGTTGGTTCACCTAGTAGATGTAAAGTCAGAGACAATAGCTTATGTGTTGCTGCACAGCTCGTGTTGGTCATCCTCTAGCCCTTCTTCAGTGATCACAGGGTGCTGTTGTCTGGATATTTTTGGTTGGTGGACTATTCTTAGTCCAGCAGTGACAATGAGGTGTTTAAAAACTCCAGCTGCACTGCTGTGTCTGTCTCCACTCGCACCAGCGCAACACACACTGACACACCACCACCATGTCAGTGTTACTGCAGTGCTGAGAATGATCCACCACCCAAATGGTACCTGCTCTGTGGTGGTCCTGTGGGGGTCCTGACTATTATAAAACAGGGTAATAAAGTATGCAAAGAAACAGCTGGACTACAGTCTGTAATTGTAGAGCTACAAAGTGCACCTGTATAGTCAGGGGAGCTGGTAAAGTAGACAATAAGAGGAGACACAAGAAGGTGTCCTTAATTGGATTGTTCTGAATGTACTGAGATGTAATGTATACCCTTACTCTGATTTCTTTCATTTTTCTCAGTCTGCACATGTGCACAAACAGAGGGAAGAGCTGTCCTGGAAATAGCAGGCAACGTCTAACATAGCACTCACAAGATTGCAAAAAACCACTTTTGACGAAATAAAGAATTTGAATATGGACTAATACAAATGGTTCAAAATTACTTAGAGAAATTCTGAACCATTACTTAAATTAAAATTTTCCATTAACTTAAATGAAAAAATTAAAAGAAATATTTCTTCCTTCTACTGAAAATTACTGTTTGAAAGATGCAAAGCTTTGTTCCGATGGCAACAATAATTTTTGTTTATCTTGGACAATTGAGATATACTGACCCATTAAAAAGATCCCATTCCTTCTAATATACAGCATACATACACACCGGTGTAGACAGTGGAGTGCAAGGAGGGTGGCTGTCTTGCACATGCATTACATCAGCACATTCACTCACCTGAAACAATTATCAATAAGATGCAATGTATGTGTGCCTTGGTTAACTCACCTCAGCTGCTGAATCACACTCAGCTGTAGGTCACTCACACACTTGTCATCAGAGCCACATTCCTTCAAGAAAGGAATCTAAGCACAGGCAAACAGTACTACAGATTAAGAGACTCACAGTTCCATGATTTAATGTATCTGAAAGCAGTGTAAGGGCATGAAACCACAGGCATACCCTAAACTGAACTAACTACATGCTTGACGAAATGAATGGTTTAATTATTCTTCATCTTTTAGATGATGTACGTTCATATTTACAGGTGAAGTGGCGTGATGTTTTAAGCCATTAAGTTTGAGTCTTACATAATGTTTACATCAAGTCTTCTTCTGTGAGTTCATTGGCTGATTACAAAGCAGAAATCTGATTACTACCTGACTCATGTAGATCCGGAGTTTCCCCATTATCTGATTACTCAAGTGCATGTTAATGCGTTGATCGGATTACTGACAAAATCTGATTTTCTGCAGTTACTGGAATATCGAGTGCATGTTAACGCATTTACTGTTACTCCATATATGGAAATTAAGTTCCAAAACACAGCCCTTTTGGAATTCATTGCTATATTGATGACAAGTAAATCAAGGCATTTGCAAATATCCGCCTATTCAGCCTACAGCAATTTAGCCCCATCCATTTACACTGAAGCTATAAGTAGTGTTTCACCCTGTGTGGAGTGGGCTGCTTTATAAATGAGGTAAAATTCAGGGCAGCCAATCAGAACAGAGATCTTTAACATTCTAACATGCCATATCAGTCTGAAAAGCACAGTAACAAAAACAGGCTGCTTTATTCTACAGGATGAAGAGTTGGTCATGTAAAAATAAATTATTACTGTTTTTAGCACATAAAACCGCACCAATATCATACGTGAAAAAATGCAGGCACCCTTTAGAGCTTTTTTAAGTCTACGTAAAACAATAATAGTGGATGGGGGTTGTTGATTTACTGTAAAGCTGTAAAACCATCCACTGAACACCACTAATAATATTATGAACAGATTTCCCTTTAAATTCTGAAACTTAAATTTGAAACATACATGAAACTCCCATTCTCTGATACTGTAGAGGTCCAGGACAAGGGTGCTGTCTTGCTTTTGAAGACTGACATCCACACGCAAAGCCACTGGTTTCATATAATCAAAAGCTTCCTGTGGGGGAACAGAGGCCATGATAACAAGTTCTGTAGTTATGAGCATGAAGAGCTAAAGTGTGGGCCCACCTACAGACAACTAAAAACTGACATTTTTAGTTACATAAAGTACGTACATGAATGTAGACTTCATGATCTTGACAGATCTCCTTTGTGGATACACTGATGTCCTGCTGGAAGACACGCTCCAAGTTGCTGAAGTGACCTCTGGAGCTGAAGCGAGATGACGTCAGGTCAGCATCCAGTGTTAGGTTGTACTTGATAGCTGAAATGCAAACATGCAGAACAGAGGATAATATTATGAAAGCACCTGATAAAAAAGGTCTGGACAGATTCTCAGGCTGTTAATTCCATTTCTCATGATGGGAACTGCAAAACTTGTAATGTTACAAAGTTTGAATGCTTACAAAGTACATAAACCAAAGAAGTTTCCACAGAAAAGAAAAAAGTCAAAACTTACTTAAAGGTTTATGAAGACATATACAGGGGGTGACAAACAAAAATACAACATAAAGTGTCTTATTTAGGTATTTGGCCACCACAAGCTGCCAGAACACCTTGGCATATATCTACAAGGAGCTCAAGGAACTGCGCTGAAAACAATGGAACACCATTCTTTCAAAAGATGTTCTCTCAGCTGGTATATTGATGATGGTGGTAAAGAGCTCTGTCTAATAAGTTGGTCCAAAATCTCCCATAGGTGTAAATTAAGGTTGGGATCTGGTGACTGCAAAGACCATTAGCTTCATTTACTTTATTTTCACACTCATCAAACTATTCAGTGACCCTTCATGCCCTGTGCATGGGGGCACTGACATCCAGGAAGAGACCATTCTAATCAGAAATGTTCATCATAGGATAGAGGTGATCACTCAGATTAACTTTGTAATGATTTGCAGTGATCCCAAACCCTGACAGCAGAGCCACCAGACCCCATTACTGAAGAGGTCAAGCATTCAGGCCTGTACTGTTCTCTTACACCACACATGCACTCACTAGGTTGTGGAGAATGTAGTGAAGGATGATTCATCTGACCTTTTCATCCATCTCTGTAGACCACTGTCATTGGTTTTTACATCACTGAACTCTCCAACGTACAGTAGCTCTTTGTTTTTCCTTACATATCACAGTCACTTCATGTGCACTTTTGACCACAGTTTCCAACCCTGTTTACTGATGTCTTTCCCATACATCCAAAGGCTGACTGTTCTTCTTGAAACACTAGGCAGTTGAGCAGTCTTTGTGACTGAAGCTCCATCCATCCCCCAGTTATGAACCTTCTTTCAAAGTCACTTAGAGCTTTTCCTCTTGCCATCTGGTTCCAAAATCAAAGAGAACTGGGCCTTTTGAGCAATTTTACACATCACAGAATACAGCAGGATGCTAATTGCTTAATTATGACATGCAGCACAACTTTCTGGAAGTGTCTGCACTCACTATGCTTCTTCTCTCATTTATTCTGATTTTCATTTCATTTGTCACTCATCTGTATATTGCATAACTGCCCCAAAAACACTGATTAATCTCAAATGTTTTGTAAAAGTTGTGTAAGCACTTTTCTACCTGCTGGTCCCACATTGTCTGCTGGTCTGAATGTTGCGCTGAAGCAGATTTTCGCAGTGAAACAGGGCACTATTCTCCCACTGAAGAAGGCCTTACTCAGAATGCTGATCCGGTCTGGGGTGAATGTAACCTTGGCCATCACAACAGCAACTCCTTTAGACCTGAGACCAAAAAGAGCACACTAACATCTAACATCAGTGTAATGGGTTATATTTTAAACCTATGCATTAGAGAAGTTTACCAGAGCTGCAGCACCTTCCCATAACCCCCCACCGACACATCTGGGATTGAGTCACCATTCAGATCTTCACTGCCATCTAAAGAACGCCCAAAGAACTTCAAGGCTGGGTCCAGTTTTGAACCAAGAATTCTCTGGAATTTAAAGGAAAAGGCTGGATCTTTTTGCCCACTGCCAACTGTCATGGTCCAGTTATGTTTAATTTTACCTGTGAGCTCTGTTTCCTGATGGTTCTTTGGTCTCCGTTGTATACGTAAATGGCCCCCTGGTTATTCTCCTCCAGCGGAGCTCCAACTACCACATCAGTGAGGCCGTCCAGGTTGAGGTCAGGAACAGCAGTAATGGCCATCCCAAAACGAGCATTTTCCAATGGAGAGGAACCCTCTAGAGAACCTTGTTTACTCAAGACACCCTTAAAACCAAAGGATAAATTGGAGCAGTTCTAATCTGGTCTTCATTTCAATTTATTATTGAAATCTCTACTGATCAAGGTCCCTGTGTGGATTAGTGTATCAGGTTCACCTTGATAACAGAGTAGATGTAGACTTTGCCAGTCTCTTTCTTCTGATCGCTCATGTACATTGGGGCTCCGACCAGCAGAATGTCAGTAACACCATCACGATCCACATCCAAGGGACAAAGCACACTGCCAAAGTAAGAACCAATCTGCAACAGAGGTGCAGTCATTATGCCTTTTTAATATACTGTCATATTGTTTTTAACGTTAATTTTACTTTACTATTTGAAAAGTAATATTAATAATTTGATGAGTTTGAAATTTTCTACTATTAATAAAATGCTTTTTTGCCTTATTTGAATACCTAAATACATGCTTTTTTTGAGTGTGGATGTCCATATACATTATAATACACACATAGACACACACACACACACACACACACACACACACCTCAAGATACCTTTTGGTATCTAGTTTATGATTTTTGTATATAAAATTACTAACATTATTAAAAAATATATTTATTATTTGGTATCTGGTCCTGCTTTTGCTTTAATGACAGAGTGCACTCAAACTGAATATTACAAGTTGATCAGCAGATCAAATCCACTTGAGAGCAGAACACAAGCTTTAATGGAAGAAATAAGACTCAAAAAAAAAAAAACTGACCTTTTTGTACAAAGGCCTTAATGGTCAATGTTATAAATGCACTTCAGTTTTAATAGTGACCTATAAGTAGTGCAGAATGTGAAAGTATTTCTTCTTCATTTTAACTTTTTTCAATTTTTTATTTTTCAAAACTGTAGGTTCCAGCTTTAAATAAAAGTTGAAGATAGCTGTAGACTTTTGGAAACAGACTTTTTTATAAGCCATTTTCAGCCATTTCTTTTGGTCTGTACATCATGAAATTTACACACATTGTAAAGGGTAACAGGCATATACACACACACGCACACACACACACACACACACACACACACACACACAATAATTACAAAGTATTAATAAAACATTTACTGACATCAGGGTAAAGGTGTGGGTGGTGTTAGACATACGATTAGGTTCAGTTTAAGATTACACTCAGAGATGAAGAGCGACAGAGCACTGAACTGTTTCTTAGGATGCTGGATAAAAATTGATCCAAGCATCAATTATAGAGGTAGAAAATTAGTACTGTTTGTCTTTTGGTTTCAAGCTGAAGGTACCTGATCCCCCCTCTGTGAGTTGATGATGTTGGGCTGTCTCTGGCTGTTGAGTGTGTACACTACAACCTGGCCTGTGTGGTTAGAACGAGGAGCACCAGCCACGTAGAACTCAGAGGAACCATCATTCAGCGTGGACACCGAGTAGCCTTAACACACCGTAACACAGAAAATCATTAATACAAGTGATACAGTGTTATCGACACCTGCGATAAAGATGAAAAATAAAGAAGATGAAAAAAATATTTAAAAATAAGCACAAATACACTAAAAACCATGTATCACAATTATTGACTCCAGGGTCATAACTAGCTATGAGGACACAGAGGTCTGGATCTAGGTAGTGCCAGAGGTGGTTTTTCACATGTGATTTAATGTGGAAAGTACTCAGGGGGATAGCCATGGGTTGGCTTCTTTAGGACGGGGTCTGCCTACATTGATTACAGGCCTGACCAATCTAATAAAGAAAAAACAAAGTCCGTTTTTTATGATAGAGCTATTTGATTTATTTTCTGTGAGTGCTGTCACAGTGTTATGGCCAATCAAATTGTTATGCTCTAAGCCACGCTTTGCCTTACATTCTCAGCTCTCCAATAACTGCTTAGCAACCTTGGCTGTCTGTAATTGCCTCAAGCCTTCAGTTTGTTATCAGCACCTGTCATGTCTGTAACTAGCGTTACGAGTTAGTTTCTTAGTGAGGTGGTTTCTGAAGAGTTTTATGAGATTCAGTGTGTAAACAGTGGAGAGATCACCCAATCAGCAGTGAATCGTTCTCAGCTGACCTCAGAACGGCTGTGGTTTGGCCATAGATGGCTATGTTTACTTCTGAACAAAACACTACGCTATCACTATCCATAGCAACTTTAACTTTTGGAAATGTAATGTTACAGGTATGCAACACACATGCATGCTATAGGACAACATACAGCATATGAGGTGGGAGAAACACATAAAAAGAGCACCACTCCATTCAAAACCCCCCATTTAGACGTTTTGGTCCTACTCTTTAGCTCAGGACAGTAGTCTTCAGGACAGGGGACTGGGGCCACTATAAAAGCTGGCTCTATCATGCTGTTTTCTCTCCAATTAACATTTAAGTTTTGACATTTTACATGGACTCACCCAGTAGGGAACTGTGATTTTTGTCCTCCAGGATTTTCTGAAAAGCTTCTTTAGGAAAAATTTCAGCTCTCTGAGTACTTTTATGGACAACTGTTCCACTCCATCCATATGCTCCAACAGCACCCAGCATCATCACATCCTGTGTAAAAAGACTGCATCGTTTCAAAACTACAGGCAGATTTACAATAACTGGCACTGAAACTACATAAAATAATCTTTAATTCAAATGCCAGCAATTTGTGAGCACCTCATTTTTGGTTTGGTGTGCACTGAACCCAACTTGAGCCATCTCCATCTCGAAATCCTGACCCTTTCCAGTGCCTTAATGGCCCCCCAAAACACAAAAAAGGTATAGCATTTTAATACAGTACTTATTTTGGAGTACACAATTAAGCTGATAAACAGATTCATAAACTGATACGTCACCCTCAATATTGAAAATTCGGTTCCCAAGAGTTCCTGCAATGTTAACTAGACCAGCTTCATTTGACACGTTGAAGACATAGTTTTCCTTTGGGTTGCTGGCGATTGTCTCAATCTCCTTAGTAAATTTCACAATATCTGCACTTGGTTTCAGAATCTACACACATTTAGATACAATTATAGTTTGACAAATTGCACAGTGCATTTCATGTTTCAAGAATGTTTTAAATTAAACCAAATTTGTTTGCAAAAAAAAAAAGTTACATCCTTAGGTGACATGGATTTTAGGTGTGACCTCAGACTTACAGCAATGCCAAAGCGGATGATGTTGTCCTTCTCACAGCGCTCAATGACTTCCTTACTTTTATAACCATCAGCAGATTCTCCATCAGTGACCACCACCATCACTTTGGTGGCATCTGGGCGACCACCATGTTCAGGGATGAACGCTTGCTCTCTAATAAAAGCAAAAATAAACAAAATGAATGTAAATACAGACTTTTGTATGCATGTGTGTGTGTATTTTATTTGCTGTAATTGTGAATTGGAAACAGTTCTTTCCTGAGGATCAAGTTAAGCCATTCATATCCATTAAATTTAGTATAATGAAAAAAATGCCACAGACTTTTTTCTGAATAGTGAAATTTTGTACAGTTATAGGGTAACTTGGGAGAAAAAGCCCCCCAGCGTAAAATTCCCTGCTCTAATTTTCTCTCCTAATCAAATTAATGGTCAAACCTTACTGAATAGCTAATTTCATCTGGACAACAATATTCCTGCAATTAATTATCCTGAAATATTCTGGGTGTCAGTGTGATCTAATTTTTGTTACTAGATAACAGTTATCTACATATTTTGATTAAGCTGTGCAAGAAACATTATTTTATAATTAAAGGTGGTGGGTGAAGAGAGTGTTACATTTGGTTGTTTGAAGTGAAAATTAATTTTTTAAAAATGTTGGGGAAAGAAGTCCCCTCAGTCAAGGGGCAAAAGACCCTTTGTATATACCCTTCTTGTATAATGCCTCAAATACATAATGTAGTTACATTTCCATCAGAAAGACACAATGTTGTTCAGTGCTAGCATTAGCCTTATCTGCTTGCTGAAGCAATCGTTAAGTAGGCAAAATAACTATTTAGAATCAAAATCATACGAACCATAAAACTGGGATTTTATGTGGTTTTGGCACATTAAACATAGTCCTCACTGTAAATAAAGATTTGCTTTTTTAACATAACAAGTGGGTAACTTTCTGCCTTCAACATTGATTGAACTTCTTATCGCAAGTCAAAAGAACAATATTCAGTTTACATTCTCTCAACCTATAATTTAAAGTTCAATAAAATCTAAATGTTAAAGCTGCCAGGCTAACATGCTATTGAAGTTAAGACATCACGACACTTTGTACACGGTGGCCCAAACACAAAATTTAGTATGATAAGAAGCCATGTGGTTTGGTAGATTTGCAAATTTCTTCAGATTTGTGCTCACTAAAGTTCACACAACATGTGCAACCTAATGCGGGGCACAAATTAATACAGACTTTTTACGAGGTATATGTCAAGCAGCTTGTGCTTCTGGCCACATTACCACTTTTCCTAGCCACGGTCTCCCACGAAAAGTCAGAGTGATTTTTCATCGTTTTAAAGAGATCTGATGGTGGAGATGCATATGTTGCTTGTATAAAAATATGATTTTTCCAGCTTAAATATTTTTGAAGTTATTCAACAAAAACCAAAATGTGTTAGGTTGGGCCCCACTCCCCCCTAATAAACTCAGAAAGACCGAGCTCAGAATAGAGGTGATCTCTCTTCTGTTGTGAGATTGTCAAATATAATTTGAAACACTTTGCTCTACCTGGACTTGTCCAGGGTGTATCCTGCCTTCCACCCAATGACTGCTGGGATAGGCTCCAGCTCCCCCCGCGACCCAGAAGGAGAAGCGGCTCAGAAGATGTGTGTGTGTGTGTGTGTGTGTGTGTGCTCTACCTGTAAATTGCATACTGTAGCACAGCACATCAACATTTGAACATACAGCCACATTTGTTACTGACTGAAGCTGATGCTGTGACACAGAAGAACATTCCTGCAATAATTCTACAGATAATCCCATGTTGTATTGGAGCAGTGGTCTCCAACCCTGGTTCTAAAGAGCTACCTTCCTGCAGAGCCTAGTTTCAATAACAGTTTGCCACACCTGCTCCAACTAGCCAACCTCCTCCCAAATCCCTGACTGGCTGGATCAGATGTATTAGAGTTCAGTATAGGGTGGGGCAGCTTATTGGAAACAGGTTGGAACTAAACTGCAGGAGGATAGCTCTCCATGATCAGGGTTGGGGACCACTAGATTGGTGTATATCCATATCACTGAAAGATTGTGAAAAAACTGCTATTGCCAACTAGAAGGGAAGACGTACCTGGTAGAGTCGATAGCTGCAAAAGTATAAGTGGCGTCTCCAGTTTTCTGCTGTATAGTGGCTGCAACTTCGAGCATTTCATCTTTTGATTGATAGGTGTTCAAATAGAATTGAAAAGATAGATCATTTGAATACTGAATCAAGCTGACCTGAAAAAAAGAGGAACAGTAATTAACTTCAAGTGATTATTGGTTATAGTGGAAAATAAGCTGCTGTGCTGAACATTTTTCATAAGGCTTCATCGACATAAGACAGAAGTGGACTTGCCTGTGCTTTATTAGGTCCAATATCAAGACTCCCCAGGAACTTGTTGAGAAAGTTCCGGACATCACGCCAGGGATATATGCTGTTGGACCCATCCAGGACAATAGCAATATCCACTGGACCACCGCAGTCTAGAGAAAAGGCAACAGATGATAAACACGCCATCGCTGTCAGGTCTGTAATTCCTGTCTTTTTTTGACACACTTTGAAAATGGCAGCTGTGCTTGTGTGAACGGTTAATCACAAATGAACCAATGGATTCATTAGATCATCAGAAATTATTCAAAATTACTTGAATTCAAATTTTGTGACAGCAACCACATACAAATCTGTTAGATACCACAGAAGAAGCCCTTTTGGTTCTCTGAAGACTTTGGTTCCCTTAAACTTTTGTAAATGTGATGAGTATGGAGAAGTTCGATTTGCACTATATGAAGATTTGAGGAAGAACCTCAACATTTTTAAAGAATATTTACATTATAGAAAAGATACTTTAAAGCTTTAAAAGGTTTCTCACAATCACAAATCTCTTTTTCAAACATGGTTCTTAGGGGAACCAAAAGCAGAGGCATTATAAATGAATAACTGGCCAAAATACGAATGGGAACGCTCGTCAATCAGATTGCTGGTGACACCATGAGGGGAGAAGGGTCAAGGATATTGTGACACTAGGGAGGAAAGCCCCCCATCATGGAGATCTGCACAAGCACAGTAGAACAGCCAAAAAAAAAAAAAAAGTTTTTTGTGTGTTATTGAGCTAAATGCTACAAACTTAGGAAGTTTTGTCAGATTTTACTGGTGATTTCAAATATGTTTTTTAAAGAGGTAATTTGACCTAGGAGTCTGGTCTTGTACAGCTGGAAGTAACTGCCCGGTGACATTGCACAAATGGCCACCAAGTAAACAGACCTTTCTATAAGGACTTTGCCAAAAGTGCCAAAACTGCACTGAACCTGACTCAGCTATCAGTTTTCTAACTGAAATATTGATAGCATCCTGTTAGCTTCCCAGCTTACTAGTTGCATGGTGACTAACTTAGGTTAAATTTCTTATATGTGTTGATGTTAATGATTATCACTAACTTAGCAACAAGCTATATTTTATGACTATTGCACTTTATTATCTTCATGAACAACATATGACATTAAAATAGGCTGACTTGTTCAGTGGATAATTGCTAACAGTCACAGGTTAGCGCTAATTACGCTCCTTCAGAAATATTCAGTAAGAGGCTTTAAGTTGAAACCTATACTGAAAGGTTCACTACTAAACAGTAACATACAAAGTGAAAATGGTAATTTGAATGTCTATTCAGTCATGAATCGACTGTGTTTTAGCTACAGCTGTCATGAATCGCTTATGTGAGCCATGGTTAGCTTGTCGCTAATGTAACACTGGACAACCCTGTTGCAAAGCTAGCAGAAATAGGCATTATGCTAGAACTATTAATCGCATAAAAAAGGCTTAATTGCATTAAACACTGCTGTGTGTGACTGATACACATCTGTATCTGGGTTAAAATGACAGTATGGCTATGCACAACACAATGGGTGAACTTCCCAGTTGCTGTTGTTGCTTCTTCCCTTTCTTGCGTACTGTCTCACATTCGTATCATGTGTTTTGAAGGGGAATTCCAGATTTTTCCAGATTTCTGAATAATTCATTCCTTGAGGTAGAAACAAAGTCATTCAGAGTGGTTTGGTGTGAAATGGGACATTGTAGAGAAAGTGACTCAGATTTCTTTACAGTGGTGGTGACAGGAACCAGGGGTCACAATGTTTACAACACATAGCTATTTTATTTACTATCCAAAAGCACCAGTGAACCTACACGCACCTTCTGAGTTCTTATATGTAATATTGACGATGGTAAAATAGTGGTAAATCTGAAAAGAAACAAGGTTTCTTTGGGGACTATTTTGCCTCACAATGCCCTGCATGTATCCCACCACCATGAATGGATTAAAATAAATGGATTATCAAGAAATTTTAGGCCAAAAACGTATCACAAAATTATCATCAAACAGTGTCTTAGGCAGCAGGCAGTGTATTCATAACTATTTTGTGTGATAACTTTCTGTGAGCAAGGTTCCAAATTCTTCAGACGTCTGGTTCCTATCACCACCACTGTGTAAATTTCTGAGTCAGTAAGTTTCTTTACACTGGAGCATTTCACACCAAACCACTCTGAATGACTCTGTCTACATGCTAACCATTTAATTATGCTGAACTTTTGAAAAGTTGGTGGAATTCCCCTTTAAGTCATCAGTGTCCCAAAGTTCATGCTACCGAGTACCTAAACACTGCCAGAATTCGTATTCATTAGTGAACAAATTGAGACAGGTATTCACTCCTACTTTGAAGAGCAGGGGAGAACGCAGGTTGGGCAGAGAACAGAGGGCTCACTTCTGCACACACTCCTGGAACAAAATTCTGAGCCCCGCAACTCTGAGCCCACAGAGGACCACACGTCTGAAACAAACACATACATAGAGAGATTAGCACAATCTACACACAACAGATAAAAAACTTAAAAATATTCGAAAAAGAACCCTACATAGAAAGGTAAAAGGCTGATATATAGATATAGAAAAAGAAGAATGGTAGTGACAGTCGGAAAAAAAACACAAAGATGATAAAAATTGCTGCAAATATGTCAGTAAGTAAATTACACCTCTCTGATGACTTCATAGCATAATGATATAGTGTTTTAAAAAATATGTGCTGCTAATTTGGCTAACTAGTGGAGTAACTGAATGTGTTGCATGCAACTTTGTTTTTTGAATTGAACTGTTTTTCAAGTTGCGCAGAAATGATGTTCCAAGCACTCATAACATGCAACTAGCTGCGTGAAAGTTTCACCGTGTAATGTCAGCCTAAAATGTCTGGAATCGAACAGCCATAGAGCACTATAGAGTATAGCATGAACGTTTTTAGTTTACCATAAATCCATTGTTTTTGGTCTTTCGTGTGAGGGTCATCCCCAGACTTATGTTAATGTTGATGTTCTGCATTGTTGGTGTGCTGAAAGAGCCTGAATAAAAAAAGTGAAACAGTGTCATGAGTCCTTAGACAGATGTACCTTGGATTTGCTAAATAACACAGTACAGATTCACTACAGCAGCAATTGCTAAAGGTAATATTAGCTCACTCTGCAGGTTGAGTTTCTCACAGGTGGACGCAGCACTCATGATCTCACACTTATAAACGCCTCCTACTCTGTTATTGTTGGATGTCTGCCATGGAGATCCCACCAGTAACCTGAGAAAACAACACACATCACATTATTAAGAAAGTCACATTTAAAAAGACCGACATTATGGTTTGACAGGGTGATTTTATTGGCTGTGGCCACAAAAACTACACTATTGTTGAAAGGTTCTGGAGCCTTTGAAAGAACAGGTGTATTTCTTTTAGGTAATATTTTAGTGTGGACCACATTCTATCATGTGCTCACCAGATACAACTTGCTAAGCACCAGATACTATTAGCTGAGCATCAGATATTATAACATGAGCAACAGACACTATTTTGCTAACAAAAGATACTATTTAGTGAGCACCACATATTACCAAGTGAGCACCAGATACTATTTGAGGAACACAACATATTATCAAATGAGTATCAGATACTATTTGGAGGGCACCACATATTACCAAGTGGGCAACAGATTGTATTTGGTGAGCACTAGATGTTGTCAAGTGAGCACCAGATACTATATGGTCAGCACCAGGTGCTGTCAGGTGAGCATCAGGTACTCTCAGGTGAGTCCCAAATATTATCAGGTGAGCACTAGATACTATTTGGTCAGCACCAGGTATTATCAGGTGAGCACTAATTAGTGAACACCAGATACTATCAAGTGAGCATGAGATATTATCCAGTGACACCAGATACTATTCAGTGAACGCCAGATACTATTTGGTGAGCACCAGATACTATTAGGTGAGCACCAAATATTATCAGGTGTGCACTAGATACTATTTGGTCAGCACCCAGTATTATCAGGTGAGCACTAATTAGTGAACACCAGATACTATCAAGTGAGCATGAGATATTATCCAGTGACACCAGATACTATTCAGTGAACACCAGATACTGTCAGATGAGCACCATATAATATTTGGTGAGCACCAGGTATTATCAGGTGATCACCACTCATCTAAGGGCAGTTTAAAGACGAGGCCATTCAATGATGTGAAGAAACTACATAGTTTCCATGTAGTGCAAAATGTTACTGTTCAATTTCAGTTGACACTACAAGAGAGAGAAGTATAAGAATGTAGTGAATACAGTCCAAACTAAGTGTCATAAGTAAGTCTACATTACTTAACCACTGTGTTTACCATTTGCCCTGCTGATTGGTGAACTGTTGCACTGTGTATCCAAACTCCTCCTCTGCTGCTCCTGAGAACACTTTGGCTCCTGCTGTTCCCACATTAAAACCATGAATCTGCTCAACACTCCAATCTGCAGACACACGCACATCAAACATTCTAATCACACACTGTCACTGCGATCATGTATTTCTAAGTGGCAGAGCTGCGCTTTGTACTGTATCTTCTACACAATGCTAAGTGGAACTGTAACATTATTCACATTTTGATGGTTAAACAACCTCATAATTCAATGGATCCAGTGACACTTGGGATAAAAAAGCACACAGCACAAAACATAACAGCTTCGGGGCATTTTTGTTTACCACAGGATGCTGCAGGAGCAATTTTTGAAAAACTGTTTAGACATGTTTTCTTAATTTTTCTAACACGAGGCCAGCTACAGATTGACAACATGGCTGCAGAGGTCTGTATTGAAACAACAGCTAGCAAGAACAGCTGTTCTGCAGTGTTCAAAAAATGCAGTGTAAACCAAGAACAAAACAAACAAGGCTATGCAGTGCTCCTCATCACGTGTGGTTTTAGAGGGGTGGCCAAGGTGGCCAGTGCTTTTCCTGAAATCTGTTTGGCCAGCGCAGATGCCACAACAAAATTTCTGCCACGTTATTGGCTTTCATCTCGCTGTGAGGCGGGGCTTCTTTCATCGTAAAGAAAGTTACTGACTCTCATTTCTGTACAGAGGTGGTGGTAGGAGCCAGGGGTTGCCATGAATACAACACAGATATAGTCAGTTTATTTACTAACCGAAATCACCAATGAACCTACATGTGTCTTCTGAGTTTTTATATGTAATGCTGATGATGGTAAAATAGTAGTAAATCTTAGAATAAAAGTTTTTATTGGGCCCTATTTTGCCTTATAACACCCTGCATGTACCCCTCCACCATGAATATATATAAAAAATATGTTTCAGGTCAAAATCTTACCTTGAAAATATCAAAACAATATCTCAGATACAGTAACCCAGCCTACTGTGTATATTTACTGTAAAAAAAACAGTCCATACAGTGGTACTCTGTGTGCCAAAAAAGAGTGTGTGTGGGTGTGTGGGTGTTTCAGTATCTGCTGTTTTGCTCTTTACACAGTTCTTGTTGGGAAAAGAAGAACATGTTGTGACAGCAAAGCATAAAGAAGATGTTGCTGGAGGACATGGCTGGCTCCTGTGAAGAATTCACAGCTCCAAAACATGCTGGAGGACATGGCTGGCTCCTGTGAAGAATTCACAGCTCCAAAACATGCTTTTTACTTTGTAAACTTAAAGAGCTAAAAACTCCCATCTGATTAGTTTATGAGTGAAATCTGATTTGGTTTGGTCACATCACTATAAAGATACAGGATTATATTTGATAAGTAGTGTGCATGTTTGAGCCGTGAGAACGCGGCACCACAAAACCCAGAAAGCAGCAAGATGTGGTGCAACAGCTCCGACCACAGCGCTGTTCACTAAGACGTGGTCACAAAGTTTTAAAATAAGCTTCATAAAGGAGTCATAGTGCTGCTAGAACTAAACCTTGCATCTCCTTTTTTATTTTATTATGCAATTTGAAAATGCCAGCTGTCGTTTAGACTGGGTCAAAAGTTCATGATGGAAAGACAAATAGAAATGGTTCAAAATGACCTGCAATAAAATCTTTTACATTAGTTTACACTGAAAGTTAAAGGGGAATTTCAGGGATTTTTCAAAATTTCTGCACAATTCAACCACTGAGGTGTGAAGAAAGTCATTCAGAGTGGTTTGGTGTGAAATGGTTCATTGAAAAGATACGTACTGACTCTGGTTTCTTTACAGTGGTGGTGATAGAAACCAGGGGTCCTGACGTCTACAACGGATATAGATATTTTATTTACTATCCAAACCACCTGTGAACCTAAACATGTCTTCTGATTGTTTATACTTAATGTTGATGGTAAAATGGAGATAAATCCTGTGTTCTTTGGGGACCATTTTGCCTCACAACACCCTGCACATACCTTTCTACCATGAATAGATCTTAAAAACGTAATCTAAAAATTATCGTAAAACACTGTATTTGTAAACATTTCACGTAATAACTTGAGGTGAGCGAACTTTTAGAAACTTCTGATGTCTGGTTCCTATCATGACCACTGTGAACAATTCTGACTTGTATATTTTTCTAAAATGGATCAGTTCATATGAAACCATTCTGAGCAACTTCATTTACATCTTAACCACTGAATTGTGCAGAAAATGTAAAGAATCTGTGAAATTCCACCTTAAATACATTTTTTCAAAAGATATGAGGTTTTGTTCCGAGAGCAGCAATAGTTGTATCATTGATTGTAGATTTATGAACTGTTGCAGTCAGAGAGAAAAAAGCAGCAGAAAAGATCACAATTAATTCACGTTCAACAACACAATGTACTATCTTGAAGAAAAATACTACAAACTTTTTCTGGTTGGTCTAAAGCAATGACACTTCATATAGTTATAGCTTGGCTGAACATCAAACGGTATTTGATTGAATTTAATGAATACATGTATGATTTCATGCTTTAATTCAAAATCAAATTTGGAGTTTCAATTTGAATTTTGCTAAAAGTCAGTAGAACAGCAGACTGAACTCAGTATGATGAATGAGGAAGCCTTTTTAACTATATGGTTTGACTGACAGATTTATTCCATAGAAAATAGATAATTAGATAATTTAGACTCAAAACATCCTTCTTCCAGTTGTTAAATATTAGTTACTTCTTTCCTTTGTTTCCTTTCACTTCTTGTAAATTTACCCTTCTTCTTTGAAATGTACCTTTATTAGTAAATAAGCATTAAAAATCTACTCACAGTGAAGTGCAAGAAGGATCAGGATGGTATTTAACTTCATGCCTCTGGTTAGAAATTTCAGTTCTACAGCCCTGTTACTATGTGCTCTGGTGGCTGCCTGTCTGTTGGAATGAAGATGGCTATCTGGACGCAGTAGATATGCTTCCAGCTTCCTGCCCTTGCCCGGACGTGTCCAGGGACTGAGGTTGAATGAAACAACAACAGCTATGCTGTATGTCAAAAGAAAACCCTTATGCTGTCTGAAAAAGGGGTGGTTGCTGTCTGGGGTGGTACAATCAAGAGTATGTCTTCAGTACTTGTAATTAGGGAACATAATTGTACAACATTCCATTATTTTACTCCATAAACTCTCTCTTGACTCCAGGCTTTTTATTTTATTTTTCTGTTTCAAACATGAGGTAATGAAAAGGTCCACATACGCCCCTATCTCCTGGAAAAGTGAATGTACTGCACTTATACAAAAGTATACACTTTTCTGGGAAGCTTTCCACAAGATTTTGGAGTGTGTCTGTGGGAATTTATGTTCATTCAGTCAAAGAGCATTTGTGAGGTCAAGTATTGATGTCGAGGAGGCCTGGCTCACAATCAACATTCTAATTCATCCCAAAGGTGCTCAGTGAGGTTGAGGTCAAGGCTCTGGGTAGGCCACTGGAGTTCCTCCACACCAAACTCATCAAAACAAAACTCATGGGCGGGGCCCAAACCATGAAAAACAGATCTGGACCATTATCTCTCCTCCAAACTTTACTGTTGGCACTATGTATTCCAGTACGTAGTGTTCTCCTGGCATCCACCCAGACCCAGACCTAGACCCAGACTTGTCCATCAGACTGCCAGATAGTGAAGCTCTAGAGAACGTTTCCACTGCTCCAGTCCACTGACAGCGTGCTTTACGCCATTTCAGCCGACACTTGGCATAGTGCATAGAGATCTTGTGTGTAGCTGTTTGGCCATGGAAACCTGTTGCATGAAGCTCCTGGTGCAGTTTTTGTGCTCATGTTGCTTCCAGAGGCAGTTTGGAAGTCTGTAGTGAGTGATGCAACTAAGAATATTTTACATGCTACATGCAACAGCACTCGGCGGTCCCACTCTGTGAATCTGCATGGTCAACCACTTTGTGGCTAAACTATTGTTACTTCTAGACGCTTCAGTTTATAATAATAGCACTTACAGTTGACAGGGGCAGATCTAGCAAAGAAGCAATTTCACAAACTGACTTATGACAGCGCCACAATTAAAGTAACAGCTCTTCAGTACAACCTATTCTACTGCCAGTGTTTGTCCTTGGAGACCGCATAGCCGGGTGTTTGATTTTATACACCCGCTAACACCTGTACTCAATAAAAACATATCTTTGGTCGTTTAGCGTATTTTGGTCACTAAAGAGCTGTAGGCAAAATAGGTGGATGTATGCAAATGCGTTGATTTTTGTGACATCGCAAAAACAGAGAATTCAAAACAGGCTTTTTTCAACTTAGTTTCCACATAAGGACCATTTGTATTTACATATGATGGGCCCTTTAATGCCTATTATCCAGTAACTACTATGAATTATTCAGTGACTACAATAAATTATTGAGGAAGAACTATGAATTATTAGGAACTACTATAAAACTATTACAAGTTATGTAGTTATGAGGAGGATAATCTTGGCCCACCAACATATCCCAAGAGTTGAAGGGGTTAAAAAGATGTTAACTGTTTCTAAATTGCTTGCTTTCGGTTTAAGTAAGTGGTCTTCTTAAGAAGGCGCATCATCAACAGCATGTGAAAACAAGTCAAGGCAGTAACCACATTACACACTGCATACCTTATGCAAACTGAGTCATAATATGGCTACTCATATGAGCAACAGTAATGGCACAAGACCAGATTTTATTCCACAGACTGTATAGACTACAAACATTTCACAATATATCATGCATTCAACAAAAAAGAGCAGGTGGGCACACTAAATCCATGGCACAGAATGTAAATAAATAAACATAAAGACAAAAATATTAATACATAACAAATAAATACTGATTTTACCCAATAAGTAAACATTCTTCTCTTTGTAACATAGAAAGTTTCAATGTATGCAATAAAACTCTCTCATAAAAGTGTCAGACAACAGCCAACATCCAACCAATAACTACAGAGAACAAGGCCAGGTGAGCACAACATAAGGCATAAAAATAAAAAAAAAAGGTTTTTAGTTTTATAAATAAAAAACAAGAACTAAAACTGATATTGCTCAGTGAATGTTTAAAAGTTTTGAAGATGTATACAGCGCCACCAGTATTACTAACCATATGGCTTCTCTACAATATAATCCATATAAATCACAGCGTACAGCAAGATCATAGCACACTTGAAGATTTGGTAACATCTGTAGCATTAAGTGGAGCCGCACTTTTGTCCGGCAGGAATATCAGGTCACATGCAAACAGCTTTTAAACCCTACCAGCTACGTCACCAGTGTTAAAACGATAATTGCAGCGTCATAGTGGTCCAGCATTGACTGCAGATCGCTTTGAATCACTGGTGGCGCAAACTGCTCCGTCCACAAAGGGACTAAAGGTTTCTATAATAAACTATTTATGTAATCACAATGTTCTTTCACACATAAGGCTGCACAGAGATCTTACTGCAGTATAGCAACAATATTCACAACAAATATACATGACTGTTTGGCAACAATTAGATAATGTACAAAGACCAAAAAGCAGCGAAACAGAAGCATGAAATACGATGCTAAGACTTAAGGTCCAGAGTATGATAAGACATCTGAGAGTGATGTTGGATGGCAGAGGTGATGTGGGGTACACAATATCAATGAATGAGAGAGAGAGAGAAAGAGAGAAAGAGAGAAAGAGAAAAAGAGAGAGAGAGAGAGAGAGAGATAACAGAAGAATGGAAGCTTAGTGTTTGGAGTCTCGAGGGTAGAACTCTGCCAGTGTGCTCTGAGGGATCCTCTTCAGCATCTCCTTAGGGAAGATTCTCATCAGCTGCCAGCCAATATCAAGGGTTTCATACACACTTCGGTTTTCGTATGCACCTACAGGACAAAACAGCAACACATTAGACTTGAAAATACAGTTTTCAAACAATAATTTCATTTATTGATTAATTTATTTCATTTATTATTTATTCACAGTCAAATCCTGATAAATTACCAGCACATCTTCACCATTAACGTTCACGCTTTTTGTCATTCAAACTTGTAGCCCTTAAACCCTATTCTACCAGGATGCACATGAATCAGATGTGTCATACAAGCTGTGACTTCCTGCATGAACAGCCAATCACTCCTTCACTTCTCAGTCATATACAAAATATATTCTCATGACATCTTTTTCCTTCACAAAGCCTGGAAACACTGTAAAAACAAAAAAGTGCAACAAAAAAGAGATACTTTGCTTGTACATCATTTATATAGACTGATCAGGCATAACATTACGACCACCTCCTTGTTTCTACGCTCCATGTCCATTTTATCAGCTCCACTTACTATACAGGTGCACTTTGTAGTTCTACAATTACAGACTGTAGTCCATCTGTTTCTCTGCATACTTTGTTAGCCCCCTTTTACCCTGTTCTTCAGTGGTCAGGACCCCCATGGACCCTCACAGAGCAGGTACTACTTGGGTGGTGGCTCATATTCAGCACTGCAGTAACACTGACGTGGTGGTGGTGTGTTAGTGTGTGTTGCGCTGGTCTGAGTGGATCAGACACAGCAGTGTTGCTGGGGTTTTATACACCTCAGTGTCACTGCTGGACTGAGAATAGTCCACCAACCAAAAATATCCAGCCAACAGTGTCCTGTGGACAGTGTCCTGTGACCACTGATGAAGGACTAGAGGATGACCAACACATACTGTGCAGCAGCAGATGAGCTATTGTCTCTGACTTTACATCCACAAGGTGGACTGACAAGGTAGGAGTGTCTGATAGAGTGGACAGTGAGTGGACACAGGGTTTATGTTATGCCTGATCGGTGTGTATATATGATGATACTGATACCAATGTCAATAAATAACATTAAAACACGGCTTCCCACGGATTCCCAAGAAGAAATTTCCTCAAAACATGCCTTTTACTTGGTAAACTTAAAGTACTAAAAGACTTCCGTTTGATTTATCCAGGTTAAAGGGGAACATGGTTTCATGTTAAGACACTGTTTTACTATAATCTTGAGAAAAGTTTGATCTAAAATGTACTTAAAAATCTATTTAGGGTGGAGAAGTAAAGGCAGGGTGCTGTGAGGCTAAACAGCGCCCCCGATCCCTGCCCTCCCAACCAAAAAAACAAAAAAAACATTAGGTATCACTGTTTTACCACTATCAACATTACATATAATAAACCACGAAGTCGCATATGGTGATTTTTGTGCATAATAATAAAATAATAATAATAATAATAAAATGGATATATTTGCAGTAAAATTAACATTAAAACTTAAAGTACTAAAAGTGGTAGTGATAGGAACCCTTGTCACCCCTGGTTCCTATCACCACCACTATAAAGAAATCTGATCTGATCCATTTCACATAAATCCACTTGAATAATGTTGTTTACATCTCAACAATTGAATTACACATAAAATAAAAATAAAAAATCAGTGGAATTCCCCTTTAAGGGTGAACTCTGGTAAGTTCTGGTTATGGTACAGTGGTAGTTCAATTTGAGCAGTGAGAATGTATTGCAATAAAACCCAGAAAAGAACTGGATGTGTTGCAACAGTCCCATAAGACCACAGAGAAATTTATAAAGAGGTTCCAAAGTGTCAAAAAGAGTTTATGCCAATGTCGATACATAAACATTTACAAAATGTAGAAATTGGGACTAGATCTACCTTAGCATTAGCGTATGTAGGGGGTTACATGTGCAGTAAAATTAATAAAGTGAACATATTTTAGTGCAGCAGTGCCACCTAAATGTTCTGCACTTCTGGAGTACAGTAAATACATGACCACATATTGGTTACGAATGACAGTCAAAATGAAACATCTATGAGATGCTGATTTTTTTGCTGATACCGATTATCATGCTTCACTAGTTGTCACATTTACTAAACTGACAAGCTGTGCTAAAGCCATCCACATATACAACTTGAAGCAGAGGCTTAAAGTAATGGTTCGGTGAAAGATCAAATGTACACAATTTTCCACATACACAAGATGCAGTTGGGTGCCCGAGACTTGTTTGCAGTCCAAATTTTGCTTATTTAATTTAGGAATGATTAGGTTAACATTGCCAACAAACACTATATTTATAATATAGTCTCTGAACTCACTCAATACTTACACTTCTCTCAACTCACTCAAACAGCATAAACGTCTTCATCGAGGTCACACAGACTTGTCAGTGTGGTTTAGAGCACAGTATGACTTACTGTGAGCAACAAAAATGAACAAAACTGCAGACAGCCACTTTACACAACAGGATCTGTACTCACAAGCCAACTCAGGAATAGGAGTGCTGATCTAGAATCAGTATTTTTAGCAATGACTGTCATAAATACTGAGGAACCTGATCAGAGGTCAGTTCTGCTTTTTAAATATCAGAAATGACTGCCTGCAGTGGTGAATTTTTATTTATTTTTATAGTTCCTAGTAAGTCATACTGTGCTTTAAACCACGTCTGCACCACAATAATTAGGACACGGAGGGAGTTTGAGCTAGCTGAGAGACTTTTCGGAGATGTACTCACATGTCTACACAGAAAAGATTTGGGGTCTTGGGTTTGTTAGCAATGTTAGTCTTGTAGTTCCAGTTCTAAACTAAATCAAAATAAAAATTTGGACATCTGGGGTAAGTGGAACATTAAATACATTAGAGCCTAACAGACTAATAAACATAATGGGCTATAAGAACAGTGGTCTTTAGGGGTCAGATGTGATTTTGATTTTTTTGAATGCTAATGAGTGCACCATCGTCCTTATTTTTAGATTGGTTTATAACACTCAGTTTGTTCCCACGCTAATAAGCCCACGTTCTCACCCACATCTAGCTCAAAATTTCTCATGGCTGCTCAATGACGTCCTCATTATGAGATCATGTCTGGCCCTGCAAATCTACAGAAACAGTTGCTTATAACCATATTATTATTCTACTGGGACACTCTGGCAGGACTAGAAAAACTTCTGGGTATGTAACAAAGGTGGGACTGAAAAACTACAGCTGCTTTGTGGTGGGTACTGTGGGGCTGCACAAGATATGCTGGAGTACTGCGTCCACGCACACACTCGCGCTGGCTTTTGTATGTTTAAAATACTTAATAGCTAATGTTATTGCTGGGAAACTAGAAAACATCTTTCAAAGAGCCCACTCCCAAAAAATCCACCCAAAGCACTTGAAAAGTTCCTCCCACCTTCAGGGTGCATCATCAGAAAGGGAGCTACTGACTGACATTTCCATGCCAGTAAAAGGAACTTACCTAAAGCAAGCAACATGTCAGCAGTGTGGGATTATTTCACATTTCAGAAAATTAGTTGGAATAATTATTGGAATAACTACAAAATGTGCAGGGGCTGGTATGGCCACGCTATTGTGACCAAGTACATCAGATTTAATTAAGCATTACAAGATAAACCATGTCAAAGTGCACAGCAATGAAAAAATGCTATTGATTTAAGCTTAGCTTATTTTATTGTATCACAAACCCCTTGCATTTCATCGGTGTCAAGCAAAATCTTTTTATTTTTTTGTATTATTTAAACTTTCCAGTTATGCTTTGCATTATTTTAAACGGAAATGGAAAAAAAAAAACATTTTTTTTTCCTGTTACCATTTTGAAGATACAAGGTTTTGTTCCAACAGCAATGATTTACTGGTTGGATAACTGCATTATTTACCAAAATACAATATTTAAAATTTGGACAATATGATGATACTTTATTGTTATAGAGATAAATTCTGTCAAAATATACTTTTCTGAGCATATCTGAGAATTTCTGAGAATATTGACTAACTACAGGTTTTATTACAAAGTGAACGTAAGGCCTGTTTAACTGGACCTAGTTTAACTGATTTAGTGCAGTGTAGTTTTTAAAACACTGAATAAAATCACTGTAGTTGTAGGTTTATTATTTGTCTTATTATTATTATTATTTCTATTATTATGATTGTATTTTTACATGTGGCACTACAGATTCCATTTTGTCTGTTCCAACTTCTTAAATCTCAGAAAAACAAAATATTGTGATGCATATTGTGTATTGTGAAAATGTCATGAAATATCGTGATATAATATTTGTGTGTGATATAAAGGTGTATCGATGCATCCCTAATTTTCGCCTTAAGTGATCAGTTAGTTTAATCATTGCACCCGCACCACGATTTAAGTTTAAGCTTCTACTACTCACCCTGAGATATGAAATTCTTCTCGAACTTCTGCAGAAACTCCAGGTACAGCAAATCATCAGCTGTAAGGGCCTCTTCACCGACCACAGCCTTCATGGCCTGCACATCTTTTCCAATAGCGTAGCAGGCATACTGACAACATAAGGGCAGTTTTACACAGCCTATTCAGTGACTCTTACCACTACACTAGCACAATAACTCTAGATGTACAGCAGCAGTCATATGCAGTCAAAAATGCTTTATTAAAACAGTAATATCAAAATAAAATCAAATATTCAGTAAACATGAGACGAATTACAAAGCAAGAATAAACTAAATAAAAACCATAAATGAGCATTACTTGTTACTAAAGTAAACAGCTCTCTTTCTCAACACTAAATAATAAATTAATGGACTACTAAATCCTGTTTTACTTATCCTTTAGTAAAGTCCAAGTTCTATGCTAAGTCCCATAGATCTCACCAATTGGTTGGACACGTCCGAGTGGTCCTTGCGTGTCATCCCCTCGCCAATGGCAGACTTCATCAGTCGAGACAAAGAGGGCAGCACATTGATAGGAGGATAAATCTGCACAAAAAAAACAAAACTTCATCTAAACATCTGCAATAGCAACAACTAATTTATGATACAGCAGCTCAGACATCACATGATATCACAGATTCAATCCTAGCTGATGCAGACTGCCATGGCATCCCTAAGCAAGCCACTGGCTCCTACTGGCTCCTACTGGCTATTCGCCAAATAAAGTTGCTTTAACCAAAAGAATCAACTACAGTCATGTGCAAAAGTTTGGGCTCCCCTGGTCAAATGACAGATTTTTTTATTAATTAAAAATAAGTGAAAATCAGTGAACACAGAACCTCTATAGTGAACACAGTTCTGTACATTTTAATGCTCAATTACTGTTTATTTGCTGCATTTAACACATTGGAACTAAATAAAACATTAAATGTGGCTTGTACAAAAGTTGGGGCACATTTTTTACTTTGTTTAATTTTTTTCCAATAAATAGAAATTGTGCATGAAAATATATAAAAAATGCCATATAAAATGCCTTATAGAGGATTTGCTAACTTTTGACATGGGTGATTAAACTTTTGCATATGACTGCAAATGCAAACATAAGTTAAGAAACATAACGTTGTTTTGACTGACCTGTCTGTTGTGAAGCTGTCTGTCCACATAGATCTGACCCTCCGTGATGTAGCCGGTCAAATCGGGAATAGGATGTGTGATATCTGTAGGAGTTTAAAATAATAATAACAACTTTATTTTTATAGCACATTTAATACAAATTTACATCTTAAAATGCATTAAAAAATAAAGAAATCAGAATGGTACAACAAATTTTCATAAAACGTTAATAGCACATTGTTAAAAGGTAAAATAAAGCCATTTAAGCACAATGTTTGGGTGCGTAAGAGGGGAAATCAGGTGGTCCCTCACCATCGTTGGGCATGGTGAGGATGGGGATCTGAGTGATGGAGCCGTTGCGTCCCTCCACGCGGCCAGCTCGCTCATAGATTGTAGCCAGATCAGTGTACATGTAACCAGGAAAGCCTCGACGGCCAGGCACCTCCTCTCTAGCTGCTGACACCTGGGAAGGAAAATAACATCATTTCAGGAGTCACAGAATATTATAAAACACAGCTCTCACATGAAGCAGCTGGGAACAGGAACATTCTGTGGATGTTTGGTTCACTAAATCAATAATGCATATTTTAAAATCTCCTAAAGATCTCTATACAGTAGAAACAGAGCCCAAAACACTGTTAAGATACATTTTGCCAAAAAACAAAGGAATAGATATATCATGGGAATACATTTAATCTGGGGCAAACTTTTTCTTGTACAACGCAGTTTCCAATGTTATGCAATCACATATTACTGGAAACACCTCAGAGACTCTAGCGGGAATCATCATGGCTGTGGTCACAATAGATTCTTAAGAAGAAAACTGAATTGAAATTTTAAAAAAGAATGACTTGATATGTTTTATATGTCTAACATGCTTATTGTTCGAAAATACTAAGATGATCTAATTTACAAAGAAAATTATTTTAAAAAATGAATCACTGACAAGCGAAAACATTTAAATCTAGTCAATATATCAGAATTTTCTCATTTTGAGATTGTTAAAAGGACATTTTAAGATTATTCAAGCTGTTTTTTCCTTGATTTAAGTAATTCTATCTAGTGAAAAGATCTTAACCTGAATTTTGCTTGTTTTGAGAAATAATACAGATAATTTTGCTTGTTTGAAGAATTTATCTGCCAATAGAATAAGAGAATTTTGCTACATAAAACTACTTGTAAATGTCTTAAAATAAGTCAAATAATCTTGTAATATTCTTACAACAATCTCAAAATTATATATATAGAATATTTTTCTTACATTTAAGATTTTTTTTTTTTTTTGCAGTGTCACATGCAGCCTCTCTAAAGTGCTTGGCACTTTAGAATTTCCATAACAGACAGATTCTTCATAATTTTTAACATTTTAAAAAACGTTTTGCAGCATGGATTGCCCAGACAAAACTCACTTGCGGTCTTAAGCCAGCCAACAGGGTGCTAACTGATGATCCTGGCCACAAATGCTAGAATCTGTAAATTTCGTAATCTTTAAAAGGGATATGCATGGTTTGTTATTGATAAATTAATTTTTATTGTTTGGTCGTTTTTAATAACCCTGATTAATTTCTCAATTCATTGCGGAAATAATAGGTACACTATACAAATACTAATATAATCAACAGTTTCAGCAGCACAGTGCTGGAAAAGCTAGGACAGGATTTCAAAGAAACAATTCCAAACCAAAGAAAGTATTATTTATATTACACAAAGGTTAGCTAGTGGGGTTGACCTCCTTTCTAATCTATAACTAAGAATCTATAGGACAAAGAAGATGAGATTAATGAGCACCAGAAGATGACTAAAGAGTCTCATCCTTCAGATTACATTTAGTCATCTTCTGGTACCGGTAGGGTTACTTCTGGATTTTGGACTGGGATTTCAGTTGGGTTTGAAGTTAAGGCTTCTGACCTCTCTCAGGGCCTCAGCATAGGAGCTCATGTCCGTCAGGATGACCAGAACGTGCTTCTCACACTGATAGGCCAGGAACTCAGCAGCAGTCAGCGCCAGGCGTGGAGTGATGATGCGTTCAATCCTGCATATGGGAATTAACTCATAATCATCAGCTCATACTCAGTCAGACCCAAAACCAAATCTGAATTAGTTTTAGAAGTAGATCTGAGAGTATCTAAATGGGCTTCTGAAATGGGGTTCAGAGTGTGCTCACGTGGGGTCATTGGCTAGATTCAGGAACAGGCACACGTTGTCCATGGAACCATTCTCCTCAAAGTCCGACTTGAAAAATCGAGCTGTCTCCATGTTGACCTAAAGACACAGTTAAGCGTTTACAAGGAATTCAGATTCTTCAGTCAACTGGGACCTGCTAATGAAGTCTAACAAATTTTATTTTTATCAAGCAAGAAAAGGGAAATTAGAAGCTAGACTAGACTTGTGAACCCCTGGTTTGGTTGTTCTCACCCCCATGGCTGCAAACACAATAGCAAAGTTGTCTTCGTTGTAGTCCATCACATCTTTGGACTTCTTCACCAGACCAGCCTGCCGACAGATCTGTGCAGCGATCTGAAATCACAGACAGAAGCACAGATTCCATTTTTCTAGAACTTTTTTTATGACCATACACATCACTGTTGTCAAAAATAAAATCTCTATTTTAGTTTTTATTTTTTGCCAAACTTCAAAATGTCTGCTGCCCTTTGCAATGTGAAAAAAATGACGATGAATGGTGTTATAAAAATTCATGATGAATGGAGGGATGAACTGAATAAAATATCCAGAAATGCCTTTTAGGAAATTGTTAATAATAATATTATTTTTCAAACCCACACTGCAAAGGTTATTACATTTTAAAGAACAAAATACATCAATATGGCAAGTGATTCTGAACGTTTGAACACAAGTGTACAGGAAGCAGAACAATTAGCTCAGGGGTGTCATGTGAGAACACTGTAAAACATTTTTTCATATCGTAACATGCCTAACTCAGTTATGTGACTCGTTATCAAAGCCCTTTGTGACACGAGTCAGGCGTATTAGAGCCAGGGAAAAACTGAGCCATGCAGTAGGAAAGGAAGCTGACAAGTAATGTAGTTTAATCAAAGCTCAGCTGTACACTGTAGATGCTGCAGACTGGGTCAAATATGAAAGATCTTTTTGATTTAAGCAAAATTGTTTTTATTTCTGTGCACAAAGCTGCTCAGAAGGAGGCTGAATATAATTCAGGGAACACAACCTCATTATGTGGTAGACCAGCTGCAGAGAAAATGGGTATTTTCTGGCCTCTGGCGATGCTGTTCATGCCATCGATGGCAGAGATGCCCGTCTGGATCATCTCCTCTGGGTAGATACGACACTGTGGGTTGATGGGCTGGCCTGGAAAACAGGAATCATTTGGGGAAAACAAATATTTAATCACATGTTTATAGACACACCACTGATAAGCATTATTTATCTAAGCAGAATCCATAAAAGCTTTTCTCAGCTGGAGACTGAACATGGTTCATCCTGTTTCAGTCGAGTTTATGTGATTTTCAGCTTTCATCTCCAAAGAGAAATTTACAGTGGTTGTTCTTCTTGCTAGCTGCACTTATTTGGCTACTCTCACTTTCTTAAAAGCATGGTGTTGAAAAATAGATGCATCTTCACATGGATTCAGTATTTAAACCAGTCAACAATCTAAAGTCTGGATGATTACCCATAATGTCCAAGTAATCCTCCGCCAAGACAGCAGGGCCTCGGTCGATCGGCTTTCCAGATCCATTGAACACCCGACCTGAAAACACAGAGGGTCTTAATGAAAATGTCTTTTCTTTAGGTTATAATTTAGCTTTTCAATTGTGTAAGCTCTGAAATATGACTCGGTTACTATTCTCACCCAGCATGTCCTCCGACACTGGTGTACGCAAAATGTCCCCTGTAAATTCACAGCTTGTCTTCTTGGCATCGATGCCTGATGTTCCCTCAAATACCTAGAACCACAAGAAGAAAAAGCTTTTCAGTGCTTGAGTACCACACATTATTCCCTTATTTAATGCTCCTAATACAAAACACAGCCTAAAACATCCTCTGTGTGGAAGAAACTTAAATATGGCATTTGTCTGCAAAATTTAGTGCAAGATTTGTTTTTTGTTAAAACACAAAATTTAAATGTGCCATTTTTTCTCATAGGCCAAACTTTATGTTTTATTACGTTCCCAATATGTTCAATTCATATTACAGTAAATGTGCAGAAATGAGGTCTCAGTAATGGAACTTAGAAAATCAACAAAACATGTTAACTGAGAGCTGCACAAAAACTTTTTAATTAGGTTAGAAAGGTTTACAGCAAGGCTATCCAAAGCGTGGCCTGTGGGTCGAACTTGGCCCTTGAAGGTGTTTGATTTGGACAGAAAGTGACCCTAACCCTACCTGCCTTCACTCAATGAGAGAACAAACATTCTCATACTATATATAACTTATCAAATTCCTATTTTTCTTCATAAATTGTTTTTGAAGTGTTTTAGTAATATAGTGCAATGTTATAACGTACATACACTCTTCTTCTTTATTTGGTCATCGTTTTGTCTTTTTAGGCCCTTGTCCCATTGCAAACACTGCACTTTGGCCCTCCAGGACAAATGTTTGGGCGTATCTGGTTTAAAGAACCTTCATGTAATGTAAAGGTACCATTCTTATCTCAGGGTTCTTCCTGGAACTTTCACATTATGCTTAGCCCACAATACAGGATTTTAAATATCCTTACTGATACCAAAATGTGAGAGACAACACACATAATGACAATTTTTTTACCAATTTTTTTTTTGTCCCCACACTACACGATCTGCCCTGAATGAAACACCACACACTTTTTAAATTATGAGAGTCCTGACCAATGGTTCAGATCCTCAAAACCTTGTGGCAGTTTCTCACAAAGTGCTACATCATGGATCTCCTCGCCAACTAACATGACTTTACATCTAAACAAACATGGCGGATGACAGCGAAGCTATTGCTATGCTGGCGGCGTGCACCATCTGCACAAAAAATTGGCGTCCACCCCACACTACAGGATACTGAGTCATAAACACTGAACATGTTTAATATTTACGGGCCCCGACTGGACTGGAAGTAGATCAGAGGAGTAAACACTGGATTATAGACAGCCCACACCACAGGATAATCTGGGAAGATCATCGTTTAAGGTCACCCTGATATTGGGAGAGTTTTATATGCTGTGGACACAATGAAACGTCGGAATGTTTATAACAAGCAAGTTTTATCTTAGCACTTTAATTTCGTTACGGGTCTTAACATAAAACCAAGCACAAATTCAGAGAACAGCTGCCCTAGTCTGAATCTCTGGGAATTATACATTGCAGTAACCCTGTAATTATGACCTATAAAGTCTTTTCTTTGTAGTGCACTGATTGTATATATTAAATCATCAAGTGTAGATGGACAACTTCAGTCACAGCAACAAGGGCTACTCCTACATTACTAAGTACCAATTACTACAGCCTTATTCATATGGAATTGAACAATGGTTTTAATGACATAATGGATATACCTTACAGCATTATAACAGTATTATGTCTTTAAGCCTAAAATAGGGCTTGTGATATAGCCAGATAGGAAAACCAGCTGAGAGCTGCCAAATAAATCCATGAGTTATTTCATGAGATTGGTGCCAAAAAGGACATGCTCATTAGAAAGTTTTCAATTTTTAGTTCTGCATAGTTTTAATAACATATTGTTCTTACCTTAAAAACACTGGATTATAGACATACAACACCACAGGATAATCTGGGAAGATCATCATTACGATTACTCTGATATTGGGAGACGTACTGTTGGGAGGAGCAAATTAGGCTCAAAATCGGCCTGATTATCCTGTAGTGTGGGCCAGGCATTACGTTGAGGTCTTTTAAAGGTTCTTTACACTCACACATCTCATTATGAAAACAGTTCTCTAATGAACCATCCATTTCAAGGTTCTTTAGCTAACCCAAAGTGGTTCTTCAATGGCATTGTGCAAAGAACCATTTTTGATACATATGTTTTTAAGAGTGTTGCACTGTAACAGTAAGCAGATGTCAAAATATCCAAAAAAGGTAAAGTAAAATGCAAAATGCAGAGGTTTCATTACCTGGACAACAGCTTTTGAACCGGTGACCTCCAACACCTGCCCGCTGCGCTTAGTGCCATCAGGAAGGGTGAGGTGAACAATCTCAGCATACCTGGGAAACTGCAGAAAGCGCAGTGAGATATATTATATATGCATATTTCTTTGTTACAACAGGCATGTTTTGTTCTTACAGACTACTAATGGTCTCCTAAAGCCCTAAAACATCTTTTCATCCAACTGTTACAGTAAAATGTGTTATGGTAAAAACAACCAAAGCATGTTAATATGCCAGATAAACAGTCATGTGCGAAGATATTCATGTTTCACAGTCATGTGAGATGTACCCAGTGGTGAGAGCCATGTGCCCATCATCCATCCCACGCAACAGAGAGCAGAACAGGCTATGTTGGCTTAGCACAGCTTTGTAATGACCACTTGTGGTTTGCTATGAGTCTTTCTGTATTTCTAATGCAGTGTGTATGCATTTATTGTATGCATACATGTGAACAACCTGTACCTCAGTATTTTAGTAAGGATGCTGACATGGATTAAGCAAGTTTATTAGTGTACAATACCTTCACTTGGTCCAGAATCACCAATGGGCCGTTGACACCAGATACAGTTTTATATGCTGTGAACACAATGAAATGTCAGAACGTTCATAACAAGCAAGCTTCATCTTAGCACATTAACTCCTTTAAGTAAACAGATAAGGTCTTAATATAAAAGCAAGCACAAGTTCAGAGACTAGCAGCCCTAGATCCCCTGAATCTCTGGGAATAACACATTGCAGTAACCCTGTAATTATGGCCTGTAAGGGTTTTCTTTGTAGTGGACTGATTGTATATATTAAATCATCAATCAAAGCGTAGATGGACTTCAGTCACGGTAACAAGAGCTATTCCTAAATTACTAAGTACCAATTACTACAGCCTTATTCATATGGAATTAAACAATGGTTTCAATGACATAATGGACATGTATTACAGCATTATAACACTATTATGTCATTAAGCCTAAAATGGGGCTTGTGATGTTGCCAGGCAGGTCAACCAGCTGACAGCTGCCAAATAAATCCATGAGTCATTTCATGAGATTGGTGCCGAAAAGAACATGCTCATTAGAATGTTTTCACTTTTTAGTCCTGCATAGTTTTAATAACATTGTTCTTACCATAAAAAACAGATTCAGTAAACATGTATTTTACAAAACACTGAGACGTACAACCCCATCATTCTGCTGTGTCAGACAAGGATGTGACGAAGTGGAGTATTTCAGGAAAAAGTGACCACCATACTCCCTGTTTGAAGGTTTATTCTTGAAAACATTAGTTTATCAACAATATTTTTTTTCAGTAAATGCTGCAAAAGCTTTAATAAAAAAGCTGTTTTTTCTGCCATGTTGTGTGAGTGGATGGACATATGTGTTACGGATGCTATCAATGTTGAATGAAATCTAAATGATGTAACTTCTTCTGACTAAATAAGCTGGTGTGACAGGGTGGAAAGCAAAAGCAAGAGATAAATTTATTGTTCTTAAAATGAATGCTTTTATTCTTTACAATAACTTTATGCACATAATATTAACATGGAAACAGATATAAGTCTATGCACAGCACAGGCCTGACATTAAAACTTCCATCTAGTAATAATTCAGATGAGTCAATGAGTGTCTATGGGCATGTAAAAATGCCTGTAATCCTTAAAAATATACAAAGAAAAAACAAAACATTTACATATGCAACGTTTTTCTTATAAACTATGTTAATTATGAATCATGAATCAATATATTTAGGTGTGAAAAACCCTTACTAGCAGATTTTTGTCTCTAATATACAGCACTGACTGTTGTGGACACAAATAGCCCTCTTTTTACGTACATGATTGCTTCTGTTTACATACTAAGCTGAAGCCAATTATGATAGCTTTATTCCTGCATAATTCAGTGCTTTAACAGCATAAGGAATATATCTCTTTAGCTAATACAGCTGTAAACAAGTAATTTGCTTATTTAGTATTATAATGTCAGTCAGGTATTCAGTGTATTGATCTGGGCCTGTGATACAGTGGTTTTTTTTTGCATTCTTCACAATTACAAGCAGTCCTGCATTTCTGATGTCATCAGGCCTTCTGCAGAGACTGCTGCCCACAAGCTGAGCTGGACACTGAATCTCCTCTCTTCTAAAACACCTTTTCAACATTTGCCTGATCAATCAAATACATCATGCATTCATTGATTAACCATAGCAGGATAACCAGCTGCAGAGCTGCCTAATAAATCCACCTGCCTCTGTGAATGTGTGCCTGTATATTTACAGTATCTTGATTCTTCAAGCGTTCTTTAGTACAACAGACAATGATTGTATTTAGAACCATGAGTAGTATGCAGAACGATTCCATGCTCAAATGGTTGTTGGCATGGTGTAATGGTGAGTGCTGGAGAATGTGTTACATATGGGTCTATATAGAACCTTAAAAAAGATCTGAAGGTTCTTCAAGCATTCTTTATGCCATGACCCACGAACACATGCTGAATTGGTTCTTTGAATGGTGAAATGGTTGTTCAGATTGATGGATTGTATGTGGTTCTACACAGAACCTTTTCAAAATGGTTCTATTTAGCACCAAAAAGGGTTATTCTGTTGTTAGCAGCTTGAGATTGTGACAATAGAAGGATCCTTTTTGGTGCTATACAGAACCATTTTAAAAAGGTTATATACAGAACCATACACAGCACATTCTCCATCAATCTGAAGAACCATTTCACCATGCAAAGAACCATTTAAGCATGAAATGGTTCAATATAGAAGTCAAGATCCTAAACGGAACCATTCCTTTCACAAAAGAACCCCTGAAGAACCATGCTTTTTATTAGGAGTGTTTGCTGATGCACTAAGCAGGCATGATACTGGAGCCTACAAGGTACAAGGGCATCACAGCAGCTGCTGATCACAACAGCTAAGCATTGCAGGAGTGGACAGTGGACAGCAAAACATCTAACCACAGCTAAATGATCCAGAAACCTGGTTCGTTTTGAGCTTTATCTCCACCCTAATACTGTCATTCATTCACACTCGCGCTGTGAGCAGCAGCGGCTGCAGTTGATGTTGGGAACCGTTAGCGACCCACTGCAGCTAGGCGAGCTAAAGGCTAAGCATCAATGTTTTTGCACTGAAACAGCTACTTACTCAGTCTCGGCTGAGAGATGTAGTCACGACTGACGGCTAGCGCATGTTCTCGGGCAGCGACGACGGGCTTGTGTCCGCTGACGGCCGACGAAATTTCGCTCACGGCCCCGCTGACCATTCCCCGAAGAGCCTTCATGGTTACTTAGCTTAGCTTAGCTTAGCTCCGTTAGCTCCTGCAGGTCGTGACAGCGGCGCTGCTGCACATGCGCAGTGGAGACTGCAGGCGCCGTCTAGTGGTTAGGGATGGGCAATACCACTCAGTTTCTCTTCGGTCCGATATTAAAGGCAGTCAATATCCATCTGCAGAGCTTCAGTACCGCAGCTTCAGCCCCCACACTCTCAGAGCCCGCACTCCCAGCCTCTGTTTAAGAACTGCAGCCGCACTTTCAGGGATTAAGCCGTGGATTTAACTTCTACTACATTACTCTTATTAGATGAGAGAAGCGATCAGTATTTATAAACTATCAGTATTTATAGGAACATTTTGAAGCATTAAAATATATCTTGGTGCTGTGGGATGTCATTAAGCACGCACTGGTGTAAATCATCACTAATTAGCCGCTCATCACAGAGCCAATGGCTGTGTTTGAAAGAGCATAATGTGTATTGTTTAATATATCCTGCAACAATATATCGCTGCTGTCAGAACAAAACCTCTTATCTCCATTTTTGCCGTTTTTCAGTTTTTGACATAGTTTAAAAATGTCTGTTTTTCTTTACATTCTGCGTAAATTTCATGATAAATGGACCAATAGAAATGGCCCAAAATTACTTGGAAAACAGATCTGGTTCCATTGAGATACATTTGAAGTAAAGTATGTTTTTTCTTCTCCTCCAAAGTTACCATTTTGGAGATACAAAGTTTTGTTCCGACAATGATATACTGAATTCTGCATACTGCTCTTCATCAATAGTATACAGTACAGTATCCAGTATACGGCACAAGCTGTGTGCTGTACCCGAGAACTTGTAGAGAGGAGAATTACCACTCTGTAATATTATCCAGGTTTCTCAAATGCTAGGGGGCGCTCCTGAATCCAAAACAAATGGGTTTAGATGGAGCATTTCAGCAAAATTGTAGTTTTACAAATGCTTAAGAGTTTAAAATGGTGCCTCATGTACGTTCATGACATCAGTGAGCGCGAACAGCTAATGAGGTGCTCTGTTCATGAACCAATCAGCATTCAGTAGCAGTAATGCTAGCATCCTGCTGCCCAAAACCTGTCTGCTGTAGAAAAAAGGAAACATACAGGTGAGTTTTCTTTGCTTTTATAGTAAAATACACCCTTCAGCTTTCTAAAATTAAAAGTTCTGGGCAAATGATTAAAAAATATTTTAAACTTTTTGTTTTTAGTCAATGAGCTCCATTCACCCCCTTTCATTGAGGACTCACTGGCGGGCACCATCTGGCATTTTGCAGTCCTTTTTTTGATATAATGGGGGAAATAGGAAGAGGACAGGCTCCCCTTTAACTGGCTCTTGTCTGCCTGTGTAATGGAAAATATAGCCATCGCAGTACATCATCCGGAATTCTTTGGCATTAAATTAATTGTTGATCACATTACTGTATACTACTTTCTTTTGGGTAGAATCAGTACGCGAGCAGTGTGTAGAAGGCTGTATCGGACTCAGCCAATCTCTCTAGCTTGACAGCACTACAAACTTCTTTTATTCCATGATCGCTTAGGCTGAATCTCAAATGGCTCCCTACTTCCCTGTGTAGCTATTACATTACTTTAATATTACATTAATGACTCCAGGACCCAAACAGTGCAAAATATATCTAACAAAAAGCCATTTGAGTTTCAGCCACATGTGCATGATTCCCTACAAGATATACACTGCACTATTTTTGTGTAGAAGTCCAATTTACATAACTCATATAGTTCTCTATGTAGGGACTAAGGATCCATTTGGGTTGCTAAAAACATTAGGCACTGCCTTTACTTGATTTTGTTACGTAAATTCTTTGTTCACAAAGGCACAGTTCTAAAAACCTCCCCATCCTTTCATAGTCTTTCTATTTTGTTTCTTTGAGTATGAAAAGCCTTAATGCAAAAAAGTTAAACAAAGGTATTATAGATTTTGGAATGGTTATGACTGCAACCCCTTTTCTGGTTTTGTTTTAGGTATTGTAATTTACTTCTTTAGAATTTTTTCATACTCTAATACCCCATTATTTTATTGGTGTTGTTAATGTTGCCCTCCTGCAGTGATGTCATCTCAACAATTAATAAAGATTAAGAATTCTACTGATTTTTTCTAAATTTCTGCATGTCATTCAGAGTGATTTGATGTGAAATGTTCTGTAAGGAATGGACACAGTTCTGACAGTCAGAGTTCTCCACAGTGGTAGTGATAGAAACCAGATGTCTGAAGACTTAATGCCTCTAAAAGCTCCCTCACAGAAAGATATTCTATTGGATGGTTATGAATATGCTGCCTGATCCCTGAGACATTGTTTTATGATAGTTTTGTAATAAGCTTTTGGCTTAGAAAGTACCTTTTAATATCCATTCACAGAAATCTTTCATAGCAGAAAGATTTCTCTATAATATAACTATTTCACATCGAACCACTCTGTTACATTTTAACAAATTAATTATTCAGAGATGTGAAAAAATGGTAGAATTCCCCTTTAGCTTACTAAGACTAATATTCCTGTTTCTATACAGATACTGATCCTTGTAACCCTTGCATACTGTTCAGGGTAAATCTGATCAGTTTTGACATTTAAAGGCAGTGGAACCACCTAAATATATTTGTTTAAAGCCAGAATCTTATGACTTCTGACCCAAAGGTGACAATTTTCCCCCAGTTTTTTTTAACCTTCAGTTTAATAAAATGACAAATATTAAGTTTGAACATCATGAATCAGTGATACTTCTGTTTAGATCCACTCACTCCTAACAGGCATATTATTTAACCTCATTACAACATTTTACAAACGCATTTGAGAAAACAGTCATAAATAAACTGAATCCTTTATGATGTTTTATGAGGTTTGGAATTTACACCACAACATTTCCTGGACACATTTCAGAAGACACAATGTGTGAGAGACAATGTTCTCTGAACATCATAGAAGACAAATGTTACATAATTGTTCTTAAAAAGAAAGTGAACTGTTAATGAAAGACACACTGAGACAACAGAGACACTACAACACTGAAAAACACTACCATCAGAGACACTTTGCCCACTATACACTCTTAAAAACAATGGTTCTTCAAGGGTTCTTTTGTAAAGTCAGTGCATTGCAAAGACAATTGTTATAAGCTTGACATCATAGCAATAGAAGAACACTTGGTGCTCTATAGAACCATTTCTATTTCAAGTTCTATATATAGAACCATCTACAACACATTCTTCATCAATCTGAAGAACGATTTCACCATGCGTAGAACAATTTAAGCATGCAAATCGTTCTTGGAGTGTTTAGGTTTCTATATAGAACCACTGTCATTCCTAAAGAACCTGTCAAGAACCATCTTTTTTAAGAGTGTAGACAAAAAGAAATTAAAACATTGCCACTGTCCAAAAACAGGTATCTCCAAAAGGCAACTTTACAGGAAAGAACAAAAACATTCAATACTTTTAACGTCAATTAAAGTAAAGAGGTTTTGTTCCAAGTAATTTTGGAGCATTTCTATTGGCTCAGTCATGATGACATTTACACACAATGTAAAGGGCAACTGCTGTGTTGAAATAATGTGGATAAGTAAAAAATTATTTAATTAATTAATATTATATATAATTTTTTTCTTTTTTGGACAGTGACAATATTATGAAATGAAATAAATAAATGAAAATAATATTTTCTGCTTCACAAACGTCTAAAGCTACAGAGCAAAAATGACTTCAGAGGATATAAAACAAGATATTAAAATAGAGAGAATATGGGACGTAGGGGGAGTGGGACTCACCCTAATGTGGGCTAAATCATATTTCTTGAGATATTTCTCAAGATTCTCCCTGGGGACTGTGTAACTATTTTTCATTGTAAGTGTTTTTGATCACTGAATTGTGTAATTAAGTCACAGACTTCACTCCCATAGCATTTTGGTAGCTGTAATGTAGCACCATTTTGAAGCCGGTACACAACTCACAGTGAGAGCAAGCCAGGTTAAAGCAACACGCAGTTACAACTAAGTAAACGATCAGAAACATCTACATAAATTTAAAATAGTTGATTGTTTGGAAGTTCTTGTTATGCACAGATTAATATCATGCTTAATTTGATGTTCTACTTCATCAGCAGAAATACATTTGCATTTGACACAGCTTTAATTATCATATTTATTTAAAAAGTATATATATTTCATATACTCAGTCAAGAAGCTTGTCTGTTTCAATATAGAATCTCTACTGTAAAAAACACTGATTTTTCCTTTGAGACCACAGATCTAGGATCATGTATGCTTTTGGGCTGACTGAATGTGTAAGATCACAAAAACAAAGTGGAAAGCATGATTTCTGTAGTGTCCTATTCACAGTATCAGTGGAGAGAGGCATGTTAATCGAGTTTAAAAAGTCTTTGCTGATTAGAATCTTATCTGCAGATAATTGACTTAGTGTTACACTGAGGATTCCAGTATAATGTCCTTATCTGTCTTTACAAAATTAGTACAAGATAACAATGAAAATTGGTACATTTGCATGAAGAACTAAAAAAATATGATAATTAGCAAAGACTATATTCCTTCAGTCCTCAGGCAATGCACTTTAAATGTCTTTCTAAAAACTTTTGTCTAAGTTGTAAAACTTTCATGTTACAGTTGGCGTTAATAAAGAGAACCCATTTCAAATGTTTCACTGAACAGCAAACAATATGCCACGTACGATATGCTGTACGTCACCCATAGAAGAGACACAGTAGCATGTGAGCATCATCTTTAGGTAAAATGAGCTTTAAATGAGTCTGTATCACACAATGTAGCCGTATTTGCTGTCGTACTTTGCGGCGGTGTAGCTGGTGCTGGCGGAGGACGGGTGGTGTTTGTGGGTTTGGCTCAGCTGGCTGTAGGCCACTTTGGAGTGGAGGCTCGAGCCGCGGCTGGCTGGACGGCTCTCAGGTGCCGGTGCGTCCTCTCTGAAAGAGACCAGTGTACACAGAGTATTATTTACAAGGCTGGGTAGATAGTTTTACAGTCATGTGCAAAAGTTTAAACATGCTTTTTGTTGATTGAACTGAAGATAAGTTAATTCATCCTAACAGAGAACACACTTAAATATGACATTTTTTCTTTTTTACTGCAAAAAGTAAACAACTCAGCAAACAAATAGTATTTCTGCATTAAAGTTTGTATATCACTGTTGGAACAGTTTGTATATCGCTTCTCCATCGTTTTTCAGTTTTTGACATAATTTGAAAATGCCTGTTGTCCTTTACACTGTGTGTAAATTTCATGATGAATGAACCAAAAGAAACAGCTCAAATTATTTGGGAAAACAGTCTGGTTCCATAGACTTACATTAAAAGTAAAGTATGTTTTTTTCATTCTCCTGTAAAGTTATCATTTTGGATACACATATACACATATAATCATAAAATTTTTCATTAAAACACAAAAGTTTATTTAATTGCGGAAGGTATGTGTTCCAGTAGTGAGAATTCTTAATGATCCACATTGATTTTCAGAATTTTGGACACATTTACTTCAAAACAGTAGGACTAATTGCTCACTATGTGGCCATGAGGGACAGGGATACAGTCTCACTTTCTGCTCTAAAATGCAGGGGTGTGGCTAAAACAAGCTAAAACACACTAAAACACACTAATACTCTTTGTGTTTCAGGTAGTGACATGGAAACATTTTTTCAGTGAAGTTTTTTATTTAAAACTTAAACTCAAGGCAATTCTAAATATTTACCATGATCAAACAGATTTTGTAAAAAACCATAAATAGGGTAAAAAAGCAAAACAAATTCTGTATTATTTGGGGTTACAATTTAGGTGTTAAAGTTTAAGACCACCACCTCCCAATAGAAAGCCCCTTATTAATGATGATTTTGCACGAATTTAGCTTATTACTATCTCAATTAATTAATGTGTTTAAATAGATTATAACATAATCCTTCTGGCCTGAATCCATAATTGTTCTTAAAAATAGTTTTTTACTATGGGGCTCTAAATCAGTTGAACGGTCCATGTTTGATTTTCAACCTGAATAAAATAGACATCAACAATTGGCATATTTGAGTTTGTGCACTGTTGTGTGGTGCAAATGGCATTTTTTGTTTTCCTAAAAAGTTCATAAACGGCATTATATAATTTTGAAAATTGTGCAGCAACTCTACTGTTTCCATTTCATGGACTCAAGAACCTTTGCAGAACTGAAGGTGGAGGCGAACAATACCTACTTAACTTCTAAACACTAGCTGTGGCATTTGCCTGTAAGCCAACAGTCCCCACAGTGTGTCCAATATGCAGAAAAGGGTCAGTACCTGATCTCATTGGAGAGCTCTTTCTCATAGCGTTTTCGTTCCCATCTGAAGACGAGGAGACATATGATGATGAGGATGATTATAATGAGCAGTAAGCATCCACACACGGTGCCAGCGATCACCCCAGCTCTGTTAGGAGCTACACATACACAAAGACACTAATTAGGTACAACACTGTACAACACTAGGCATACTATACTACAAGCTATAAAATAACTCTCTCTCTCTCTCTCTCTCTTGCTATATATATATATATATATATATATATATATATATATATATATATATACATACATATATATATTTATATACATATATATGGTTTTTTTTTGTTTTGTTTTGTTTTGTTTTTTTTACTATGTTATAACTATTAAAATCACTTTGAGAGTGCATGTATTGTCAGTCAGGGCTGTGCAATATCAGCCATACATCAGAAAACAGGGCACTATACAGATACAAACAATGTGTATGTATGCTAAAAGGTCCAATATGCTCCTTAAAGCTGCACTATGAAAGATTTGGGGATTTGGAGACCTTTCTGGAGGTCTGAAATGTGTTGAAATGTGCAACTGCACGCAACATTCAGAAGAACACTTTGTACTGTGTATTTTGCTTCTGACGAATCGGAAGATGTGCACTGAAAGAGATTTCAAAGAGAATGCGGTCAAAATTTGCGAAGGACGCATCTTCAGAGGGTGTGAGTGAATTATCTACTGTTGTCATCATATCCTTATTAGCATAATTTTGATTTTGCATTTGTGATCTAAGCATCAAGGCAGACCTTCCTTTTGAGCCTGTGCGTGTGATGTTAACACGTAAAGATGTGGCCAAAAAAAAAAAACTCCCGCCAAATCCAACCTATGGAGCCCTGCTGGTGACAGCCTGTATAAATAAGAAACAATGCTTGTTTAAAGCATGAGAACAATATAATTAAGTCATGGCCACGACCTAGAAAGGCGTGGGAATGAGTTCCTAATGCGTGGCCATGACTTAGTAATGCCTCTGTAAGTAAACCAAATGCCTCTGATTTTTAAATGATTATTTCAGGCTTTACAGGGTGATTCACAGCAGCACACGTTCAACATACTTTAGCATATTTTTTTCTCCTGACTCACTAATGTTACTTCAGTTTCACTTAATTTTTTTACATAGTGCAGCTTTAAGGTTCAATTGTGTACCTTGAAGGGGAATTTCACAAAATATTACAAATTTCTGCATAATGCAGTGGTTGAGTTGTAACCAGTCATTCAGAGTGGTTTGAGGTGAAATGGTTCATTGATGAGAAACGTGCAGTCTTTCTTTACAGTGGCAGTAATAGGAACCAGGGGTTACATATTTTGCCATTTTAATAATTGAATATTTGAATTATTGAATAATTAATTGAATAATGCAGAAGCCTGGATTCAATACAAGGTATATAGAGTCAGTACAAGTTACAAATATAATAAAAAAGAAAATTGCAAAAGAATCTAGTACACTTATGCCCTTAGTAAATGTGCTGATGTACCATCAAGGCTACCACCATAGTGACAGCATTTGAATGGTCGTTTATTGCTGAGATTGTATTGATAAAGATTAATATCACAATATTTAATAAATATATCACAGTGTCAAAGTATCAGATGATATTTAGGTCTGCATTAATAAAGCTATGCTATGCTAAAAAGAAATGCTTATGCTAAAAATGTCTTACAAACCTGATCAATCTATTTTTAGGATGTACTGTTTTGTTAAAATGGCCTCACACAGTTTACCAGGCAGAAAAAAACATGTACAGAAAGGGATATTACCATTTATTTGAATTTAATGGATTTTCTTTGTACACTATGAACAATGTAAGGTAATTACTGTTGGATACCCTCAATAAAATGCACAAAATAAAATTATGAATAAAAAATAAATTCTTGACAGTCACTGTCATAATGGACATAATGTTCATCATCTACCGATTATATCATCAATAATGCTGCCTTAAAGCAACATGTTAATATCACAGTATAACAGTATAGATCAAACATGTAAAATAATATAGACTGAGTTTGTTGATGGTGCAGGGTCACTCACGCTTTATAGCTTGTAGGTTCAGTCGACAGCGCTCTTTTCCAACAGCGTTGGCTACCTCACACGCATAGATCCCAGCCAAGTCCACAGAGTGATTGCTGATTAATAATTCTCCCAGAACAGAGTCTGACAACAGAGAAAAGGCCAGAAATCAAAATAAATGTTTAAATTTCCATATTTATTCTTAAAGGGCCCATACAATGCTTTTTGCTTTTTGAAAAAAGAAGAGATCGATGTAGCATGTAATCATCGTTAAGTGTCAAAACATATCACTTCATATTCACTTCCCAGTCCATACAGTTCATTAATGGAATCCAAGCAGCAAAACCAGCATGTGCTTATTTTTTTGGTTTTGTAATGTCACAAAAATAAATTTTCAAAAAAAAAAAAAGGTTCTGTAGTTATAAGCATAAGAAACTCTGAAAAGTCTGGACTCCCTGAGGGGTCTTTAGAGTTTAAGGTTCACACAGCAAATATTCACACAGTAAATATTCACACAGCTTTAATCTGCCCTGCTGCTCATGAATCATGAGTCAGGGTAATAATCCATCAGCACTAGAGGTCGCACTCACTCTGTGTGGCGGAGGGAGGAATAGGACCCCCGCTCTCTCTCCTCCACTCGTACTGAAGTGGTCCGGATCCCTGGTCAGACTTACAGCGCAAGGACACGGGCTGACCGACGGCCTCATCGCCCTCCACCCAGCACTTCGGCGCCGACGGCCTCTCTGACACAAAGAGAGGAATAACAAAACCCCACTGTTCAGTTCAATAACATTCAATAAATCTCCCGTTGACTGCAGTAGATGAAGGGAAAACATTCAGAGGAACAGAAGAGTTGTTAAAAGAAAAAAGCTCCCTTCAAGAGATATGCACAAAGTGGAGGACAGATGCAGCAAGGGTAAAGGAAGACACATGCAGTGTGAGAGATTGGAGACGCTATTAGGTTGCGAGTGAATGTGAGGTGGGTGGTAGCCCAAGTAATACAGAAGGAGATTGAATTGTACAAGTGAAATGGGGGAAATGCTGAGTGTGGCAAAGCCAAAAAGAAAAATCAATGTGGTGGATGTTCAAAAAGGACAGATGAAATAATGGAAACGGCACACGGGATGCATCCAGAGATGCAGAGCGCTCTGTGTTTTAGATTTATGCTCTGTAGATTCTGTACTGTGTCCTTCAGGCCTCAAAAGGTGCACAGTAATATTGTTGTTGTTTTTGTTATTGTTAAATTCTAAACATATTTTTGATAATAGTTATAGCATATAGCTGGTTCTTAATGTTAGATACAGTAGATATAGATATAAATAGAGAAACGATGATTTGGTTAATAAGGTGAATGTGTGAAAAGGATCAACATGTCAGGTGGAGTCGAATGCTGGAAAAGGACTGCAACACGGAACCTGTCACTTAAAGGGGAATTCCACCAATTGTTCACACTTTCTGCATAAGTAAATGGTTGAGATGTAAGCAAAGCCTTCCAGAGTGGTCTGGTGTGAAATACTCTGTTCTAGAGAAACTTAGAGTTAGAACTGTTTACAGTGGTGGTCTACCTCTAAAAGCTCCCTCAAAGAAAGATCTTAGATGAAATGGTTATGAATACACTGCCTGATACACTGAGACCCTGTTTTATGGTAGTTCTGAGAAGGCTAAGGCATAAAACATGTTCAAAATCCATTCGTGGTGGAGAGGTACATGCAGAGTGCTGTGAGGCAAAATATCTCCCCTACAAAAACCATTTTTTTTTTCAGATTTATCACTATTTTACTACCATCAACATTCCATATAAAACTCAGAAGACATGTGTAGGTAGACTGGTGGTTTTGGATAGTAAATAAAATGGCTATATTTGTGCTATAGACATCACAACCCATGGTTAATATCACCACCACTGTAAAGAAATCTGAAGTTGTCTGTCTACAATCTCATATCAAGCTACTCTGCTGACTTTGCTTATATCTCAACTATTGAATTATGCAGAAAATAAAAAACACAAAATGGACTCCTTAGAGGGCCCATATGTTGTAAAGCCCATTTTATCTGGGCTTTATCTTTTCAGATAAAAGTGGCCTATGAACATGAAACTCAAAGCCACATTAACAGAAAAAAATGTTTTTTTTAGCATGTACTATGCGACACGTATCTCCACAGAGACAGAGGACTCTTCCTGCTTGCAGCTTTACCAGCAAGCCGATTGGATCGTTTTAGGAATAATCGGTTTGAAATCTCTTTTTGTGATGTCACGAAAACAAATGCGTTTACAGTACATATATCCTGCCTATTTAGCCTCCAGCAGTTTAGCCCTGCCCATTTTCCCTGAAGTTATAACCAGTGTTTCAGCAGAGTCAATACCAGGGTCAGTATAGTTAATTAAAACTATTACTAAAACTAAAACCATCAGTGAAAAATATGTTCGTTTACTGTAATAAAAATAAAAACAGACATGAATTCTAAATCAAATACAGTATCTACTGTAGAACTAATTAAACTAAATTGAATTCATGAGAATAAACCTAGTGTTAGTTTTTTTCAGTGCATGAATAAGAGTTTAGAGGTGGAACATTTCTGTGTTTAGACTTTATGGAAAGCTGGAACCGAGCAGAGCTCAGTCTACTGTTGTTTTAATTTTATTTTATGATAATCAAACATCTACTATCACAGCGTTCAACATAACTAAAAACTAAACTAAAACAGCAGATAAAATTGCACTAAAACTGTTAAATTGCTAATTATTGCTTTCCAGAAAATAAAAACTGAACTAAAGCTATCAACGTCCCCTTGAAAGTAAATGAATCTAAACTGAAATCCAAAACCAAACTGAAAAACTAAACCAAAATAAAAACTAATGAACATGTCAAAACTTTAATAACCCTGGCCAATACTTGGCAGCCAATCAGCACAGAGCTCATTTACACATCATTCAAAAAACATAGAAGTTCTGTATGTGTTAAGAAAATTGCATTGACTCATTTTACAAAGTATTGGTATTAAAAGAACACACTCAGCCAAAGTTAATGAAAGAGAATGCATTGTGATTTTTTTCAGTTCTCATGGGATTTTACCCTGGTATCACAAGATGCACTCCCACATATATTACATCACTGGAACTTAAATAGCATGTATTCTACAATACTTAACTGTTTTGAGTGAGGAGAACTCTTTTTGATGACATCATACATTCAAATAGGATCTTTGAGTTGAATTATTGGATTAATGTATTGAAATGTAATCTGTTGCCTTGAGGGTGGAAAGTTTGGCTCAGGAAACAAGATTTTATTGGTTCCTGGCTCTGTCTGTTTGCATATTGAGTGTGTCTTTCCTCTTATTTTTTACATAACATCTCTGTGTTGTCCTTCCCTCTAGGCTGTGTTCCCCTGGGTGCCTGCTTACATTGTATATGAATTGCTTAGTGTTGTTATTGTTGGCTGTAAAAGCCTGTTGCCATATTCCCTACCATGTGTGGTTTTATAGGGGTGGTCGGAGTGGCTAGTGGCTTTCCTGAAATGTGACTGTTCACCCTAAATTTTCTGCCACATCATTGGCTTCCACCTCACTGTGGAGTGGTTGTTTGTGCCTTTAAAGGGAAAATTGTTTTTGCTATCCCCTAGCAACCACCCCACTGCCCCCAAACTCCCCTACCCTGGTGACTCATTAGCATTGCAAGTTGCAAGTATGTCTGGTCTGTCATGCTTTGCCATTAATGGTAACCGATAGCGAAACAACTCTGCAACCTCTGTCCATCACCGCTCTCCACACCCCTTGGTGCCACATTTGCATTACAAGTACATCTGATGTTCTTGTATGTCCAGCTTTCCCATGAAGGGTTGAGTTGTTTCAGTGTCAACAGCTCTCCAATCTATCGACACCCCGCCCCCCTGCCTGGTAACTTTATCCCCTTAAATGGCCAGGGCCCACCGGTGGTCTCAAAGCTTTATTTTGTACCCTTAAGACCTAAGAATAGCTCAGTCAGTTTGCATTGAAGACTCTGTAGTTACTGAATACTAAGCTTTAGTATGTAATAAGCCTGGGATTTTAAGGGGTTTAAACATTGCAGGAATGTCTGTAATATTGCCACCCTATCAAAACTCCCTGCCATCCCTTTGTCACCTCTGGTCAAATCTTCTAGATCCGCCACTATTCTGTACTGGTGAGTATGGAACTGACTGGGCTCTGATAGTAAAGTTGTAGTGACAGAGCTTAAATCAGCACTAGTAAATGAACAATGTTCAGTGTTCAATGTATTTGAAGTTGAGTTGGAAATATGATAGCAGATTAAGTTTTGGCAATTTTAGTAAATTGTTTTGTGTCAAATAAAAAAAACTTCATTGTGTGCAATTGTGTTCTTTACAAAATTCAAGTTCAGGTAAAAAAATATTTTTTTGAGTTTGTATCAGTATATCAGTAATATAGAATATAGAACTTATAGAATAAGGAGAGATTGGAAAAAGGTCATATAAAAATGAATTATGACTAAACCTTGCAAAACTCATAAGTGATGTAGGCCTCTTAATTCATTAAGTCACACTACAAAATGACCACAAAACCAGCCTGGTTAGCCTGATGTTTCTCTTATTCTCCTTCATATGAATACATTTGTTTTCGAAAGACACAATTGAACACAGTGCATGTTCCTATCTAATGATATGCATCTTTGTTTCAAAGAAAAGTCTGTATTTCTGGTTTAGCAGCCTTTTAAAAAAAGTGAGCTGTGCAAAACACAAAAAGCTGCCAAACTTGTTCCACTGTGTGCTCATTGTTCTGTCTATTCTTTGCCAAAAACAAGAGAAATAAAGCACCAAAGAAGAAAGTACATGTGCACTGGGACATGCATTAATGACCGGTGCCTGCTTAGTATCATTAGTCTGTTATCTACAGGCACTGAAGTGAGTAATTTTGCAATAGCTTTGTCATTAGTTGGACTGCTTTACCTAAAACCACCACTGAGACTTTGTGCATGTCCACGCCAGGAGATTTCTTCACTTTGCATTGGTACGTTCCAGCATGAGCAGCATCCACTGAGCTGATGGAGAGAGACGCGTCTCCCTGAGAGGGGTCACTGGCTGCAAAGTCCACCCCTTTGGTTAATGCTGGGTCGCCATGGAGATATTTACTTCTTCCTGAGTATGATATGATCTGATGGACAAAACAGACAGATGTGTGATCACAAAAGTGTTTACATGTTATAAAATCCACATCTAGAAAATCCTGCATCGGGTCATAACAGAAATTTGCCTTGCACATTCAACCTGAGATTATCTCAATATGATGATTGTCTGGTATTTTGGTAATGAGCTAATATTATACATTTTTCAATTTTTTTTCCAATATTTAATATTTCCCTGAGGTTCACTTCTGATGTGTGTTTGCATTTATGTACCAAAAACAGTTAATTAATTTTTACATGACTATTTTCCAACCCAATTAAACTTCAGTGTGACTGGGTTGGGCTAAACTGCTGTAGGATGCATAGGCAAAAGTATATAAATATGCTGTTTTTGTGACATCACAAAACTGATTAATTGAAATCTGCTGTTTTTTTTTACATATGGACCAAGGAGTGGACAGTATATTTTATGTACTTCACCAAACTCTTACATTGAGGAAAAAGAGCAAGGATATTTAGTTACACCATGGTATGAGCCCTTTAAATGCTGTATGGGTAAACGTGCAAGTGGACTATCTTATATCTAATCCCTTCAAAAGTATATCTCCTGAAAAATGAATCACCTAATTGCCATTTTTACAGGAAATGAAAGGGACTCAAACCCAACATTTCTAAAAAATTAAGATGCCAAAAAGAACCCTTTAAGCACCTTTATTTATAAAGGTGAACTTACCAGCTGGTCTTTCTTTGTCGTATCTGGACTGACCAGTGACCACTCGATGTCCAGTTCTCCTACGTCTTCAGGGTCTGGGGTGTAGATGCAGTCCACTCTTGCTTGTTCCCCCTGGGCCAGCTGTAAGGTCTGAGGCCCACTGGAGGTCACCCTCATTGCCAGAGTCCCTGCACACCATCAGAGGAAGACACAATTCAGTACATACCACAGATACAAAGTGTACCAGCGCTATGTTAAAGGGCACGGCTGCCTTTGTTTGCGTAACACTATCCAGCAGAATGGAGAAAAGTGGACTGCACTTATTTTACACATAAAAGCCAAGATCTTTCTCAAGGGCTCTCTTTTCATGCAAAGCTTAAAAGTTTCAAAGCCATTTTTCTCTCTCGAAACAAAAAACATGTTCAGTTCTACACATTTTATTCCAGGAAATAGTTTGCTTAGTGTTTTTTTCACTTCTGCTCGAAGCACTGCTTTTCTCAGCGAAACCTTCACTGACCACAGCTCTTCATTCTCCTCAGACTGTAACAAAACAAACGGCTGTCTCTAACATCACACTGTGAAACAACTACAGCTGCTCAGGCGATATGCAGTTGTATGCAAAAGTTTGGGTGCCTTTAGTCAAATGACATGTTTTTTGGTTTTATGAGTGTAAATAAGTGAACACATCCTCTACAGAGAACACACTTCTGCACATGTAATGCACAAGTACTGCTTATTTGCTAAATTCAGGATAAAAAAAATAAAACATAAATTTTGGCAAGTGCAAAAGTTATGCAAAATTTATATTTTATGTTATTTTTACCCCCAATAAGTTACATTTAGGAAATGCATAGAAGTTGAGCACTAATTTTTGCAAAAAATGCTATATTTGTGTTTGATCCCTGACTTTTTTTCACTTAGAAACTCAATAAAACATGTAATTCTCACAGGGGTGTTCAGTCTTTTGCATACAAATTACATAAGCAGTAACTTTCCTGGAAATCTAGCTTTTGTCTGGCTGACATTTACATATTACAGTGGCACCCCCTTGGTGTAACTTTAGCAAAAGAATATCCAAACAGTGTAATCAAAAAATCATATTACATTCTTTTTTCATAGAGTAGCAAACATAGGAAGCATGGGATTATTATCTTTATTAATGCAGACATAAATTATTATGCAGTAATATGGACTTTTACCAGTATCACTCAGCATTAACGCACAATGAGGAAGAAAAGGGGCAGCTGAGAACGTACCTGAACCAAGAGATAGGGTTACCACCCCAAGTAAGGCAAGAGAGGGCCAGGACCACCATGACTGACCAGTGGTGGGTCTTTTTAGATTCCTGTATAAGGTGATAGAAAGAGAGAAAATAAGGCAGAGGTTTATTGTAAATTAAAATATGGAGGTGCCAAAGGGTGCTTTGGAGCAATGCAGTAGAAGAACTATATTCACTCAGAGTCTTTCAGTAGTTTGCTTTTTAACCCCTTAAAATTCCAGGCTTATTACATACTAATACTAAGGCTTATTATTCAACAACTACAGGGACTTCAGTGCAAACCAGCTGAGCTACCCTTACATTACAGAAGTGTGTAATACAACTTAGGGCCTGCTGGTGGGCCCTTGCTATTTACACAACTTCTCCTTAATCCCAAATATAGTTGATCAGCCAAGACATATTTGGTGTCTAAAGTTTGCTTCTTTATGTTTGTACTAGAGCTGCGAGGCTAATGTTGCTCACCAAATGTTCAAACTTATACAGTTCCCAATTGACCAGGATGCATGCATTGAATTTAAACAAGGATTTTATAACATCACGTGGTTTCCAAATGCACTCAGCATGGACCTCAAGTTCAGCTCATTCTTCCAGGCGAAAATGAATGTGTTTCAAAACAGAAAGTCACAATAATGGCTTATTTTTTGTTCATTTTGTAACTTATTGTGTTGAAATAATGTCTTATTTTCTCAAAAATAATGGCTTACTATATTGAAAGAAGAGAGTAAATAGAGTAAAACTCTATTTGCAGCCTTTCACAAACAATCACACCTTTTCTCTGTGAAATGTTCAAAAACCAAAGCTCTGCATTATCCTCAAACTCAAACAGCCATCTCCAATAGGACACTGTGACATGGTCCACAGGCAAAGCACAGCCAGACTTATTATATAGTCAGAGTAAAAAAAAGGCACAATTTAAACCTAAAACAGAAGGATAAAATAGGCTTCCATACTAAAAAACATGTGGGTCAAACAAGAGATTATATTGTGCTATTACCAAGTTGTGTCTGTGTTCATTTATATGGAAGATCTTAGAAGATATTACATAAAATCGGCTGCCCACACCAGCACAAAGCTTTAGACCATCAGAAATAAATGCCTCTCTTAGTAAATCTGCCCCATAGAGTTCTATTATATTAGCCTTGTAGTTGCAGTGCAAAACTAAAAGAGGAGCCTTGGAGCACCAAACATGTATTGGCTGAACTACAACTGAGGCAAATAAAAAAAAACCTGTGTAAATTTGTTTTGTCAGTGAACCATTCCTCTAAAGAACCATGTTTATAAGTGAGATGTGTGACTGTAAAGATCATTTTGAAAGTTTAAAGAACTTGCACATTATGTTTTTAGACAAATGAATGGTTTTTCCAAAGACTATGTACAAGCCAAGAACCCTGTAGGATGAGTTTTAAGACTATGAGTGCAGGAGTTTCTATGCAGCAGTATGATTTGAATTTGTGCTTGGGTGTTCTTTTGTGTGAGACTTCATCCCACTCAATCGCTCGGGGATCTCAAGACAAATGCTTTTGCCTGGCAAAGCGGAGAAACCAGAAAAAAAGAGAAAGAATTCATTTCCAGCATTATCCAGAAACACAGTGAGTCAGTGTGTGTGCTGATGATTAGACAAAATGCCTGTCCAAGCACATTTCCATCGAGATGGAGATCGTACATTAGTGTGAGGTCCGACCATCAAAACACAATTACAGCAGAGGCACACAAAGAGCCTCTATCAGCTGGGTGAGTGCTCGCACTTCAAACTGTATGAGCAATGTCTTGTTATGAAACAAATTCACTGAGATCTTATCAGGTTTCTGCAGCTTTTCTGTACAAAAAAGTGCCAAAAAGAGTTCTTTTGGAGTGATGCCATAGAAGAAGCACTCTCATTTCCCTGAAGTACATTTCAGTTCATGGTCCTTCAAAGAACTATTTTGAGATGTGCAAGTGTTGTAAGTTTAAAGAACCTCCACATGATGTAAAGTCAGCCTAGAACTGTACAGTACTGGACAAAGGTTTGGACGCAGCTGATGGTATGTTCTTATATTTTGACTCAAAGGCTTATGCTTGAAGTTATAGATACTAAATATAACATTTAAATTCTCTGTATGAAAACAAGACATTTGCTTTGAAGCAATATTTTTCTGAACAAGCACATTTTTTTATTCTTTAGAGTTGGAAGTACAATCATTCTATCATCCTAATTATAATTCCTTATTAAAGCATTTCAGCCAATCAGCTGTGTTGTGTCAAGGGAGGGCAACATCTAAAGAGCCTTATTTGGTAAGAGACCAATATTTGTGCCTGGAATAATTGCATATGAATTGTGTCATTTACTTGATGTCTTCATTATTCTAAAACATTTCTACAATTGATACATCCCAACTTTTGACTAGCTCGAGAACCTTCAACTTAAAATTTAACCTGAAATTAAAATGGACCTAATCAAATGAAGCACAACTCATCAAAAAAATCTCCTTTTGCCATCAAAATGTAATTACTTTTTCCCAGTCTATAAAACGCTTTCTGATTTCTGATGATGTCACTGTGCACCAGCAGACGTCTCAGGAGGCGTTTTACCTCCTTCTCCCACCGTCCAACTATCACTGAGAGAAAACGCATTGACCAAGAGTGCAGCATGGTCACTTACATGATATGCCTTATTCGCCCCCATTATTTTCCTATAAAACAAGTTTATAAATACATGACATTGATCACATTATTCTACAATACCTCCTTTACACAAATATATTTTCAATGCATCAAAATAAAATTTAGTTTAGGCACTCATGCTTCCTACTGTCAGATGGTGCGACCATCCGACCACACATGCTGATATATAACGTTACATAAGATGTGCAAAGTTTGGCACGATTTTATGTATGAAACCTCTAAAATCAGAACATGTTTCAAAACTTTCAATGTGCTTAACTAAATTAATAACATTTGTCTGCAAATTTAACAAAGAACTTTCATTTTGATGTGTTTTAAGAAAGAATGCGCAGGGTTGTATCATATTGTATCATAAAGGAAATACCAAGTGTCCTTCATGGTGTAATGCCAAGTCAATAGCCCTTTCACAAATATTGAAAAAACTGTTTTCATTTTAGGGCGGCATGGCCTCACAGCAAGAAGGGCCTGGGTTCGATTCCCGGCTGGGCAACTGGGGTTCTTTCTGTGTGGAGTTTGCGCGTTCTCCCCGTGTCTGCGTGGGTTTCCTCCGGGTACTCCGGTTTCCTCCCGCAGTCCAAAGACATGTAGTCAGGCCAAATGGAAATGCTGAATTGCCCCTAGGTGTGAGTGTGTGTGTGATTGTGTATGTCTGTCTGTCTGCCCTGCGATGGACTGGCGACCTGTCCAGGGTGTATCCTGCCTTCCACCCAATGACAGCTGGGATAGGCTCCAGCACCCCACCGCGACCCAGAAGGATAAGCGGTTTAGATGATGTATGTATGTATGTATGTTTTCATTTTAACCCCTGTAGGTCTCTTAGAGGCCATTCTTGTATGTTACTTTTATTAATATACGTGAAATTCAGGTTCTCCTCAAGAAACTCAGTGGAGTCAGGGGTCTGGCTCATAACTGAAGCGTTCAATCCAAACTGCCAAACAGCTCAAAAACACTCAGGAAAACTCAACAGTCTAGTGTGCTCTCAGCTAACAATAAAAGCACCCACTTACTTTTTTCTTTTCTCACAAAATCCACCACCCTCCTATTCAGGCTCTTTTAGAATAAAGGCCCCTGTTTAGCCCACTTGAACCAGAATAATCATTCTTTCTTTTTTATTGAACAACCTATATAGGCATGGCTATGCAACAATGTAATATAAAATATTTAAACAATTAATTTAACAGTTATTTAACAGTTAAATATTTTAACATTTTAATTTAAAATGTAACTAAATTTTCTTTTAAAATTATATTTCAATCAAAAATATTCTAATCCAAGGCTAAACCAAGGGACCTCCAAAACGCAAATTGCATGGTCAGACTGGCTCAGTTTAACAAATTCAGTGTTATGACCACTGGAAAACAATGATATTGTATTATTATTATACTAACACATGTTTATTTAAAAAATAAAATGAAATTAGTACTGTGCAAAAGTCAGAGACCTCCCTTCATTTAATTTCTAGTCAAAACGTCCAATGAAAAAACGTCCAATGTTTTTACATTTCTGAGATTGGATATAAGATAATCCATTTGTTCTCAAAACAATGGACTCACCACCCCAGAGTCCAGAATTCACAATCACTGAATGTTTTTGATTACCTGTGAGAAGCAGAAAATGCAACCAACTTCTACGACTGAACTTTGGAGGTGTGGAAAAATATCCCTTCAGATTTGTTTGAGAAACCGAAAGCAAGGCTCTTTAAAAGAATAGAACCTGTGAGAACAGCTTGTACTTTATCAACACTTTGACTGAAAGTTAAATAAATGAAAGGTGGTCTCTGACTTTTGCACCATACTGCACAAGGACAATATTTTATATGGGTTTCCAGGTACAAAGACTAGTTTATATATGTTATAGGTCATCAAATAGCTCAAAAACACATCTTAATCTTAATTTTGTCTTTTTCTTATAAGATGTTTCAATTATCACTTTGAAAGCTTTATTTGTCCTTGATCTAGCAGCACCAGAAAAAAAGCAGCAGGAGAGCACTGCTGGTGTACTGCGTGTGTTCTGGGCAGTGATGAAGTCACTGGTCTTTTTTCCTGCGTACTTTCATTCCGATAACTGGGATGGTGTAAAGGCATGGCTACAAAATTATTACACAAGAACCCAAACACGTACAAAAAACTCACACAGCATATAGAGATATCATCTGAATGCAAATACAGCCATCAGTCCGGATGCAAATACTGAACCACGGGCCGAAACTGGTTGGTGCAACACAGCAAAAACAAGTTACCTGTTCATGCTCGCAACAGCTTGACTCGAAGCCACCAGGTTTAAGCCCGAAAAGTGAAGCCTCTGGTCATGCTGCTTTCCTGCAGTGACACATCAAAAGCACACCTTTTATCACTCGCTCCTATTTCAGCACGGCCCACTCCTTTTAGCTCTGATTACAGCCGTGCGGCCTCCGGTACACACAAACCTATCATGTATCCCTCAGTTAAAAAACAGCAGAGGAAAAAAAAAGTGTTTTACTTCCTTTTAAATTCACAAACAGGTTGCCTTCCAGCTCAGCTACAGGTCGTGCTGGGCATGAATAATTTATGAGGCAAAGTGCTTACAGTGGTTGCTCAGGAGCGCTATAAAACGTCAAAACATTTTAATTGGGAACACAGGCTGGTGTTGTAAATATCCCCCACTAAATTTTAAGACAGAAATGCATTAGCATAATTAAAGGACTCCCACCTGAAAGAGCTGCGACGGTCTCCTATCAGAAGCCCCTAAAGAGCTCTGTGAGGGGGTAGAAGAGCGTGTTGCGTGTAGTTCGGGATAGAAATGGTGCCATGGTGACAGGCCATGCTCTTCTGGGACAGGTCTCAGGTGACTAAGAGCTGTTACTCCACCCAGGAAAACAAAGGGGAGGGATAAACTGTGTGTAATCAGAGGAAAAGAAAGGTTAAATACCAGCTTACAACAAAGCAGGCCTATTTTTTGGATGTATAGTAGAACAGTGCTGTGCAAAAGACAGAGACCCCATTTCACTTACTTATTTCAATTCAGAATGACCCTTAAGTACAAGTTACTCATGTTTCCGGATTATAAAGCAAGAAATGTTAAAAAATACAGAAAATTAGACTCTTAACAAACCCTGTTTAGCTGATGTTTAGCTGTCAAAAAGCCTCACTGAGAAAAGGAGACACATCAAACAAGAAGCTGAACAATGGACTGACCACAAGTCCAGACCTCAACATCACTGGATGTGTTTGATTACTTGGATGGTGAGAAGCGGAAAATGCAAAACCAACTTCTAAGATTAAAATTTGTAGGTGTGGAGAAAAATTCCTGCAGATTTCTTTAAAAAACTAAAAGTGAGTCTCCTGAAAAGAATGGAAGCCATAATAAAGGCAAAAAGGGAACACATTGAATGCTTAAAAAATAAATATATTTAGTTGTTGAGGCTTTTGTGTAATTTTATAAATATAAATATATTTTCCTACTTTTTTTCATTTCTTATCATTCTGTAGGCCTCCTAGCAGCTATTCCACTGGCGTAATAGAAAGCTTCATCAGACTTTTTATTATTATGATCAAATGATATTATCTCTTTATATATATATATATATATATATATATATATATGTATATATATATATATATACGTATGTATGTACATGTGTACATGTACATGTAGGGAGAGAGAGAGAGAGAGAGAGAGAGAGAGAGAGAGAGAGAGACAGAGAAAGAAAAAGATTGGTATATTTTGACAAAATATGGAATTTGATCAAGGGCAGGACCATAGACACCAAACTATGCATATACACTTCACATCAGATTATTAATGTATCATTCTGAATCTACTATAAGCCTACAGCCCATATATACAGACTAGAGAATAGGTTTTATCAACTTAAAACAATCTTATGTAATGAGAAGTGTTAGGCATTTAAGATGATTCCACTTGACAAGATCATTTCTGCAGTGTATTGGGTGCCTAGCGTAGCGTGAATCGGCAAAAAGAAAACTTCAGTAATAATGGGAACATATAGTTCATCATAGAACATTAGAGGGTTTTTCAGGTGCTGGAACTGACATGTTTCGAGAGTGTATAGCCTGTACTGCAACATGATCTTACATATAGCCATGAATTCCATCGGAGCATGTTACGCTAAAAACCTGACAAGCTTCAGGGAATATCTGTTTTCATGCTGTTTGAATATTCTGGCCTTGGAGAAATGGAGGAGCCTGAGATGTTTGACCTGAGCTGAGTTCACCGACGCTAATAAGCAGATTACGCAACTATAATAGTTCATTCTGTTAAAGATGTTTTTCTCTACTGTTTCTCAAAGCTGAATCCTCTCAGTCAGGAGAGGACAAGGACACCGCAAAGATGACGACAAATAGGTCTACTTCAAAATATTCATCCAGGGAGATTCACTGAAAACTTCAGAAAAGTAGATAGTCACTGCTTCAGTCAGTAAGGGACAGTCTAAAAACTGAACACTCAAAAAATGTTTTGCACAACAAATTCAGCTAAAAAAGGTCAAGGCTGAAGAAAATATTCTCAATATATGTTATTTTCCCTTATGTTATTTTCTTAAGGTCTAAACCATGCTCATTGTAGAATTTAGGCAAATGGCAGAAAGGTGAAACTGGTCACATTCTCACCTTGCCCGATCACTTCCTTGTTTGTATTTAAATGACCCTTTGTCTCACGACCTTAGGGTGATACAATCAATGCCCCTTTATCTCTACCCCCTACATCTCTATACATATCCCTAGTCTACAACCCCTCCTTACCCCTCCTCAAAGTCCTTTTGTTCTTCCTTCCCCCTCCTTAGTTTTTCAATGTATATAAGGTCCTTCCAAAATCGTTGATTGTCTGCATGCACGTGAATAAGACTAGACTCCTGATACTGCTGATTGACTGCTGATCAACCAGGCTGTACCCATACTCTGTATGTGGAAATAAACTCCAGTCAACACCGAAGCTCCAGTCTCCTGACTCTTCTTGCCGAATTTCTAACACTCTGTTGAATTGCATTTATTTCTGGTTCATTGCAAGTTTACCACAATCTTCAGTTTCCCTGAATTAGTGACCTAAATGTAAGTATTCATGATCTAACGATTAAGTATGTATTCATGATCTAATCACAACTTACCTGCAAAACATACATACATACACCTACCACAACGGACACATTTTGATGAATATTTATCATGTACCATTGATTGTTTGTTAATGGACCTTTTATCTCATATTATTCATCAGAATGTAACCGAGGGAACTGTGGGGAAACTGAAAAACTGAAATATTGCAGAGAAATGTAAAAGACACAACAGCATAACAAGCTGAAATTCAAATCATATGCCAACGTTGAAGGCAGATCGACAACCTAGTACCATGCACTAAAATGACTGTCAACATGGAGACAAATAACATGTTTTGTTGATTTTGTTGAAGTAGAAATAAATACACTCTGAAAAGTGGCCTGTGAAAAAGTCCCATTTTATATGACATATTTTATATTTTAAGTCAGCACTAAAATTTGCCTTGAAATAACATATAAAATTTGTTTCTTGTAAAAGAATGTGTAATTTGATCAGGAGGGTTCAAACTTTTGCATACGACTGTACACAATAATACTTTATATATTGTTCAACTTCCATAACAAAACCACAACAGACATATAGGTATATGTATATGTATGTATAAATATACACAGTCGAGTCGCATTATTACGACCACCAATTAATATCCAGAGTAACTGCCATGTGCAGCACGGACAGCAGCTAGATGGGCTGGGAGTTACTCAATAAGGTCCTGGTAGGTTGTCACAGGTATCTGGTGCCATGCTGACTGCAGTGCATCCCACAGCTGATGAAGGATGCATAGGGGGAGGCTCCATAGAGCGAACACAATGGTCGAGGTGGTCCCACAGATGCTCAATTGGGTTTAAGTCTGGGGAATTAGGGAGCCAGGGTAGTACTTGGAAGTCTTGGTCATAGCCGTGTGATATGTCGCATTGTCTTGCTGGTCGATCCCATCCGCGCCAGGGAAGACAATCAGCATGTATGGGTGTACGTGATCTGCAAGGATGATTTCTTTCACAAATCGGTTGAGAGTGCCTTCCACATGGATGAGTGGGTCCAGAGAATGCCACGAAAACATTCCCCCGATGCATAACATATATATATGTGTGTGTGTGTGTGTGTGTGTGTGTGTGTGTAGTTCCAACAAATGCTTTTTTTATTGAACATAACGGGAAGATAGACCCACTGCTCAGCAATACTAAACAGCTGTGAAGCACAGTGGGTCACCTCCAGCCACACATATCCAGGCCATGGTGACCACTTATCCAAACAGCCCCACAGCTCAGCGCAACAAGGCGATATAAGGACATATATACAGCTTTACATTACCAGCAACAACAACTATTTATATTACATAATATAATATTATTGCAAATCCTATGCTACTATGAACACACACACATATATGCACACACAAAACGGTTTGTAATTAAATTATTTTAATATAAATGACGAGCAAATCTGATTACTGCCAGCCACAGGTTCCCATCCTTGGATTTGGAGTACCCTCTGCCTTGCACATTTCACTGTTTTTCTCTTCTATTTCACCCACTTCAAGAGGGCGGAGCGGGCGGAGGGGGCGGTGGGGCTTGGGATCAGGATGGGCTTCCCCTTGACAGTCCAATAGAATTAATAGTCAAAACAAATGTAATTAGTACTCACAATTTATATTTCACGCCTACATTTAGCTTGATTTACCGCAGACCAGATAAAACCCTTGGAAAACAAACTAAACACGCCTGTCCAGTGCGCGCACTTTTTAGACGATCCCTTAACTGTGAAGTGACTGTATGCTGTTCTCTTGTTTTCTCGAGTGAGTGAAAATGTGGCGATGATCACGGTGGGATATTTAGGCCGAGAGGAATCTTAGAAGAAAACTCGAATATTCAGCGAATGGCCAGTACTATAACCGGTTGTGCCTGAGTGATAAAGCTCATGGGCCAGACGAACTTTCACCCCGAGTTTATCGCGTTGGCAGCTTAAAAGCCACGAGCAAAACCAGCCGAAAGTTCAGCAGAGGGTTACAGTCTGCAGCTGGTCCACAAACCGAGCGGCTCCTTCAGCGATGTGTGAGGAAAAGTGTGATGTGGTGGTGGTGGGCGCAGGACTGTCAGGTCTCAGTGCAGCTCAACTACTCAAGAAGAGAAACGACAAGCTGAAAGTGCTGGTTTTGGAGGCCAAAGGTGCGGCAACACGACACCTCTGACGAGGGTAGCATGAGAAGAAAAGCACAGGTGAAACTTCTGGCACTTTGGGCTTTTAGTGATAATGTATTTTTCAATGTTTGCTCACTGCAGGCCGTGTAGGGGGGCGAACCTTAGCTCAGCAGTTGCCAGCAGCCCACGGCGTTGACACCTGGGACATGGGAGGGCAGTGGGTGGGCAGGTAAGTTGGCACTGGTTCACAGTAGGCTGCACTAGTGGCTTCGCCTACTGACTCTATAATAGAGCTGCTTCTACCGTAAATCGTATACTGTTAGTTTGACGAGCTTTGCAGAAGGTGCTGCAGAAACTGTGCATACTGTAATATTAGAAGTATAGGTAGATGTACAGTTTTGTGCAGTTAAAACAACAGTATGAGCAAACTACATGTATGGACAAAAGTATTGGGACACCCACACACTACACCTACGGGAGCGTTTATGACATTCCATTCTAAATTCATAGGTATTAATATAGAGTTGGTCCCCCCTTTGCAGCCTTAACAGCTTTCACTCTTCTGAGAAGCTTTCTACAAGATTTTGGAGTGTGTCTGTGGGAATTTTAGCCCATTCATCCAGAAGAGCATTTGTGAGGTCAGGCACTGATGTTGGACGAGAGGGCGTGGCTCGCAGTCTCTGTTCTAGTTCATCCCAAAGGTGTTTGATAGGGTTGAGGTCAGGGCTCAGTCAACAGAATAGTTAATTGTATAATGTATCACTATAATGACAACATATCATCAAATTGCCCACGCTTAGTCAGTCAGTGTTTCCCATCTCCAGTCCTGTAGCCCACCTACATTATACAGGTTTGTGCACACCTGATTAGGCTCCAGAAGCCAGAAGAACTTGATCATTTATTATAGTTGTAGACTGCAGGAAAACATGAAACTATGCAGCAGTGTAGTCAGAACACACTGTTGTAAGACATTAATAATTTCCACTCCCTTGTGCATCTCCTGCCTTTAAAGTTAGCCAGCCATTTCCATTCGTTTCTTATTTACTTAGATATTTATTTGATTGAACTCACAGACCTGCTGCATAGCAAGCACAAGATTCAAAAATGGAATGTTTGTGGCGCTCGTCCAATTTCTGTATCATTAGACGAGTGCTTTGTGCTACACTTTCATAAAGTAGCCTTGAGATGAGTCACAAACAAGCAAACGGTTTTTATGTATGCGTTTTATGTGCCTCATATTTGTGAACCTGGTATATTTGGTGGTTCACTGTCTTCTTTTTCCTCAGTTCACAGATCCATGTTATGGAGCTTATAAAGGAGCTTGGCTTGGAGGTTTACCCACAATTCACAGAGGGCAAGAAGGTTCACCACATGGGTGGCGCAAATGCTAAGATCAGCACCTACACCTCCAGCATCCCCTCCTTTTCCCCGCTGGTCTTGCTGGACTTTGTCCAGTTCCTCTGGAGGGTAGGTCTCACAAATGCAATTACTTTATTAACTCTCTCTCTATGATAGGATGGTATTATAAATGGCTGATAGATGGCTATCATTTCATATGGGGGAGATGAGGTTAAGGTCTATTCTTTTCTGTAATGCCTCAGACAATATGCTATGGTGTATTTCTGTAACAGTGAAATATAGCTTTAGATATCCAGGTATATTATTAGGAAAGCTCTAATCAGGCTTAGCTGAAGGAGTGCCACAGACATACTACTTTACTACTACAGAGCACAATAAATGTGCCCATTTTATCTTTTGATTTGGAAATTATTATTGAGACATTGATGGTAGGGTATCATTAACATTACATACTATTCATACTATACATCGTTACTGTCCAAAGAAAAACTAGTATTTCCAAAATAGCAACTGTGCATGAAAAGGCAAAAATGTTCTTTACTTTTAATGTAAGTTAATATAAAGTGATTTTATTTCAAGGTGTTTTGGAGCATTTCTGTTGGTCCATTCATCATGAAATTTACAGCCAGTGTAAAGTGCTGCCATGTTCAAATGATGTAGAAAAAGAAATATCATCAAAAATGAAGATACATGTTTGTCATTGGACAGTGATGATACAGAATACCATATGTATAAAATCTAGATGATTTTGATGATTAATCGAGTAAATTCTTTTGTATTTTTAAGGCCAAACAAATGTCTTGTAGCAGACATTTAAATGGCATATTCTTTACTTAGTATGTTGCAGTTCCTTCCAAAAAGCCTAACTGAATATTAATAGAATTAGCCTGTTAGCTTGTTTGCTCACCTGTTCAGCCTAAACAAAGTTACGCATAACATTTTATTGCATAAACACTCTTATATACAATTTGTGACAGCGAACATTTAATTTTACTTCATATTTGTGCAATTTATAAAGGTATAATTTGAAAACCGGCATGCATTCATGAGATCCTGCTGATGTGGGTTTCCTCTCTTTCAGTGATTCACAAAGAAGCAAACTGAGTGCTAGTAGTTCTCCTTCATGGAGAATCTTCAGCTTGGCAAACATGGCTTTATAATGCCCTGCAGATGCATTGTTTATCATTCAAATTCTAAAACTGATTCATTAAAAACATAAATTTTAGTTGATTATGTGTATAATCAGGTAATTAATTATAACCTAAAAATCATGGCTACCCTGATTGTTTGGTAATTGGAGCTGTAAAGGTGCCCCTATGAGGAAAATACAACTTTTCCTTAATTCTTAAAAGTAAAGAGCTTTTCTGTAGTATGTAAGCATTGTTAAAGATTCAAAATGATTTTGATTTACTCCTCAGTCCATACCGTTTGTTAATGAAAACTAACCTGCAAAAATGTCTGTTTTAAGTAATTGTTGTTGTGATGTCAGAAAAAAGCAACATGTTTACATATATGCACCAATTCAGCCTATAGCAGTTTACGCTGAAGTTATAAACAGTGTTGCCACCTAGACTGCGTACAACACAGGGCAGCCAATCACAACAGTGGTCATGTATCTTGAAGGCACAGTAATAAAAACAGCCTGTTTAATGTTAAACTAAACTAAAAGAGAGGTTGGAAAAAGGTGACTTAGGACTGTTTTTGGTATAAAAAAGGCAGACAAATGACGTAAGTGTGTTAGAAGCTCACTGCCGTGGGGAGAAAATGAACTCACTTTTGAGTCTAGGGTCTAAGAGATTACAACATAAAAATATAAAGGAGCAGCATAACGGAGTAATATTAAAGCCAGATATTTCTATTTTCTATTTTTCTTGCTTCCTTCCCTCAAGCAAAACAAAAGAAGGGAAAACAAACTCCCTGCTGATAAAAATAGGAGAAAATGAAGGGATCAAAAGTAAATGGCACCCACCCCTACAACTCCTATGAGTCTTAGTTATTAGATATTAATATAAATAGAAAGCTTACATAACAGATCTACAAGACTGCGGCAAGTTCTCAGTGATATACAATAAATAGTTCAAGAGATCAAAAACATCTGAAAGACAGCACTTGACTCCAACAACAAGGCTAATAATCTAACAAAGTATTTCAAAAGCCCAAACTGCCACAGCCATGTGGTGTCTGTCGCCAGATTGAACCCCTTTGGCAGCCATTGCTCATTGGTCTAGGCCTTTCCAGCCTCACACCAAATGTGGACCAATCGCGAGGCACAATCATACAAACGTCCACAGAGAATTCAGAGAAAAGGGGCAATACCAGACCAATTACACGTTCAAATAACATTACAGAATATGCCCTAAGATGTAACACATGGACCTCAGGGAAGAAAACAAAATACAACCACGATGTATAAATACAAGTATTTGGGCTTTGCCATGTTGTGATTTTGTGGCATATGTGACACCTCAGATTGAGCGTCTATGTAAGACCATGCCTGTGGAGGAGCCCATGAAAATGCCCAATGCCCAGCAGCTGGACAGCATGACCCTTCAATCCTACATGGACCAGCACATCTGGACAAGAGGTGAACACAAAATGACTGTTATTCAAAGCACTTACTGCTTAAAAAAGCGAGCCATGGAAAGTGCACCTTGTTTTGCAGAAGGTGCTTTTCACTGTAATTATTACCTTTGGGTGGCACTTTATAATGCATTTTTTGCACTTGTTCTCAAGTCTGATTTTTTTTCTCTAGCATGTAAAGACGTGCGGCGTTCTCCTGCTGTGCAGCCTGAAGAACCTCATACTGTTAGTGTGTAGTGCAGAAACATTAGCATGGCCAAAAGAGACGTTCCCGTTTGAGTTTCACTGTGGTACTGAATGAAACAGGGAAAGGCACCAGTGTGTGCATTTGTGTTCAAATATTGTGCTTTACAATAAATGTAATGCCTTTTGTTATGTGCTTGTGTGTTGTTTCTGGTGCTGCCCCTGCAGAGCTAATGGAGGAGTTAGGCCTGTGCACCCTCTCTGTATTTGGAATGGAGCCTTCCCAGCTCTCCTTTCTCTATTTCCTCATGTACTCGGCTGCAGCGGGGGGCGTCATGCAGCTGCTGGAGACAACGCCGGGGTCCGCGCAGGAGTTCAGGGTCAAGGTGAGAGAGAAGGATAGATAAGAGAAGATAAATAAGTGTGAGGGGAAAGGAGAGGTTTACCCTGTGCGCTGCAGAGGGCCTTTATGTGGGTCCATACATTCTCATAGCTACAGAACATACACATACATTTCTTAGTATTTTACCACTACCGTACAGTAGTAGGGACGCCCTGATCTGCTCCAGGCATATTTTAAAGGGGCCCATATCATGGAAAACCCAGTTTTCCTCACTTTGTTTGAAATGAAAGAGTTTGATGTAGTATGCAAGGCAAGGCAAGTTTATTTATATAGTGCTTTTCATACACTGCGGTCATTCAAAGTGCTTTACAAATGAGAAAATACAAAGATAATTCATATTAAAAAGTAACATAATTCATTTTAATAATAAATATTTAAAAAGTAACATAAAATAAGTGAGAATGGAAATTAAAACATTATGGAGATTAAAACATGATTTAAACAAGATTAATCCCTTAACAAGTCATAGGCCTGCCGTTATTACACACTTCTGTAACCTAAGAATAGCTCCATTAGTTTGCATTGAAGTCCCTGTAGTTACAGAATAATATGCCTTTGTATGTAATAAGCCTGGATTGTTAAGGAGTTAAAACAAAAGAGAAAGAATTAATAATTACATTTAATTAGGCTGATTAATTAATGGTGCAGAGGGTAGCGCTGACGCCTCACAGCAAGACGAGCCTGGGTTCGATTCCCTGGCCCTAGGTGTGTGTGTGTGTGTGTGTATGAATGTGTATGGCTGTGTTTCTGCCCTGTGTTGGACTGGCGACCTGTCCAGGGTGTTTCCTGCCTTCTGCCCACTGAATGCCTGGATAGGCTTCAGCACCCCCTGCGACCCAGGAGGATAAGCAGCATAGAAAATGTGTGTGTGTGTGATAATAAAGTGTCGCTACAAGAGAGAAGTGCAGTGGAACTCACAGTGTTTTAAACTGAGCTGAAAGCTGCTCAGACAGGTTTCAGCCCTGATTTAAAAGTGTCAAGGCTCTTCTAATGCTCTGTGTCATCTGGTTCCATTTAAGAACATTCAACAGTTCAAAACGAGAGGAAGGAGCAGTGTACTGCACTCTTTAGAACCATATAATACTACATAGTTTTCACAGCTTCTGAATTAATCTCAAATAGATTTGCTTACAAAACTCATGTCCATTTCTGTCAATAACAGTATGGCTTGCAATGCCAGGGTTTCAAGAAGCAAACTTTAGACACAAAGTGCACATTTGATGGGGGAAAATTATGTAAGTTATCGTTTTAAGACTAAATAATAAGCCTAGAGTTTAAGCAGTTAAGGTTTTGATGTAGAATGAATGAATATGAATATGCTCACACAGAACGTGTCAGAATGCACGCAGACAGACAGAGAAAGGATAACTACAGAGACTGCAGGTAGAGGGTTTAACAGGAGTCAGCTCCACTCCCCCCCACGATGACTTCACTCCGACGCTTCTGTGCCCCCTTACCCACTCCCTACAGTGGTCTTGTTAGGGGTTGCGCAATATTGGCCAAGATAAGCTATCTGAATAGGTGAAGTGTGAGAGGAGAGGGGCTTATCTTGGTGCTGCGCTAGCGGCCGGTGACTTGCAAATCAGCTTAGTACCTCCTACCTGTTTATGATTCTGCTGTGGCTGACTCTGTTGCTGCTAAGATGGATTAGATGATTTGGTGAGGCTTCCAACATGGAGGAAGAATATAAGCATGTATTTGGTCATGTACAAAATACACCGATCAGACATAACATTATGACCTTCCTTGTTTCTGTGCTCATTGTCCATTTTATCAGCTCCACTTACTATATAGGTGCACTTTGTAGTTATACAATTACAGACTGTAGTCCATCTGTTTCTCTGCATACTTTGTTAGCCCCCTTTTACCCTGTTCTTCAGTGGTCAGGACTCCCATGGACCCTCACAGAGCAGGTACTATTTAGGTGGTGGATCATTCCCAGCACTGCAGTAACACTGACGCGGTGTGTGTTGTGCTGGTACGAGTGGATCAGACACAGCAGTGCTGCTGGAGTTTTTAAACACTGTGTCCACTCACTGTCCACTCTATTAGACACTCCTACCTTGTCAGTCCACCTTATAGATATAAAGTCAGAGACGATAGCTGATCTGCTGCTGCACAGTTTGTGTTGGTCATCCTGTAGTCCTTCATCAGTGGTCACAGGACGCTGCCCACAGGACGCTGTTGGCTGGATATTTTTGGTTGGTGGACTATTCTCAGTCCAGCAGCGGCACTGAGTTGTTTAAAAACTCCAGCAGCACTGCTGTATCTGATCCACTTAGACCAGCGCAACGCTGGCCGCTAGCACAGCACCAAGATATGTGCTATTTATGTTAAGTGACAGTGATAAACTCTATAAACTAAGGGTTTCTGGAAGATCTTTTAAGAGGTTTTCGGACTGTCTTGCTGGCAGAACTCCTACAAATGCATACATTTTTTGCATAATAATAGGATAATTATTATTATTACAAATTTTGCTTTTTTAGTGTTACACTTGAGCTACGAGGCTAACATTGCTAACAAACAATAAAAGGCAGTAGTCACCCAAATCTTTCTGTAAATACATCCCCAAAACTTCTGTCAACCCAACTAACAAGACTTCAACATGTAGTTGAAAACAAAGGGGAGCACATTTAGACAACAGGTGTTGTCTGCTGGGGGCAATTTAATTCCGCACAACATCTGTTGTCTAAAATGGCTGAACGCAGCGTTTGGCTACACAGTGAAGTTTTGTTCATTTTTATAGCTGTGTCCTAAACCACATCAAAAATTCTGCATGACCTTAATGAAGACCTGGAGACAGTTTGAGTGTATTGAAAGAAGTTTTGACATACTTTTAAAGTATTTGTGTAAAAGATGTGGGTGACTATTGACTTCTAGTGTCTGTTAGCTACATTAGCCTCGTACCTCCTGCAGTAAAATAAAGAAGCACATTTTGGGCACCAAACGTCTCTGTGTTTAAGGTGCACCAATTACACAGGTGTTCAATTGTGCACATACAACTTGTATAATCTCCCTAGGAAAGCATTAGTCAAAAGAATGGTGCAGCCACACATCAGCCACAGGTCACTGTGCTCTGTGCCAAGCATTGACTAGCGGGGTATAAAGCCCCCCCAGCGCTGGACTTGGTAGTAGTAGTAGTAGAACTGAGTTCTCTGCAGTGGTTGAGCTTCATCCAGTACCTTTGAGAAGAGTCAGTGATCCAGAACTGATCATCCAACATCAGTACCTGACCTCATTAATGCTCTTGTGGCTGAATGCAATCAAATCCTCACAGCAATGTTCCACCATCTAGTGTAAAGCCTTCCCAGAAGAGTAGAGGCTGTTACTGCAGGGAAGGGGAGACAAACACCCTATTAATACCCTTTCTTTGTTGTCGCAGAAATGCTGGATGAGCAGGTGTCTTCAAACTTTTGCACATACAGTGCACATTTACTCAATATATATCAAAATATGATGTTTTAGCAATGAAGCACTGAAGCATTCATTTAGGCTGCTTATTGATACCCTTCATGTATGTCCACCTGACCTTGAAAACCCTCATCAAAAGGAGTCCAGTGATGAAGGTTTCGCTTGTCAGAAGATCCTTTTAAGCCAGATGAGGAAGGAAACTAGCTTAGCCATGCTAGTTTTCTGCTCCATTAGAATTGCTGAACTTTCTCCTCAAACTCGTTTCTTTTGTGTGGCGGTATTATGTGTTGGTGTTTTTGCAGAGGCAGCTGTGGGCTGTTATGCTGCTCGCTGCTGTGCGGAGGCGTTAGCCCTTATCTCTGTTGCTGTGTTTGTATGCAGGTGTTGAGTGTAATCCTGGTTTCTGTCCACAGGGGGGCACTCAGCAGCTGTCTGAGAGGCTGGCGGAGCAACTCGGGAAGGAGAATGTGCGTTTGGGGTCTGCTGTGACAGCTATATGGCAGGTAACGACTTTATCAGAGTGGAGGCGATCCACACAGATGCACACACATAAGGCAAAGGAAACGTCCACCAATTTAAAAATCTGTGCATAATTAAATTGCAAAGATGTACACAAAATCATTCAGAGTGGTTCGGTGTGAAATACTCTGTTCAAGAGAAACTTACTCAGTGTCAGAATTGTTTACAATGGTGGTGATAGGAACCAGACCACTAAGGAGTGCCTCTAAAAGCTCCCTTACAGAAAGTTATTACTTAAAATGGTTGCGAATATGCTGTCTGATGCCTGAGACATTGTTTTATGACAGTTTTGAAAACAGCTTTTGACATGTATTAAAATCTAATCATGGTGGAGCCTTGATTTTGCAGACTTACCACTATTTTATCATCAACATCACATATAAAAATACAGAAGATGCGTGTAGGTTCACTGGTGGTTTTGGGTAGTAAATAAAATTTCTTTTTATGTGTTGTAGACATTATGACCCCTGGTTCCTATCACCACCACTGTAAAGAAACCTGACTCAGTAACTTTCTCTGGAATGGCGCATTTCACATTAAACCACTCTGAATGACTTTATTTATATTGAATAGATAGAGTAATGCAAAAAATTTTGAAAAGTTGGTGGAATTCTCCTTTAAAGGGAAAAATATTTTGATGTAGCATGAACATTGTTAGTTTACATAAAGTCATATGCAAAAGTTTTGGCACCCTTGTCAAATTACGTTTTGTACATTTTCTAAGTGAAAATAGGTCCATATCCTCTACAAAGAACACACTTTTGCACATTTAATGTGTTTAATCCATTGAAAAAGAAAATAAAACATAAAATGACATCCTGTGCAAAAGTTATTGCACATTTAATATCTGTTTTTTTCCCCATATATTAAACTTTTTTTGTTTGAAAAATTACATCTCTAAGTGTGTTCCAGAGGATGAATTGACCCAATTAGCCTCACCCATTCATGCTGAAGGTATGAAGACTCAGGCGCATTGCAGGGCAGCCAATCAGAACACAGGTCATGTACATATATCAGATAGCGGTAGGCTAGCAGGCATATTCTGAGCAAACGCCGCCCAACAGGACACAAATCACATTGCCTCGCAAGATATTTCATTTTCCTTCTCCGTCTCTTGCAGCCATCACCAAAATTGATGTAGATTACAGCAGTCCTGTTTTGAACTTGAAGATAAAGGAACAGTGCCAAGTCGAACTTCATTTTAGCAGTTATTGTAATTACTGTGCGGCCAATTCGAACAGGACCAAAGGAGTTCCAGGTTCAGCGAATAATGCAATGTAATTTGCACTGGAATTATTTCTTAGCAGACTTCTACAGAGGGCAGATTCATATTGGACTAAAATCACAGATCTCATCGATAATCATGCAAATTTTAGCCAGCTCGAATAGGCCTGTAAAGGCACAGTAACTAAAACAACATGTTTAATTGGAAGGAATAAATAAAGGTAGGAAAATGGTCATGAAAAAATTAATGACCGTTTTTGGTACACAATCAATGTAAGTGGACCTCAAGAGAAAAATAAAACCAAAAACACAAGAAAAATATAGACCCTTTGAGAACCAGAGCTGCTGTAGTAAAACCGGACATTTTCTAGGCCTTCAGTTCAGTTATACATTCTCTCTCACGTCTGTGTTTACACATACATTCTTATTTGGGTGACAGAAATATTGCTGCAGACCGCAGTGCTTACAATCATTAAACGTTTTAATTGGCCAACTCGGAGGCTGCTGTATTACACCACACCCGCTGAAGATTTGGTGAAACGAAATCTTTTTGTGAGCTTTTAAATCACTTTAATGAATAGGCCTAAGCCTCGAACGTTACGAAGCCACTCTCACTGTGCGAGAGAATATCCATTAGACTGCTTAATGGTCTCTGCTGAGTTACATCACCGGCTCTGAGCAGAGCGAGGCTTTAGTTTTTTCTCTTTCTCTGCCCGGCTGAGCTGTAACAGGCCATTGTCTTCTTCCATAATAAGGCAGCCAGCAGGTGAAGATGGCCCTTCGGCACTGACCTGTGACCAGCGTTTCTAGATGAAGGTTGGACTTGTGTTCGAGGAAGCTGTTCTCAGAACAGTGTTAAAAGTGGCCTTCAGTCTTCTCTGTATGCCAGAAGCTAGCCTGCTCTTCAGTTCAGTTCAGCTTTACTGTCATTATATCGGGATATAATGAAAGGTTTTCTCTGGTGCAACATGTATGATACACACAGCAATACAGCAGACAGCAAAGGAGACACAGCACTAAATAAAAGATTGAAGTGCAGTACAGTGACAAACAATACAGGACAGTGTAGTATAAATCGGACAGTACGGTCAGAGCATTACTGTAAGAAGTATTATGTGGACAGCAAATATAAAGAATTTTTAGAAACATATAGTGTACAGAAAGGCAGAGGGGGTAGAAGCTACAGGTGCACAGATTAATTTTTAGGGCCAATTTTAATTTCTTTTTCAGCCAAATTGGCTGATTTTTTTTGGCTGACTTTAGTTTTTTTAAATGTGCTGTGTACGATTCTGGAGAGTGATTGTTGATACATGAACTCAACAGCAAATTAAATACACTCCTTCCTTCAGTGCTCTTTCAGAAGCTCCACCCCCAGATTCATGGACGCACATTGCTAGGCAAACAATGCCTTTTTAGATCTTTGTGGCCATAAAACCCTTTGCAAACATTGTACAGACAAATGCTATTACATAACCTTAGCGCGAACAACGACGCAGTAAGTAATGTAGCTAACGTTAGGCTGTGGGTTAGCAAGCTGTCGCTACAATTGCTGCTGTGAAACTGACCAGTTGCTGTCACAAACATTCGCAAATGGGACAAAAAATAGGTTAACGTTATCCACTTGTCAAGCAGGAGCAACATCCTCATCCCTTTCATGCATTTCAACACTCAGTGTCGGCTACTTTTTTGCCAGCTTCTGGTTCAGATTTTCTCGTTTCACCTTAAAAGGTGTAGCAGTTAATACTACATTTCGGTGCATCAGCTTATTGTTCAAATTTTCCTGTTTCAGCTTAAGTGGTGTAAGCACAGTGCTGTGTGGCCGGTCACTGTCTAGGGAGGGCAAAACAAAACGTGGGGAGGGCCAGCGTTTGCACAGGGCGGGACTAACATGCACGTGTGGAACAGCTATGAAAACAGGAAACATAGAAGCTTAGATTACAACACACACAGAGAGGGGCTGTGACCTTATTCACTTCTCAAAGTCACAATGTAAACTAGAACCAACTTGGGTTGGAGGTGGGGCAAAAAATAAATAAATAAATAAATATGGTCTTAAAGCTGTCGAGGGTAAATAAATGTGCTCCTTTAAGAATTATATTTTTCTTTAGCAAAGCAGATGATTTGACTATTTATGTCTTTGGTACAATGATATTTGTAGAACTTGCTTGCTGCTCCAGTCAGCAGCACAAATACTGTATGTGTGAATGACCACTGAGTGTGAGCTGTAATAGTCACGCGGCTGTGCTGCCTGCACCGAGCTGTGCGAATCATCTATAAATCATATCACTCATGAGTACTCTTATTGGGTCTCATTCACCAAGAGCTTCCTAAGAGTATTCTTAAATGTGTTCTTAAGAAAGATCCTAAGAAAAAGTCTACGTCAGATTCATGACGTGTTTTTAAACCACAGAACTGCTCACACCGTTGTGCTCTTAAGTGTGTGTAGATTCTGTCACCAATAAGAAAACATTGGTGAATGTCAGAGTCTTTGTGAAAACTGCCCAAGTGGGTTTTAAGAAATTTCTTCTTAGGAACGGTTGGTGAATGAGGCCTATTGTTCTTTTGAAATGAGTGTTTTCATTAACAGTCATCAGTGGTGCCTTACAGGAATCTATTTTTTAATCAAATCTTTTTTATTAAAGATTTTCAGCATATACAAAGTACAAACAGTACCAATCCTCTGAGCTCACCCACTCCACCCACCCCTCAGATGTGCATCAATTAAATAAAGCCTGACATATTAAAATTTTATATAAAAGCAAAGATACATAGTATGATATGACAAGACGATTCTTGTCAAGATATGACATGCATTTTAGTCCACTTTCAGGTTTAGAATGGCCATCGTCACCACCGCACTCTTCTGCTGCTTCTCTCTTACTGCCTGTCTTAGACGCACCCCACAGGTATATAAAATCCACCCACACTGGACTTTTAAACCAGCTGAATTTGTTGGGAAAACTGCGAATCTGGCAACTCTGCGTGATGGAGAAAGAACCCGTGAGTGAAACATGCTCATGCAGAAAAGCACAGTTTCTCGGGCTGCCGTAGCGAACCTGCATGCTTAGAAACCTTGACTATAGCATCTGCTTTCAGACTGTTCTGTGCAGTTTGACCACCATGGCTTTGTCCCGAGATTTGGTTTTGGGAAGCGGATGATGTAATACACCCCGGAAGTTGCAATAACAGCTGTTGTTGTATTTATGAATGTTTTCAACACTAGTTGAATGCAAAAAATGTGGGTTCTCCCTGGTCAAATTGCAAGTTTTGTTGATTTTAGTGTAAATAAGTGAACACATCCTCTACAGTGTTGACTTGTGGAGTCATTATAGAAGTTATTGAGAAATAAACTAGACAGAGTTGTGCGCTTTTGAGGAGAAGGTTAGATTTATTTCAAGATGTCTTCATACAGAGATGTTCACAGGTCACCGCTTGCTTCCTTCTCCCACAGAAAGGCAGGAGCAAACACTGATTGTACAGAGTGTTATCATCCTCAACTGGCCCAAACAATTTCCCCACCGCTAAGTATCAAGGTTGTTTACCTGTGATAGAGAGACATAGAAAAGTACAGAACATTCTAAGATGACCAAAAAGGATCAGGCCCTTAGGGACAGATTGACTATTCTGATACTTAACCACAATCCAACAAGAGAGAACACACTTTTGGACATTCTAATGCACAATTACTGTTTATTTGCTAAATGTAACATATTGGAAAAAATAAAACATAAAATGTGATCTTAGAAAATTCTATAAGAATAAGAAAATACTTTATTTTAATAACTGCACAGAAAAAATATGTCCATTATTTTGGCTTCATTTTATTTTTTGCACTATTATTACTTTTTATTAAAACTGCAACAAGATGATAAAAAAAAACACTTATCAAGTTGCTGATCCTACCCAATCTGGCAACCTGATGTGGTGCTGAGCAGCCTTGACGTGTGTGTGTATAAGATAATAGAATGATTGCAACAGGCTCAGGCTAAGCATTAGCATGGCTATAAGCTAGGTTAGGCATAGCAGGCATGTTACTGCACATTACATTCACAGTGGATGTTAGCAGTGCTTTGGCGGCTTTTTCCCAGAAGACTCATCCGTGGTTTTGAGGTCAAACAGAAAGGCTCCCCCTCGTCTCCAGAGAAGCGTTGGAGGGACCGCAGGGTGTGTTTCAGAAACAGCCCTCCAGAGACTACTGCCCACCCAAGCATACTAATGCCCCCACTACCGCAACCTGCCTGCATTCTGAGCAGACAACTAGATGCTCACGAGAGATAGAAAGTGAGGCTGCGTTCACATTACAGGGTTGAAGTGGCACAAATCTGATTTGTTACCTAAATATGACACAGATCTGATAATGTCAGCACTGTGTGAACACAAAAATCTGATCTTTTCAAATCAGGTCAGAGACACTTTCATATGTGCTGCTAGAACTGCTACATGTGTGATATGATATGAGACCATTGAGACTGTATTGTCAAGTCAAAGTTGCTTTTCTGTGTGTTTTTTTCATATATCACACGTCCTAGCACTTTCACTGTACGGTGCAAAAGTCAGAGACCACCCTTTATTTTTTATTTTCTAGTCAAATCTGCCTGTAAGTACAAGTTATGCATTTTTCAGGAGATTTTATCAGAAAAACGCACTCCTAACATGACCACCAAAACTGTGCCCATCAGATAAACAGCACTTAAAGCTTTCATCTTTGAGAGAGAGGAGAAAATCAAGCTTCAGATCTGAAAAAAATCCACAGGTGTTTCTGTCCATCCTTCCACTGTGAGACGACAACTCAGTGTTATGGGTGTGAAAGGATGTGTAGCTGTTCAAGAAGCTCTTACTGAGAGAAGGAAACAGACACATCAAACAAAGAAGCTGAACAATGGACTGACCGCTGCGTCCAGATCTCAACCTTACTGAATGTGTTTGGATGGTGAGAAGCAGAAAATGCAAAATCAACTTCTTAGACTGAACTTTGAAAGTGTAGAAAAAATGTTGAAAAGAATGAAAGCTGTACTAAATGGGCTGAATACTAAAAATATAATATTTAGTTGTTGAGGCTTCTGTGTAATAAAAATAGCAAAGTAAAATGTTTTCTGTTTTGTTTTCTGACACTGAAAATTCAGAAACTTGTACTTAATGGCAGTTTTGACTAGAAATTAAATGAATTGTGGTCTGTAACTCCACAGTACTGTGTATATCACTGTCATCATCCAGTGTGGGTGGTGTGTCTGCAGAGGATTTTTTGATGTACATATGTAGTTTCTTCTGTTTACACTATGGGTAGGCGATATTGCAAAAATATAACATCATAATGTTTACTTTTTCAGAGGCTTGTGAACAAATTGGAACAGACAAAATGCACCAGCAAAGTAGTGCCACATTTAAAAAGGCTCTGAAAAACAACTTTGAGTACAGAGATTGTTTTGCATATGTTGTATTAAAAAAATCAACTACTTAAGAAGGAGCAGGAAATCAAACAATCTGTTAAAAAAATAAATGAATAAAATAAGAAAATGGCACATTGAGCATCAGCTGTCTATAACTGATCGAAATCCGCATCCATGCAGTCGTTCGGTGTTTTAGAAGTACCGATGATATCCATCACATATTCAGTAAAGCATATTGTGGCGCAAATTATAATAAGTATAACACATAGTTATATTGCCCTCTCCTCCTTCACTGTAATGATAGATAAAGGTCAATTACAAATACAAATATGAACCACCAAGCAGAAAGAGTGTAGAGAGTAAACTGTAAAAGAGCATTTGAACTAATGTGAACGTTAACCTCTAAAAGTGTTATTAATAGACATCAAACAAATGTTACTCACTGCCGCCCTCTAAAGGTGTTACTGACAAATGCCGAATAAACAAACGTTACTCACCGCTGCCCTCTAAAAGTGTTATTGACCAACACCAAATAAACAAACGTTACTCTACGCCGCCCTCTAAAAGTGTTATTGACCAACACCAAATAAACAAACATTACTCACCGCCGCCCTCTAAAGGTATTATCAACATACGCCATATAAACAAACGTTACTCACCGCCACCCTCTAAATGTCTTATTGACAAACGCCAAATAAACAAACGTTACTCATCGCTGCCCTCTAAAGGTGTTATTGACAAATGCCAAATAAACAAACGTTACTCATCGCTGCCCTCTAAAGGTATTATCAACAAACGCCATATAAACAAACATTACTCACCGCCGCCCTCTAAAGATCTTATTGACAAACGGCAAATAAACAAACGTTACTCACCGCTGCCCTCTAAAGATCTTATTGACAAACGCCAAATAAACAAACGTTACTCACCGCTGCCCTCTAAAGGTATTATCAACAAATGCCATGTAAACAAATGTTTCTCACCACCGCCCTCTAAATGTCTTATTGACAAACGCCAAATAAACAAACATTATTCACCGCTGCCCTCTAAAGATCTTATTAACAAACACCAAATAAACAAATGTTACTCACTGCTGCCCTCTAATGGTGTATTAACAAACACCAAACAGACAAACAATACTTACTGCCGCCCTCTAAAGATGTTATTAACAAGCATCACATAAACAAATGTTACTCAGCGCTGCCCTTTAGAGGTGTTCTAACAGATACTAAATAAAAAAAAAACATTACTTACCACCGGCATCTACAAACAGCAAATAAATATACTTTACTCATCACTGGCCCCTAATGGTGTTATTAACAAACATCTAATAAGCAAACATTACTCACTGCCGCCCTCTAAAGGTGTCAGAAGTTAAAACTTTTGTGAATTCTGTGACAGAATTTATGTTCTGTCACATTAACATTTATTGTGACTTAAACACATGATTGTGAAAGCTAACAACTGATAAAATTTATTGCTATCAGTTTAAACAGTTATGATCAGGTGAATGTGTAATAATTGTGACAGGCCTAGTGAATGTAGCCAAAGAGAGAGAGATTTCTCCACTTGGATTCTATGCGAGTCTTCAGAAAGCTCCTCTTGGCTGCAGTGTGTCTCTCGTGGTGTTTGTATTCATATGCAGTTTTCTGAGTGTGTGTTCCGAACGCCTCACAGAGTTAAGACTTTGTGTGTGTGTGTGTGTTTCCTCCTCGCAGCGTGAAGACAGTGTGGAAGTGAGGACCGCTGTCAGTGCGATCACCTGCAAGGCCGTCATCGTTACATGCCCCCCTCATATGGCAGGTGAGTGAGTGTGTGCGTTTTGTGGGTGAATACACTTCATAAAACTCCTCTCTGCTGCAGTGACGCAGAACAGCTGTCAATCACACAGCCCAAGGCGGTCTCCTGGCTCGTTGACGGCCCACCCCCTGGGCAGCTGATTGGCTGCTGTGGCGTAGGCAGCAGCTTGAGGGCATTCAGGACAATTTAACCCCCAGAACCCCTGATTATTCATTTTTTAAAGCAATACTCCAGCATTTATTAACGTTATCGCTCCCTGAGGTGTTTGTAGTATTCAGTCAGTTACCACAAATCATTTTGGTGCATTTCCCTGTGCTGAAACATCTGCGCATTGTCTTCTATTGTAAGTGTGTTTTTTGAGTATGTGTGTTTTCTGTTCTTTTTTGTTCTGCACTGAATTTGTTGTCTTTAGTAATTGACCATATGCTGACAGACATGAGAAGATGCTGCTGTAGAACGTTTTGAAGCCAGACAAGACATTAGTGCTGGAGCAGAACTTGGATTAGACATTATTAGGAAACACGGCAGTTTACTTTAGTGCATCTTAAGCTGTGGGCAGCACACTTACAGGCATTTTAATCGTCCAACTTGATAGCCATTGCAATAGATGCAGTTTGTCTCTCATTCACAATACCATTGTGAGTCAGCTCAAGCCTACAGGCACAGTGCAATTATCAAAAGAAAAAGTTGTTTATTTTCTGTCCAGTCATATCGGCCATGAATTAACTTCTTAAAATCCCAGGCTGATTCCATACTAAGGCTTATTACTCAGTAGCTGCAAGGATTTCAGTGCAAACTAGCTGAGCTATTCTGAAGTTATAGGAGTGTGTAATAAAACTTTGGGTCTGCCAGTGGGCCCTGGCCATATAAGAGGTTAATGGACATTATTTATTTATTTAACAGAAAACATATTTAATAGAAAATTACACAGAAGAGTCAACAACTAAATGTAATATACATTTTATGGTATATAGTTTGTCCACTCTTTATTTTTATTACAGCTTCTATTCTTTTCAGTAGACTCACTTTCAGTTTCTCCAAAAAATCTGCAGGGATATTTTTCCACACCTCCAAAGTTCAGTCTTAGAAAATGGTTTAGCATTTTCTGCTTTTTACAATCCAAGTATTTAAACACATTCACTGATGTTGAAGTCTGGACTCTGGGGTGGTCAGTCCATTGTTCAGCTTCTTTGTTTGATGTGTCTGTCTCTTCTCGTGAGGCTTCTTGACAGCCACACATCCTTTCAGACCCATAGCGCTGAGTTGTCTTCTCACAGTGGAAGGATGGACAGAAACACCTGTGGATGTTTTCAGATCTGAAGCCGCTTGAATCATTTTTTGTATTCAGGTTTTTGGAAACTCCTGTTTTTTAACTTGACTTCCACCGTCCTCATGCACATGGATTATCTTGCATATAATCTCCTCCAAAATATCCTGAAAAATAGATAACTTAATGGCATTTTTGCCTTGAAGATAAATAAATGAAGTTTGACCTTTTGCACACCACTGTTTAGTAGTAAGAGTAGAGTAATTAGAGTGTGGTCCTGCAGGCGGGTCCTTCAGAGTTTATAGGGTTAACGAGGCAGTGTGTGAATTATTCCGAGTGACGGAGCTTTGGGAAACAGCCTCTAAATCAGAGGCGAGCTGACGTCTGACAGCGAGCCTTAAAAACCGCAGGCGCTGCCGGGACTCAGACACCTGTCCAAATGCGTTCGGGGATAAATAATGGAGGCAGCGTTGCTCAGAGTCATCCACGTGACTCGTCCCCCTTTCACATGCGGGCATCCTATGAAGTGCCAGTTTTGCCATCAATTGAAATCACATAGCTGCAGAGTGAATCGTGCAAGAAAGCACAAAGAGGCTTCGTTCTAAATGTGTACAGTACACACACACAAGCACACACACGCCAGATGTCTTCGCTGGCTCCAGGCAGCCGTGCATCTCATCCTTTTGAACCCTTCCAGTTTATTAGCAATGCTGTTTTGTTGATTCGGCTCAATTTCACTAATTCTTCAGAAGAGAAAGTGCTCTTTCATCATGCCCGAGCCTCCGAACGCTACACTTCAGATGTTCTCGAGAGATAATCTCTTTGTTTTCAGCATTTCTATCCTGCTGGAGGAGGCACGGCTGCGTATCCTCAAGCTAAGAGGAGACATGCATGGCGTTAATGATATTAGTCCTGCACTGCAATGAACAGCAGCCAAAAAAACAAATTACAGCTTACTGCTGTTTTCACACATTCAGACATCTTTTTGTTGTGTGTTTTTTGCTTAATTTTCTCCCACCTGCTATCTGGGTCCTCACTTATCACACAATGACTACGAACCTTGGAGTGTGAGGGCTAACACGTGCTTCCTCGCAGACACGTGTAGCTAGTTACTGCATCTTTCCAAAACTAATGCTTGTGCAACATCATAGGACAGCTGAAAGCACTTGGGCAGCATTGTTTACCCAATTATGGAGAGCCTGCGCTGCCTGGACGCCCTGCCTTCTTTTGAAATTTCTATTTTCTTGCTGTTTCTTTTCAATTAAATGCGAACCGATATTTGGTTAACGTAAACATGTGCTAATCCTTTGGGTATATTTAGCTTTAACCTTCAGCTTCATGTTCATCAAAGTGTCTTCTTTGGCAGGAAGAACAGACCCCCAGAGTAAACAACGAGAGACGTTTATGCCCTGCCGTATAAATTAAAAACTGAATACTTTCAAAGTAAGTCATTTTTATGCATAGTTCAAACACATACTGTAGATACTACAGTTATCATGCTGATATTTGCTAGTTACAATTGAAAGTACCACATTTGACAAATCAGATTTCACTTGTGCAATTTGATCCATATATACAGTCATACACTATATGGACAAAGGTATTGGGACACCTACACATTACACCTACAGGAGCTTTTATGACATCCCATTCTAAATCCATAGGCATTAATATGGAGTTGGTCCCTCTTTTGCCACTTTAACAGCTTTCACTCTTCTGAGAAGCTTTCTACATGATTTTGGAGTGTGTCTGTGGGAATTTTAGCCCATTCATCCAGAAGAGCAAATGTGAGGTCAGGCACTGATGCTGGGCCAGAGGGCATGGCTCACAATCTCTGTTCTAGTTCATCCCAAAGGTGTTTGATGAGGTTGAGGTCAGGGCTCTGTGTGGGCCAGTCAAGTTCTTCCACACCAAACTCACCCAGCCATGCCTTTATAGAGCTTGCTTGTGCACTGGGGCTCAGTCACGCTGGAACAGAAAAGGGCCTTCCTCAAACTGTTCCAACACTTGTCCAAAATGTCTTGGTCTGCTGAAACATTAAGATTTACTTCATTGGAAGTAAGGGGTCTAGGCCAACCATTGAAAAGCAGCCCCATATCATTATCCCTCCTCCACCAAACTTTACAGTCGGCACACTGCAGTCAGGCAAGTGAGGTACTGCCGGCATTCATGAAACCCAGACTCGTCCATCAGATTGGCAGATAGAGAAGCGTGATTTGTTTCCACTGCTCCAGAGTCCAGTGGCAATGTGCTTTACACCACTGCATCTGACACTTGGCATTGCGCATTTTGATCTTAGGTTTGTGTGTAGCTGCTCAGTTATGGAAACCCATTTTTTGAAGCTCCTGATTCACAGTTCTTTTGCAGATGTTGCTTCCAGAGGCAATTTAGAACTCTAGTAAGTGATTCAACAGAGGATAGGCACTGTGTGCTTCAGCACTCAGCAGCCCCACTCTGTGAGTTTACAGTTGACAGGGGCAGATCTAGCAGGACAGAAATTTCACAAACTGACTTGTGGCAGAGGTGGCATCCTATGACAGTGCCAAAGTGTTTGATCATTGAGCTCATCAGTACGACCCATTCTACTGCCAATGTTTATTGAGACTGCAAGGCTGTGTGCTTAATTTTATCCACCTGTTAGTAATGTGTGTGGAGGAAACACAAGTCAAATTGGTTTAAACAGCACAGAATTGAATTAATTATATTTGCATAGATTTACCAGACTTTTTTCGTGACCCTCAGCCTGTTACACTTTGCAGGTTGAACCTTTGCATTCACTCCTCATTTGGCTGAAGGGTTCATGGATAGTAGGTACTGGAAATATAATTTAAGTGTCATTTATAGCAGAAATCAGTAGATTGTTTGTATAAAAAATGATTAATCTTGCTCAAATATTTAAAAATATATTTTGCAAAGACCAAAATGAATTTGGATGTGCATTGCATCTTCCCAGTACAGAGTGGATCTTTAATGATTACTGTTTTAATGGGCTAATGCTAAGTCCTTAAGAGCTGATGCAATCTGTACAAATAACATTTCAGTCAAGTTTATGCTAATTTATGCAAAGCGAGTGTGCTTACTCTTCACTGTGCATGCCCCCATTGTCACTGTGACATCAAATGCACTTATATCAGCAAGGTGGGTCTTTCCATTTGGGAGTTCTGACTATGACTGTTCAGTTGTGCATTTTCAATTCAGAGGTCGTATATTCCTGAGTTCCAAGCACAGTGGAACGCAGCATGAACCATCCTTCCACTTTGTAGCTTCTTCCGTGTTACATCTCGTCTTGGCTGTCCCAGGCTCCGGAGCTCTCAGGTTCACCTTCTGATCCATCCATCTTTTATAATGATGAGCATCTGCTTCTCCTCTCCTCCCCCCACTTCTCTATCATTCATGAACTGCTCAGTCTGACTCTGTATTAGTTAAGGCATCCCTTGTTTGCCGAAGCCACATTCTGAGTGTGTTTGCTCTGTCTGCAGCCAATGAACATGAGCGCTCTCTGTTTATTTGTTTCATATTCTAAATGTTTTAATTCAGACTGTGTAATTTTCTCAGCTCGTGTCGTGTTCATGCTCAAATGTTTACAAAGTTAATGCTCAGCAAATGGCTGTAAAACGAAGTCACTATAACGGTCACATCCTGGCGTCTTCTAGCAGCGGCCTAAATTTGGTGCGGATGTGTGTGGTGCAGAGGCTGTGTGTGAGTTGATAGGAACAGGCAGGAGATATGTGTGTAGGCAGTTTCCTCGCTCTCTTTGAGGAGTGTGTTCTTGTAGAAATCTAGCTGCTGTGATGTTTATGTGTGGGTGAGCTAGATTTCTAGGTTTGGTGAAGCACATGTGGGTGATTAGGTAGGCAGTTGTGTGTGTGCGTGTATATGTGTGTGTGTGCGTGTATGTTGATGCCTTGAATTGTGGGCTAATTTTTTATGTACATATCTGCTGATGCTGATAAACAGTGTAGAAATTGGGACTATACCTACCTGGAATAAGCTAGTAGTATACCATAAACAACAAAATAAAGAAACTAAACTAAACAAAATTAAACAAAATCAAGTCAGTACGTCTCAGTATCTGTAGAGGCCTCCTTCAGCAGTGAATCAGTCACGATCAAGAGGAGGTTTTAGGGCAATCCAGTATTAGGATCAATCCCAGTCAGGGAAAGGTCTCAGAACAACACAGTGATTGGGGACCAATCATAGTGAGAAGGAAATCTCAAAACAAATGCCAGAGTGATTAGGATCAATCACAGTCAAGGGCAGATCTCCAAACAAAAGCTCAGTGATTAGGATCAATCACGGTGAGGAGGAGATCTCAGGACAAATGACATGTTAATCAGGACCAATCAGTCAGGGGGAGGTCTTAAAACAAATGACACAGTATTCAGAACCAATCACAATTGGGGGGTCTCAGAACAATGCAGTCATTAGCAACAGTTATAGTCAGAGGGAGGTCTCAGAACAAACAGTGTGGCGATTAGGACCAATCACAGTCAGGGGGAGGTCTCAGAACAAACACTGTGGCGATTAGGACCAATCACAGTCAGGGGGAGGTCTCAGAACAAACAATGTAGTGATTAGGTCCAATCACAGTGAGGAGGAGATCTCAAGACAAATTACATGTTAATCAGGACCAATCAGTCAGGGGGAGGTCTCCAAGCAACGCAGTAATCAGAAGCAATCACAGTTGGGGGCGGGGGCGTCTCAGAACAACACAGTCATTAGCAGCAGTAATAGTCAGGGGAGGTCTCAGAACAAATGTTGTGGTGATTAGGACCAATCACAGTCAGAAGGAGGTCTCAGAACAAACACTGTGGTGATTAGGACCAATCGCAGTCGGGGGGGGGCTCAGAACAAACGGTTGGTGATTAGGACTAATCACAGTCAAAGAGAGGTCTCAGAAGAAATTATGTGGGGATTAGGACCAATCACAGTGAGGAGGAGATCTCAAGACAAATTACATGTTAATCAGGACCAATCAGTCAGGGGGAGGTCTTAAAACAAATGACACAGTATTCAGAACCAATCACAATTGGGGGGTCTCAGAACAATGCAGTCATTAGCAACAGTTATAGTCAGAGGGAGGTCTCAGAACAAACAGTGTGGCGATTAGGACCAATCACAGTCAGGGGGAGGTCTCAGAACAAACACTGTGGCGATTAGGACCAATCACAGTCAGGGGGAGGTCTCAGAACAAACAATGTAGTGATTAGGTCCAATCACAGTGAGGAGGAGATCTCAAGACAAATTACATGTTAATCAGGACCAATCAGTCAGGGGGAGGTCTCCAAGCAACGCAGTAATCAGAAGCAATCACAGTTGGGGGCGGGGGCGGTCTCAGAACAACACAGTCATTAGCAGCAGTAATAGTCAGGGGAGGTCTCAGAACAAATGTTGTGGTGATTAGGACCAATCACAGTCAGAAGGAGGTCTCAGAACAAACACTGTGGTGATTAGGACCAATCGCAGTCGGGGGGGGGCTCAGAACAAACGGTTGGTGATTAGGACTAATCACAGTCAAAGAGAGGTCTCAGAAGAAATTATGTGGGGATTAGGACCAATCACAGTGAGGAGGAGATCTCAAGACAAATTACATGTTAATCAGGACCAATCAGTCAGGGGGACGTCTCCAAGCAACGCAGTAATCAGAACCAGTCACAGTGGGGACAGAACAACACAGTCATAGGACCAATCACATTCAGGGAGAGGTCTCAGAAGAAATGGTGTACTGATTAGGACCAATCACAGTCAAGAGGAGGTCTCAGAACGAATGAAATGTGACTGAACACAGTAATAAAATACTGACAATCAAATAATACACCAAATCTATTATAATTGATCCTAATATTCCTAAATCAATGTCGTTGAAGCACCATCTTCAGATCGATGCATGACGATGCATCAATGCATTTTTACACCCTTTAAGTTGTAGCTGTGTGGTAGCTGGCTGCCAGCCGAGCGTCTCACTGCTGCCCGACCTCTCGGCTTCGGTGACAGAGCATCGCTAATGACAGCCAGTGAGAGTGGTGGCAATCTGCCCCACCAAAATGCCACTTAGAGTTTTTACTTAAAGCCCTGTTTATGCTGTAAGAGGACAGGTATGCAATGCATTAGCATCCATTTCCCTGCCACAGCCTGTTTTTAATGAGTTTTCGTCACCCGCAGAAGTTTGAGCGGATATGAAATCAATATTAAGCCTGAAAGGCCTTACTTTAAATTATTGGGCCAGTTTTCTGGCCACAGATTAAGCCAAGACCTGGAGACGGGGATTTTTCAGTGCACACATCTTACTGATAGTGTTTTTTAATGCTTACTCCTTAAAAGCATGAGTGTCACCAAGCATTCGTACATGCCATGAGCCTTTAGTGATCCAGCACTTATATCTGACACACAGGCTGGTACTGTAAAAAGTATACCACTGTTCAAAGGTTTGCAGTCAATTGTATTAATAGTTTTTGTAATGTTATATTTAGTAATTAGTTTCAGTAGATTAAAATATTACAAACTAGACACCAAAAGATCATTTTAGATGCTGTGTTCAACATTTCAAGTATTCCAGGATCATCAAGAAGCTATTGAATGAAATTTCATATACTGAAATAGTTTATTTTAGATTTTTATCAATTTATTTTCCTCGAAACTTAAACACCAGTTTTCTAATACAAGATATTGTGTGTGTTCTGGATTTTAACATTTGAAGCAATCGAAAAAGACTGAAAATAGCTAAATAGAGAAATAATGCCGAAAAAATGTTGTGTAAAATATTTACCCTGTATTTTAACATTGTTTCACCTTAATAAAGTGCTTTTGCTATTTTACCGGCTTTTCCTCAGTGGAAAAACTAAGCCATCTTGTTAATAATGCTTTAATAACATGTCATTAACATTTTAATTTGTTAATGCAAAAAAGTATTAATGGCAACATTAACACATTTTCCTGGCCTTTTTCGAGCCTTCAAACTACTTGTAGCAGTGCAGGCTAAAGCCCAGCTGCAGCACAATGTATATTGCTGTGATAGAATCCATGACTGTAGCCAACCTTCAGCAGACTAAGCTGGACAGAGCTTGCAGGACACATGTCAATAAATCAACCACCAGAAAACTGACCAAAGCAACAGCTTGGTGGAGCTCCAGTTTCCCTTGAGAGCCTCCAGTTTAACACCGCCACGAGCTGTATGAATGAGAGCGAAAGTAAAAGGCTACAATCACGGAGGAGCTGATCCACTGACTGTATATATGATGTAAATAAGGCTGCAAAAACGTAGTTTGATATTCGATTATTCATGTTAATGAATTGCAAAGTAATCAATTAATTGACATAAATGTGGCCTGTAAATGTGAAGAACTATAACAATAAAATGCTTTGCAATGATCTGACAAACTGAGGTTCTTTTCACCAAGAGCTAATTTACCACCACAGAAAAAATATATACCTTATTGATTAAGTCTGCCCATAATTTTGAACTTCAGTAAGCTAAAAATCAGCGATATTATAATACATTTCTAGATTAACATCATAGCTCTTCAGACTGCTGCATCATTCAACCAGTTTAACATTTTAGTGTGCTATACATTTAAAAAAGATGGTTCTTCAAGGTTCTTTTAGTAAAGAAAATGGTTATATGTAAAACCATGAACACTCAAAGAACTATGCATGATTAAAGGGTTTTTTGCATCATGAAAGAGTTGTATATGGTTCTTTAGAGCACCTTATTGAAATGAGTTCTATATAGCACCAAAAACGGTTCTGCCATTATAACAAGCTTAACGTTGTAACAATAGAAGAACCTTTTTCGGTGCTATATAAAACCCTTTTAAAAAATAGCACCATCTTCAGCACAGTCTCCATCAATCTAAAGAACTCTTTCATGATGCAGAGAACCCTTTAATCATGCAAAGGGTTCTTTGAGTGTTCATGGTTCTATATAGAACCATTTTCTATACTAAACAACCCTTGAAGAACCATCTTTTTTAAGTGTGTAGTTTATTAGACGTGCTATATGTGAATAGGTTTCTTAGACGTGTGGGTGTGTTTACAAAGTCAGTCGTATTTAAGCTCAGTAAGCAGTTGTATGTAGTGAGCTGACTGATGTGCTGCGGCAGGACAAGCTGCTGAATGTTCGGTAGTTTTTGAAGTGGCTGCTAAAAACTTCTAATTAACAGAAACTGGCAAATTACTTAGAGTCTGAACTACGAATCCTCAGGGAGCAGTTTGGTTCAGGAGAACACCAGCATGGAAAGCATTGAAAGTAGCATTGTGCTTCCCTGGAAAGCCAGGTCAGATATTGTCACTGTCACAGAATAGCTTTGTATCTGTTTTTATAGTTTTTTATTAATTTTTTTTAAATAAGTTACCCATCTCATTGTGTTAAAACTTCATGATGAAAGGACCGACTGAAATTCAAAAACTCTTGTTACATTAACTTCAAGGGTTAAGAAGGTTTTTTTCTTTCTTCTGTTAAAGCAACATTGTGTAACAATATTGCCTTAAAATAACAGCTTCAGCATCTTTTTGATGGTACACTGACTTATAACTGGGAGAATGGCGTCTCTATCATTGCCACTCTGGGCCCAGAGTGCCTGCTACAGCGCTGTGTAACTTTGGAGGAGCGGCACAAGACCTCTTGCCAGAGCGGCATAACACTTTACTGTACCACGTCACCAACAGCTATGGCTTTTTAGCTAGCTATAAGAAGTAGCTCAGTATTCCCAGTACAGACATCATGGAAGAGGCTGTGAAGAGAGAAAAGGAAGGAAGAGAAAAAGAGAGAGTGACTAAGGAAGGAAGAGAAAAAGAGAGAGTGACTAAGCAATAGCCTGGACAAGAGTAAATCTCGGACTGGCTTTTACTCGTTGGCGAGAGCTAAAAGAGATAAAAGGATGCAGGACAGTCTCACGGCTAACAGAAAAACAATGAAAATGGGACGGCAGAGTGTTCATTACTGCCAGTGTTGTTTATGTAAGATTGCGATGTAGGCTGTAACCTTATCTGTGTCATCCCTGTCTCATGGAGTTTTGTAGTTTTCTGGATGCCAAAAGTCATTAAACCTCAGTCCCGTTTAGGCTGACATGGTTCTTTCTCTTCTGATGTTCTTTGTAGGTGTTGTGCCGAATTCTGACTCCCTAGCAGAATCTGACTCCCTTTTGTGTTCCCGCTACAGATTACACTCGCAATTTCGGTTGTTTACACATAGAAACACAGAAATCGCGAGTGTAATCTGTAGCGTCCATATGGTTGTGTGACAGCTCAATTTATATCTATGACAGTGGTGTAAAGCGAAATACACTCTGAAACTGTAGGGGAGCCCTAAAACAAAATACACCAATTCTCCCATAATGCTGCTTTAATTTACTATTTTGGAGATACAAGGTTTTGTGCCGACAGCGATGATATGTTGTTTATGTCTTCTTTATCATTCATTTCCCGAAAACATCCCAGACTTTACTATACTTACTTTATTTTTTAAACTATCATTAACTCCGTTTTATACACCCCTTTGTTTGGTGTAGTTGTTTGCAGAGTCTCTGTGTTTCTAGTCTGAGTTCTGAGCTGTTTTTTCTTTGTGCCTGTGTGTTGACCCTGGCCTTGTCTTTCTGATTTTTGACTATGGATATGCTTGACATTGCCTGCCTGTGTTTTGACCTTTGCCTGTTGTGATTATCAGTGTTAGACTGCCCCAAATAAAGCCATCTCGCACCTGCAACCAACCTAGATGCCTCCTATGTTACATTGTCACTATAATGGATTGCTGCCCTCTTCAGGTTAAGTAGTTAACTCACTCTAGGTTGGACGTCACTTTGAAAATGTGAACCTAAAAATGAACAATGGGAATATTTGTTCCTGTTTTTCATTATTAATAATGATTTAGCCATAGATATAGATGATATATATATACTCACTGGTTGGAACATGCAGCCACTGTTGCTCTCTCTGAATGTTGAAGTTACTTCTGATAAAGCTTGTTTTGTCTGCTTTTTTCCATTTATAAATGGAACAAAATCTTTTAAATTTGAGCAAATGCCATTCATTATTTTAACTGTTTGACAGCCCTAATATTGATATTTTGCCTGTCACTTATGTGAGAATAAAAATTAGAGTAGCTAAAGAGGGGGGAAATGAGGTTGTGGCTGCTAGTGACCTGAGTCTTGCATGTAAAGGCTAAGAGCTCTGAAAATGCCTTGGAGGACTGAGATACTGTGATTTAAGTGTAGGCGCTTTCTGGGTCATTAATTAAGAGGCTATTCTCGCGTTTGCCATCTAACGTGAGGAGTCGTGTTTATTATGCGAGTGGGAAGCGTTTCTCACCCTGCACCCCGCCCCCCCTCCCCCCCCAACGCTGTCTAGATCCCTTAGAGCAGAGAGCTCAAGAGCAGTCCTGCAGAAAATGTTGATGCTTCTTCTGCTCCATTAGCCTGGAGCGATGCAAACTCAGCCCATCCTGCTGCGCGCTGTCGCCCTGGTAACCTCCATCACGAGGTGCCAGCTGCCGGGGGAAAAAGCGAGAAAGATGCAGACAAAAAGGCAGCCGTGAAAGAGAGGGAATGGGACTGTTAAGGGACGGGCGCTAGGTTGCAGGTCGTGCGGCGCGTTCCCCCGTGTGGGTGTCGGACAGGCAGTTTAGCGGAAGATGAAGACGGCTCCCTCCCCGCAGTGCTGAGACAAGCAGATGGCTGCTGTCTCTCCGTCACTCAGCGCAGGGGGATATGATTGACTGCCAGAGAGGGATCTCCTCACGGTCGATAAGAGCCATGCATCCTCCACGCTTCACTAACTCTGCCCAAACTAGCGCTGTTGCACAATTTGTCTCAGGCCCTGGAGTGGGCTTGTTAGTCATTTATTTAGACTCTTAATAACAGAGGTTCTTTGGAGTGCTGCCACAGAGAGACTATGCTCGGGTTCCACAAAGAACCTTTCAGTAGATGGTTCTTTGAAGAGTCATCATGTGACAGTAGAAAGGGCATTTTTAAATAAGACTCTGCTTAATGTAAAGTTTAGCAATGAGTTTGAGTTCATTTTCTAGAACCATATGTTTCAGCCAAGAACCATTCAGGTTTATTTTTAGATGTATTTTTAGTGCACTATGTTTTTCTTTCTTTCTTTCTTTCTTTCTTTTTCTTTCGCTCGCTCTTTCGCTCTTTTGCTCTTTCTTTCTTTCTTTCTTTCTTTCTTTTGCTCTTCCACTCTTTTGCTCTTTCTTTCGCTGTTTCTTTCACTCTTTCACTTTTATTCACTTTCTTTCGCTCTTTCTATTGCTTTTTCGATTTCTTGCACTCTTTCTTTTGCTGTTTCGTGCTTTCTTTCCCTCTTTTGCTCTTTCTTTCTCTCTTTCTCTCTCTTTTGCCCTTTTGCTCTTTCTTTCGCTTTTTCTCTCTTTCTTTCTTTCAACCCTGTCCTTCAGTCTTTCACTCATTCTTTGGCTCTTTCTTTTGATCGCTCTGTCTTTATTCTGCTTTTTTTCAATCTTTCACTCTTTCTTTATTCTGCTCTTTCTGTTAGTCTCAATGTTTTTTCTTCCTTTCTTTTTTCTTTCGCTTTCTTTCTTTCTGTCCTTCCTTTACTCTTTTCTTTTGCTTTCTTTCTTTTGCCCTTTCTTTTTCAAATCTTTCTTTCACTCTTTCTTTCTTTTGCTGTTTCTTTCACGGTTTCTTTTGCTCCTTTTCTTTCACTTTCTTTCTTTTGCTCCTTTTCTTTCTCTTTCTTTCTTTCTTTCTTTCTTTCTTTCTTTCTTTCTTTCTGTCTGTCTTTCTTTCCCCTTTTCACTCCTTCTTCTGCTCTTTCTCTCTCTTGCTCTTTAGCTCTTTCTCTCTTGCTCTTTCGCTCTTTCTCTCTTGCTCTTTCGCTCTTTCTCTCTTGCTCTTTAGCTCTTTCTCTTTCTTTTTTTGCCCTTTATTTCAGTCTTTCACTTATTCTTTCTTTCGCTCTTTCTTCATTCCGCTTTCTTTTGATCTTTCGCTCTTTCTTTTTTTTCTTTTTTCTTTCGCTTTCTTTTTTTTGCTTTCTTTCTTTCACTCTTTCCTTTTGCTTTCTTTCTTTTGCTCTTTTTCTTTCTTTCTTTCTTTCTTTCTTTCTTTCTTTTGCTCCCTTCTTCCTTCGCTGCTTCCTTCCTTCCTTCCTTCAGAAATCCTAAGCTTTTTCACAAACTGAGAGACTGATGGGGTCAGAAGAGAAGAATGAGTTAATATGAGAGAAGAATGAGTTAATATGAATGAATGTTTTAATAGTTTTCAATCGACACCTGCAAGTTCTGGAACTAACAACTGTAGTAGCAGAGTGGAGCTCCAGCTCACCCTGGGAGCCTTTACTGTAACAGGAATCTGTGAGCTGTATGTATTCACTAATCTGTGTAACGCTGTGACAGGACGAGCTGCTGAATGTTCAGTAATTTTTGGATCAGTTGCTAAATATTTCTAATAAATAGAAACTTGTAGAATATTCCCCTGGCAAACGTTAATACTGTAACATGTGTTTTAATGATGTTTGTAAGATTAATGCTCTGACAGATCACTTACAGCGCCAACTGTTCTTGGAAGGAAAGTGACGACTGCATTTTAATACAAATATCAACTAATGTTTCAAAAAGTGAAAATAAACTCATCACATAAACTCATCGTATGTGCCACCAAGTCCAACGATCAGAGAACAGAGAATAGTTGGTCATGCAAGGCAATAAGTTTCAATATTTTTCAGCTGTAAATTGCACTCTGGCAGTTTGTGAATTTTTTCATCTACAGGTGACATTGGCGTACGCTCAAGGACTCTTCTTTCTGCTTCTGCTCTGCATATCGAGTGAATGTTATCAAATGGTCTCAGACATGTAATGTCTTTGAGTCTAATGTCTCTCATAGAAACTGTGAAATAATTCCACTCAGCCATCCTTCTCACTGTTGATCTACTGCTGCTCAGATTGTTTGAACATGTCTGTTCTGTCCGGTGCAGGAAAGCAAAGAACAAAGAATGCAAACAGCGTTTTTAATTACTGTTTCTCATTTTCATGGTCACTCAAATGATTTGTAATGTGATTAGTATTGTAGCACTCGAGAACAATCTCAAGACCATAAAGTAACAGTCTCCATCTCGTCTCCATCTCAAACTTGTTTGAACTCAGTCTTGTCTTGGTGTAAGGAGGGCTCAGAAATTGTTCTTGAGTACTACAACATTAATCTACCACTTAACAAATCATTTAAGTGATAAGAAAATATGAACAGGTACAGAAAACACAGAATGAAACAGTCCTTTTGTTGTTTCCCAAACTTTTGCAACTCATAACCCACACAAATGACCACAAAAGCTTCCACTGATAAGGCTGATTTGGCAGCTACAGAGTGCTGGATGTCAGGCTGAAGAGAGGAAAGCTGCAAACGGGTCAGTTCAACTGGTTTAGATGTGTATTCACTGTATAGTCTCCAGGTGACGGTGTAAATTGTTAGGATTCAATGCTTTGAATTCAAGACCCCTGAGCAAACAGCACAGAGCAGTAGTTAATCGTTTTCAGTTCCCACAGTCCCATATTATAAATATTTTATTTTTGCAAATAATCAACAATATTTGTTAGATTTAAATTTACGTTTTGGTTAAATGTTTATTGTAATGAATTTTTGCGTTTAAACAAGACCAAAAACTGCAGCCCACAGGTTGAATTTCAGATAAAATCTGTTGGTTGAGGATCTAATTGACCTTTCCATGATGGTTTAACTGAGCATTATTTGTTTGTTGATGTTCATTCATTCCAAAGTTCAAACATCTCCTTTGATAATATGAATGGATGTAGTTTAGTTCATTTGACTTTAGGTGGTGGTGGGTGGGGCTCAAGCATCACAGAGGGCAGCTGCCATCCCTTGCCACCCTGGACTAAGTAGCAAGCTAAGAAAAAAACAGAAGAAGAAGGCTAAGAAACACGAGGGCTTCTTATACACAGAGGACTCTCTAGTGATAGCCAGATGTCTGGATTGCGATACTTGATACAGTGGAGAGAGAAGAGAAAGGAAAAAGGAGCAACAGTAAGAGAAAGAGTGGGCGACAGATAGCGGGAGAGAGTAGGACAAAGGGAGGGAGTAGAGCTTTCAGAATAAAATTTGAATATTTGTTGAATTCAAAGAGTAAATGCATATTGGAATGCCAGAAACGTTCACTCAGATGTTTAAGGCCTGCGACTTCTGGTGTGTTCTAGGCCAGTTACTGACATTGTCACAGATGACTACCAAGCAGAGGGAAGAACATGACCATAAACAAACGAAACAACAATTTATTTTGGCTTTTATTAGAATTAAAGGAGGGCGGCACGGTGGCGCTGTCACCTTACAGCAAGAAGGGCCTGGGTTTGATTCCCCGGCCGGGCAACCAGGGTCCTTTCTGTGTGGAGTTTGCATGTTCTCCCCGTGTCTGCATGGATTTCCTGTGGGCACTCCGGTTTCCTCTAACAGTCCAAACACATACAGTCAGGCCGATTGGATACGCTAAATTACCCCTGGGTGTGAGTGTGTGTGTTATTGTATGTGTCTTTCTGTCTGCCCTGCGATGGACTGGCGACCTGTCCAGGGTGTATCCTGCCTTCCGCCCCAGGAGTTCTGGGTTAGGCTCCAGCCCCTGTACACCCCCCCCCACCCCCGGTGACCCAGAAGGATAAGCGGTTTAGAAAATGTGTGTGTGTGTGTGTGCGTGTAGATTTAAATGAGGTTTTATATGCTATAGGGATATTTGCAGGTTTTCGGCAGCTCAGTCATCCCGAATGAGGCGATAATTTTACTTTATAACCTGAGTAACACTAATGGGCGAAAATCCATTCTTAGGTGAGGTATCAGTGATCTGCTTCAGACTTTTCTGACTAACCAGGGCTCTGTATGAAGATGCTTTGTAGCACAGTAAACTAATCATTGCAGAATATTTATAAGATAGATTAGCTGCATGGCTACGCAGCTACTGCAGCCACTCGTGCCACTTACGAACTTACAGATGGAAAATTTCTTCTGAAAGATCCATCAGAATTGGCAGATGTGCCCTTTTATGACCATCTCACGAGGCATGACATCACTCGGTTAAAGACTGTACTTTTGGGGTCAATTGATAATTTATGCTGCGCACCCCCTGGATTCAGCAGACATAACACTGGCTTTGAAATGTGACATTCGTCTTCTTACTTATTTTATTTGCAAAATAATGTATAATTTTTTTTCTTTTGAAAAATAACCTGTTTAAAAATGGAATATATTCGAATATTTGACAAACAAACAAATTTGAATTTGATTTCTGATCCCATCTGACAGGCCTGAAAGGGAGAGAGCTAGAGAGAAAGTGAGAGAGATTAAGAAAAGGAAAGAGAGAGAGAGAGAGATGGAGGTAGAGGGAGATGGAGAGACACTGAAAGAGCGAGAGATAGGAAAGTGAGGGTGATAGAGAGAGAGAACAGTAATGGTATGGAAATGCAATGCTAAACAGCGCTCCATGTACAATTAGCAAGCCAAATCATTTGTTCTCGTTCCTGACAGAAGAATGTAATCAGACTATCTGCCTGATTGCCTCCGCTTCATGAAGCCCGTTCTCGCCCTCCACGTCTCCCTCGTGCCGAGCGGCGCTCGTGTCGTTCGAGCGGCTTTGAAATGTCAGGACTGGAGCGAAAATTAGCATTAACCGCAATTACGGCACCCCCTACCACCCCACCCCACCCCTCTCCAGCATGCCAAACGCATATGAACTAATTTCTCTGCGTCGTCTTTAAGTGTATGATAGAAGCGTACGGTGACATTTTCACATAGCGCTGTCTTGCACACCACTGCATCCATACTATTATAATAATATGTGTCCATTACTGCATTAATGACTATGTTCTGTACAGCTATAGTCTGTTTGTTTACAGTAGAAACAGTAGATACAGTAGAGAACCTTTTGTCTGCTTGAAGACGCTGATTAGTAGGCAGGAGATAATTAACCATTAGAAGTCATAAATTAGTTATCATTGTTCTTTTGCTATATTAATGACTATGTTTTGCACTATTACAACCTGTTTACAGTAGATTTGCTTTGTAGGCAGCAACATAGAGGATCAAATTGTGACTAATTAAATGAACCCTTAGAGTTATTATTGTCATTTTGTTGTACAGTTCATTTACAATTCATTATTATTTAATTGTAGTTATGTAATTATCTAATGAATTCCATAGTTAGGCAATCAAAATCAAATCATAATAAAATATCCCCTCTTCTGTTTACAAACACAAATGTGGAATGGATTGAAAATTTAGAAACAGCACTTTTTACACAATTTCTCCATTTCTTCCAAAGAGCTACGAGTGAGAAATAATAAACCCTTAAATGCCCAGGATGCACTGGCTTCCTCACTCTCATAAGATGAACTCAGCCAGTTTGCATTGTTTTCCATATAATAACTGAATAATAAGGCTTAGGGTGTAATAAGCATAGGAATCTAAAGGGGAACTCCACTGATTTTGCAAAATTACTTAATCATTCAGAGGTTTAGATGTAAACAAAATAATTTAGAGTGGTTTGGTGTGAAATGCGCCTCTCTAGGGAAATTTACCGAGTAAAAACTGTCTACCATTGTAGTGTTAGGAACCAGATGTCATTATGTCTATACTACAAATATCACCATTTTATCTGCCATCCAAAATGACCAGTGAACTTCCATGTGTTATATAAGTTGTATATGTCACGCTGATAAATAGCTACTGCTAAATTTGAAAAATATGTTTTCTTTGGGTACTATTTTTCCTTAACAGCGCCCTGCATGTACCTCCCGCCTTGCATGCATTTTAAGCTGTTTGGGTCGGCAACGTTGCGTTGCATGGTGTCAGCAAAACTCAGAGCTTATGTGAGTAACGTTATTCATCGGAGGAGCTGTGATAGATCATAGTTGCCTCTTGCTGGTTAGTTGTTCAGAGTGTTGGTGAACTGCGCTGGACCAGGATACAAAAATAAATGGAGAAAATACAGCACGGTGTTGGCTGCCGTTACAAATACCAGAAATCCTGAAGTTGTAGCTAGTTGTTTCGAAGCTACACACAAATACTGATGTCGAACAACTCTAGCTACAAACTTCAGGTTTGTAGCAACCACTTCACCGACAAAGACTACTCAAGACCAGTAAAAAAAAATGCAAAGTGATTTCTTCAAATGCCGGCTGCTAAAGAGAACTGCTGTTCCCTCTGTTGTATTTTCCACCACAGAAACTGGAAGCAAGGTAAGAAATGTATGTGAGTGAATAAATTAATAGTCATTACCCCCCATGCATACATTGCTGTTAGCAGCTTACAACAGACTGTCTAAAGTGGGCCACACAATAAAATAACTGTCTACCTCGCTATCCTACCCTTATAAACTGGTAAGCAGAGTAGCAAGTAGTTTGTTGTTGACACCACCCATTTTCATTTGCTCTGGGTTGTTCTGCTTCAGTGCTGGCATTTTCAGTCTCTTCTCTCTCTCTCTCTCTCTCTCTCTCTCTCTCTCTCTCTCTCTCTCTCTTTCTCTCTCTCTCTCTCTCCCTTCTGACTCTCACTTTTTCAAGCTGCTGCAACACGTGTGTATTCTGGTTCAAATTGATTTAGCTCCATGACATTTTGGAAACAGACCTCCTCAAAGTCCTCCACATACTCTGCCATCTTCCAAAAATAGTTAAGAAAACCGTAAAAATAAACTGCAAACGGTAAGTAATCCTGAAATAAAAGTTTATACTAAAAATATGTTTTAGGCCAAAATTTTATAACAAAACTATTACAAAACAGTGTCTAGTTATCAAGCAATGCCTTCATAACCATTTTGTGTAATAACTTAATGGAATGTAGCTTTTAGAGCCATTAAAAGCTTCAGACGTTTGGTTCCTAGTACTATAATGGTGAACAATTCTGAGTCGGTGAATCTCTAGAACGGCGCATTTCACACCAAACCACTCTGAATGATTTTGTTTGCATCTCAACCATTGAATGATTAAGTAATTTTGCAAAATTGAGTTTCCGTTTAAGGGCTTAATAAAAAACATAACTGCTAAAGGTTAAAAAGCTGCAGTTCCTTTTTAACCTTTTCTCTTTGTAAGTCTGAGAAACGTCCTTGACTGAGTTGCAATCAGTATGTGGGACTTTATTTAAAGGCCCTGTATTCTGTACTCTCTTTTTATGTACCAAACCAGTCAGAAATCATTTTTATATCACCACTTTGCAACCTCTCTTTATCCTTCAGAAATAAACAGTTTAGGAATTTTTAAGAATGCACACCTTCTTCTGAAAGCAATCTGGGCTGAAATGTACAGAACAAACTTTTAAGTTTGGGTTGAAATTTTCAGGACTGTCCTTAGGGTCCTGTGGAAGGCTGCAATGATCAAAATGGACCTATTTGAGCGTGTTAGTTCATGTCATATTAAGCACAGTTCGTTGTGTTATATCATTCAAATTTCTCTGTCACTGTGTATGAGGGGAAGGGGAAAAATTATATCAACAATAATAAATTAGTATGTTCTCCTTTACATGACCCTGACCAATTAATGACCGAGAAGATCCGTCATCATCTCAATTCCTGGGATATATGTCGGCAGACAGCTTCCTTTATGCTTCCCTCATATGGCCTCAAGTGGCTTATTGCTTTTATAAAACAGCAGCCAACATAAAATATGATAAAATACACAATTTTCCAGAAAATGATGTAAGTTATTATTAATAATAATTGACATAAACAAGTATTCCACCAAGAAAAGTAGTTCCTTTAGAGTATGGTATTGTTTCCAAGCAGCCATGGACTGCTGAATGAGGAGAATGTTCGGTCACCCATTGCTGTATATTGTGGTCACTTAATGACCTTTTTGACTTTTAGTTGTATAACAATGTACATATGATAACGCAGCACTGTTTAATGCAAAAACCTTCGCTTTATAATTATTTTTTTTTCACCAAATTACCACAGAGTCTTATTTAGCACCAATCAAGCAGCGCCCCTCTTCTCATGCTGGGGCTGAATCTCAAATGTATCCCTGCTCCCTACATATTGCACTACATAGGAATTTAAATACTGGATCTAATGGTTCAAAGTACAGCTGAGAAATAGTCATTTGGAATTCAGCCACATCCATACTCGATAAATGATGCACTATTTGGCTCTAGAGGCTAGAATTACTAAACTTTCATAGCTAGCACACTTTAGGGAATACGGAGCTGTTCGGGATTCAGCCTGGGTTTGGCGCGACTTGTGACTAAAACATGAACATGTGAAGCATGTAATCCATTCAAGTGACATTTTTTAGACTTTTATTCTGCCGTTATAGTTTATCATACCGTAAGTAATTCAGGCCTGTGATATTAATGATGGAGTTATTTAGGCTGTTGGCTCTTTTATCCTGTTAGCTAGCTGACCAGCCTAGTTCTAGTTAAGAACATAAGTCACCAGCCCCTTCGTTTAAACAAAACGGGTTCTTACTTCATCAATACACTCGGTGGTCCATGTGAGCAGCATGTGAGTCAAAGATTATTCCATTAACAGCACAAGGGTTTTTTTCGTGCTGTGGCGCAGTGATACAGAGTTCTGTTGTTGTGATGCAGTCATAGGTGTGCGTATATCGTGGATTTTACAGCGGCTTTGCAGGCGGCTCAGCCAATCAGATTTTATGACTGGGGGTTAGGATATGGGCCCTTTAAAACACAAAGGATAATTCACATGATATGTGTTGGTATAGTGACGTTAGTCCTCGCATTACCAAGGGGAAGAATCACTTGGTGAAGTGAGAGTCCAGATCTCTGTTAAGCTGCTTGACTTAAAAAGACAAGCAGTATTGAGCTTAGCTGTAAATAAGGTTAAGACTCCAGTGCTGTATGTTTCTGAACACTGTAGGGTTTACAGTGACGAGTAAAAGATGAGCTGAGTTGCAGACGGCCATTTGGCAGCTGTGAGTCATGGGCCATGGCTGAAGCTCACATCCGGAACAAGGTCATTCTCACGGCTGAGTGTTTCCTGTCCCACATAGGCCCAGTGGACCCTCAGGACCTTAGGGCCACACATAAACATACTGGATAGCCTGGTCCACACTTACAGTCTCCAAATGGATGTGCCTTAATTATGGCTTTTAAGAAGGCAGACAAGGTAGTAGTGTTGAATCACAGGGATTCTTTTATAGATTGGCAATTTCATGGAGAGCCAGTCACTGGGGCATTGGATCCAATTTGCCAGAGTGCTGTCCGATTAGAAAGGAAAGGCACTCAGATCGATAAGATGGGTTGATCAAAGTGCTATGAGTTATCCTTCCATCCATACACGGACTCGGTGTCCTCACTCTGCAGCTCCTCGCCTCACTTTCTCTGCTCTCTCCTTTAGTTTTTCATTTTTCTTCTTTATCTGTGTCCTCATCTTCCTTTTGCTATTTTTCTGTTTCTACTTTTAGCCGGATCCTTCTGTTCATGCCCCCCCATCTCTCTCTCTCTCTCTCTCTCTCTCACTCTCTCTCACTCTCAAACACATACAAATGCTAACTTACTCTCCAAAATATACACTCTCTCTATCTGTCTGCTCTCTCCCCCTTTTCTTCTTTCTCTCTGTCTTTCTCTCCCCATTTCTCTTGCTGTCTGTCTGTCTCTTATTCTCTTTATCTCTCTCTTTCTTCCTTTTGCTTCTCTGTTCTCTGCCTCTCTTTCTTCCCCATCTCTTTCTCTCATTCTGTCTGTCTGTTTGTCTGTCTGTCTCTTATTCTCTATCTCTTTCTTTTCATTCCTCCATCTTATTTTCTGTCATTTGGTATTCTCTCTCTCTCTCTGTCTCTGTCTCTCTCTCTCTCTCTCTCTCTCTCTCTCTTTCCTTCCCCCTATCTCTTTCTCTCATTTAGTCTATATTTCTCCCTCTTTTTATCTTTTTTCTCTCTCTTTTTCTTTCCCTGTCTTGCTTTTTCTCTCTCCTTTTTCTCTTTTTTCCCTCTTTTCTCTCTCTATCTTGATTTCTCTCTTTCTCTGCCCTCGTCTCTCTCTTTCTTTTCCCTCTTTCTCTAGCTCTCATTTTATTTGTCTGTCTCTCTCTCTCTCTCTCTCTTTTTCTCTCTGTTTCTCTTCTCTCTCCTCCCCCTCTCTCCCTGTCTCTCCCTCTCTCTCTCTGCAGTCTCTGTGGTTAAAAGAGAAATGATCCTCTTTTCCTCTGGATTTTTTTTCTCCTCCGGGTTGTTTTCTCTGCTCTTGTTAGAGCTCTGAGGCTCTAAACACCTCTCATCCACAGATCTCTGATTTACTCTGCCCTCACTGCCTCCACAAAATCAAAGAGTTTTCACTCGTTTGAAAAAATATATTTAACCCTTAGAAGTCAGAGTTGTTATCAGTGACAGCAAAAGCCTGCTGTCATTTTATATGAATTATTTCTCACGCGTGGCTCATTGACACAAACGGAGAAATTCTGTTGAAAGTGCAGATTCTGAACTTCCACTCCATCCCACATTCATAAGTGGAGGAGGAGATGTGTTAATGATTTGATCTGGTTATATTGTTGGATGTACAGTGATCTTTTACATTTCTGCCTTGTTTTTTTACAAATTAACATTCTACCTGTACTGTACTTACTGTATCTACTGTAAACAGGCTATCATTGTACAGAACACAGTCATTAATGTAGTGACGGAGACACTTTATGATGGAAGTGGAAAATATCACTGCATCTGTCTGCCTGTCTGTCTGTCTGTCTATCTATCTGTCTATCTATCTAACTATCTATCTATCTGTCTATCGATATGTCTGTCTATGTCTGTCTGTCTGTCTATCTAACTATCTGTCTATCTGTCTGCCTATCTATTGGGAGAGTAACAGTACATATGAAGAGTTTATTTGCAAAAAACAATGAATGCCACCCTTTATAACATTGAGCTGACAGTTGTGAGTTATTCTTAAATACATTTTGTTACAAAAGCCATTATGTCTGTTGTCAAGGCAGTGCAAGTTCACGTTTTCATGCAAGTTCATGCAGTGCTTTTCTCGAGCAGAACACAAACACTGGACACAAAGGGCAATATTTGGGTATAAAAGCCAAAATTTCATAACTCACATAGTGCACTGCAACGTTATGTGCGCTCCAATTCTCCTACCCCAAAACCAATCTATGGGAAAACAGTTACTCAATTCTACACCAGTCATATCACCAAACACACTAGCTGTATTTCAGCTGCAGTTCAACCCTTATAAACACTTAATGTCAGCTCAGCAGCTCAGAAATTATTAAGGAACTTTCAGCAAAGAAAGGATGCCAGGTGTCTAGTTCAAGCAAATAAGTAGGTTTAAAAGACTGAGCTCATGGGGACATTTAAATTTTGAATATTTCAAATGTCCATGTAATATTTCAAGGTCTGCTAAAAGTGCCTGTATTTTGCTCATGTTTTTGCATATTTTGAATAAACAATGGCCAGTTTGGGTGATAGCACAACGTTAATTAAAAATTAAAAACATTTTTTTCTCTGGCCCACGGATTTGTTGAGATTTTTTAATATGGCCCCTTTAGCAGTTGAGTTTACCACTCCTGATGTAGGGAGCAGTGAGCCATCTGAGTTTTAGCCTTAGGATTTTCCAACATACGATCTTATAGATGTGAAATATTGCCCATCAATGGGCTCTTTTGCGTAGTTGTTTTATGTAATGAATGTTAAATATTGCACTTAAAAGAAACTTTACATGGCTTTGTTTAACTCTGGAACATGTAATGACCATTGGAGTTATTTGCTTTTGTTAAAAAACAAATGTTTGTATAAAAAATATTTTTCATAAAATTAAATTTTGTAAGTTACCTGTATTTTACTACGTTACACATCCCTCTGGCTCTGACTCCCTGGAGGACTCCATCTCCCAGAATCCTCAAAATGAACACATGACTGTGACGTCATCCCAAACTACCTATCATTTTGTTCACCTGTGCTTTGATTCACGTGATCTAGTTAGTATAGTTTATAAGCCTGGGCTGTTAGCTTTAGACTTCGTGAGGTATTGCATCTCTTGTAGAGCTACTGAGTGTTCATTCATGTGTTGGTTGTTCTGGTTCTGGTTCTGGTTCTGACTCTATTTTTTGGCCTTTTTCTTTACTGCTGTTCCCTTTTGGACCTGTCTGCCTGAACTTGTTTTTGTTATGTTTGTGTATTTTTGTATTTTGTCTTTTTTGTACCTGACTTTGGATCAGAATTTAACTAGTAAAGCTTCTTGTGCTCGTTTTATCTGCATGTGTCTGACTGTCGTCTGTCTCGTTATGCAGCCCGGTTGCGGCTTGATTAATATTACCTGGAATGCACAATTAAAAAATTACAATTCATTAAAGTGGAAATGTCTATTATTGCAAATGAACTCTTTGTATATTTTCAAGATAGATAAGATTTCGTGTGTTGATATTTCGTATCATAAATATTTGGATTTTACAGAGCACTAATAATTCTGTACTACACTGATTAATAATAATACAATATTTATATAATTAAAAATACATTTTTTATTTCAAAACAGAAGATTTCACAGTAACATGTCCTTCTGCAAAAGCCTGATCTTATAAAACAGGGCTACTGGGCTATAAATACAGAAATAGTTGAGAAGTACCCAGATGTCTAGATTGGATCACTGACAGTGGCTTCCAGGAAGGACGGTAAATGAGAAACGCTTGGAAGACACTGAAGGACGTATCAACAAAACAGTATATTTCAACACACTGTTTCAAACATTCATTTGACACTCTGTATTGAAATCATTACACCTGTACTGTCTGTAAATCCATCAGACACTCAGAATGGACATCCATACTGTTTAGGGCCTTTAATGTACCTTTGCACCCCTGTGTCCTCACTGTGTCCTGACTGTGTCCTCCTTTTCCTTCTCCAGCTCTGATCCACTACCAGCCTGCTCTTCCACTGGAGCGCCAGCGCCTTACCCAGTGCATGCCTGTGGGTCACATGACCAAGTTCATCATTACCTATCCCACTGTGAGTCACACATATGGTGTTTTCTCTTTTCTTCCACGTCCGTCTCATCTTCTCTGTCCCCTTTTCTCCTTTGTTTTACTCTTCCTTTGCTCTGCTCATCTCAGTTACACTCTCCTCTGTCCTCTTCTCCTCTCTCTTTCCCCATTCTGCCCTTCTTTCATCTCTCTGTTCTATCCAGCCTGTTTTTGCTGCGTGTTCAGCCACTCTCCCCAGCGTCTTTGCTTAAATGTCATATCATAATGCTCACTGGCTGCACTTCATTCACTCTTGGCCTTTGTGGGTTATATATTTAACAGTCCGTAAGTATTCCTTACATGCCAAATGTTAACACGTGCGCACCATACATTAGCCTAACTGTATTAAAGTTTGATCACATATGCCTTTATGAAAGATGCATAGGACTTTTGTGAGGCATTAGTTATGGATGAAGTTCTCATAAGCGCGTGTAATGTTGGATAGAAGCTGCAGGGGTGCGTCTCTGCCTGTTTTTTAAGTGTGTTTTGGGTAGCATTCATTTTAAATCGAAGGAAACAAACATCCCCCAGACATGCGCACGCTGGCTTTAAATGGTTCTTGTATGTTGGCTGAAGACGTGGGACTCAAATTCACTCGCAACAAACTGCAAGACAAGAGCTTTAACAATGCTTACACTGAATTATCAAGGCATTGTTCTAGCGGTAATTCAGAGAGTCAAAAACATTTGTGCAGTGAGCTCAAGAGACACTGCGCACGCATAGGGATGTGTCATGAATAATCATAAATGCATGAATTTAAGCAAGCATGCACATTTATGCCAAGAATGCCGAGATCTCCTCTCCGGTGCCTCTCCAGTTAATTGTGTTGAATTCTTCATGGAGAGCAGTAGGTGTATAGCTGAGAACCGTTTTAGCATTTCTTGCTGCAGGTACAGTCATGTGTGAAAGTTTGGGTGCCCCCAATCAAATTACATGGTTTGTTGATTTTCTAAGTGAGGATAAGTTAACACATGCTCTACAGAGAACACACTTCTGCATGTTTTAATGCATGGCTAATGTTTATTTGCTGAATTTAACAAATTGGGAACATAAAACGTGGCCTATAATATATAAAATATAACATATCTACAAACCTTAAGACCAAAAAGGTTCTGTTTGACCTGTATTGCACTGAAAATGTTACAAAAATGCTTTATGATGTTTTACCTTATGAACGTTTTTTGTAAAAAATATATTCTAAATTTGACGGCTGCAACAAATGTTACATCACCTTTCCTTTTAATGATCAGTGATCCAGTTTTGAAGGTAAATAAGATAGAAAGTTTTTATATCTATCTATCTATCTATCTATCTGTATGTCTGTATGTCTGTCTGCCTGTTACTTTTTAGATTTTTTGGTATGTTTTCTTTTTTTTCGTTCATTCATTCAAAAACCAAAACAAGCTATTTTTGCAGCTTAGTTTCCTGTTATGGACCATATAAACTGAGAATTTGTTTTTTAAATTTTAACAATGTTTACACTCAACATCAAACTGTTTTAACTAAATAAAATGAGGAGACTTCTGTTTTTCATGGCATGCGACCTTTAAGAACTTACTTTTTGGTTTGTTCAGGCATTTTGGAAGCAGAAGGGCTTTTCGGGGAGATCGTGGCGCGACCCTCTGAGGACTGCCCTTTTGGGGTCACCTTCGATGCCACGAGCCCAAGAGGGAGTCCCGCACTGGTGGGGTTCATTGCCGGAGTGCAGGCGTGCTACTGGAACAGCCGAGAGGTGAGAAGCTGAGAAAGAGTGAGAGAGAGAAGGTGAAAGTGTATGTGTGAGAGAGAGAGAATGTGTGAGATGCACAGAGGGAGAGAGGGAGAGAACATGTGAGATGCATAGAGAGAGCGAGGGAGAGAGAGTGAGAGATTGACAGAGAAAGACGGTGAAAGGGAGAAAAAGGCAGAGTGGAGGAGAAATATTGAGAAAAAGAGGCAGGGAGAGAGAGAGAGATTGAAAGACAATGAAACATAAACAGACAGACACAGTGGAGAGAGAAAAGGAGAGAGATGATAGAAAGAGTGAAAGAGGGAGACGGAGAGAGACGATGACAGAGAAAGCAAAAGTGGAAGTGAAAGATCGAGAAAACGAGAGAGGGAGAGAGATAAAGATAGAAAGACAAAGAAAGGTAGAGAAAAACTCAGAAAAAGAGAGAAAGAGTGGGGAAAAGATAAGAAAATAGAGAAAAGCAGTGAGAGCCTGAATAAGAGAAAAAAGAGTGAAAGACAGTGGATGAAAAAGAGAGAAAGAACAAGTTAGGGAGCAAAAGAGAGACAGAGAGTGGGAGAGAGAGAGAGAGAAACAGTGAGAAAGAGAGAGAGCAAGAGAAAGAAAAAGAGAGTGTGAGAGTATGAAAAGTGAGTGAGAGAGAGAGGGAAAAGAAAGTGTGATATATATACAAATACACAAAGTAAAGAGAGTGAGTAAGGGGGAGAGAGAGAGAGAGAGAGAGTGGGAGAGGGAGTGAAAGTGAGTGAGTGGTTTTAACAGCACACTGAACTCTGTGCTCCGTGTGAAGGGATCGTGTCTCTGAGGTTTGTGCTGTCTGCAGATTCTCGCGGGTCACAGTGAGAGGGGGTATATAACACACTAGAGGGACGGAGGTGAAAATGGATGCAGTCTTCACGTTTAGAGCTCTGACGACTTTTCCTAAGTGATGACTTTCAGCACTCTAAATATATATTTGACTTTGTTCATGTTCACTGAGGTGTATGTGTAATTATCACTGGTGGAAATCCAATAAACAGACTTAGATTGTTGCTGAATTAAGTTGAGAGTTTGAAAAAACGTTAGACTTCAGTCATTATCACCGGACACTAAGCTTTTCCTCTACACTCTTAAAGAGCTATGACACCCCAGATAACTCCTAGCTCAACTTTGAAAAATGCTCTAAATTATATTTAGATCAGGGGTGCACAGCTGCAGTCCTGGAGGGCTGGTGTTTAGCACAGCTTAGACAGGCTTAAGAAACTAGTAGGAGTGACAGGTAAAGCTCTTTCGTGGTTCAAATCTTACCTTAGTGATCGCTTTGAGTTTGTTAATGTAAATGGTGAACCATCAGCTCTCACAAGAGTAAAGTATGGTGTTCCACAGGGCTCTGTCTTAGGACCCATATTATTTACCTTATATATGCTACCACTAGGTACCATCATTAGAAAACATGGCATCAGTTTCCACTGCTACGCCGATGATACACAATTGTATATTTCAGCTAAACCAGAGGACAAAATTGAACTTAATAAGATGGACTGTGTAAAAGACATTAAAGAATGGATGTCAAGTAACTTCCTCTTACTAAACTCGGACAAAACAGAAGTTCTTCTTCTGGGTCCAAAAGCTGCTAGGAATAATCTGCCTACGTATACTTTTAAGCTCGATAATTTCTCAGTTGCACCAGGCACATCTGTAAAAAGCCTTGATGTCACGATTGATCCCAGTCTGGCCTTCGATGAGCATATTACCAACATTACCAGAATAGCTTTCCTCCACCTGCGTAACATCACTAAATTAAGAAATGCACCGTCGCTACAGGATGCAGAAACATTTATTCACGCCTTTATTATGTCCAGGTTAGATTACTGTAACGCTCTGCTTTCTGGTTGTTCCCGCCAAAACCTTAACAAGTTTCAGTTAGTCCAAAACGCTGCAGCCAGAGTTCTCAGCAAAACCAGGAAATTTGACCACATTAGCCCAATTTTGTGTACCTTACATTGGTTGCCAGTTAAATTCCGCATCGATTACAAAATTCTTCTACTGACATATAAAGCTTTGAATGGCCTTGCTCCTCAGTACCTCAGTGACCTTTCCTACTATCAACCGACACGCCCACTTAGATCACAAGGTGCGGGCTCATTGTTAGTACCTAGAATTAATAAAGTTACGTCAGGGAGAAGAGCCTTTTCATACAACGCCCCCCAGCTTTGGAATAACCTACCAGTCAGTGTTCGGGACTCAGACACAGCCTCCATCTTTAAGTCTAGGCTAAAAACTTACCTGTTTAGTCGAGCCTTTGGTTAATTTGTTTTCCTAACTATGTCCCTCTTATCCCCCCTATCCCCCCCTCTTTCCCTCTCCCCCTCTTTTTCCCTGAGCTGAGCGGCTGCCTGTCCTAAGAGGGTCTGACATGACTGATGCGGCCGGCGCACTGCACAGTGGTGTTAAACTGTATCCACTTATACTGTTTTGTGTCTGTGCTGTTCTCCGGTGTCGACCAGAGGAGGAATGGGTTCTCCTATTTGAGTCTGTTTCCTCACAAGGTTTCTTCCTCCTGTTGAGGGAGTTTTTCCTTGCCACTGTCGCCAAGGCTTGCTCACTGGGGACATGGACCCGGATTCTCTGTAAAGCTGCTTTGTGACAATCTGTTGTAAAAGGCACTATATAAATAAATTTGACTTGACTTGATTTGACTTAATGGTTTCCCCACTCAAACACACCCACTAAACCTGGCAATCAGCAGATGAGTATAATCAGGTGTGTTTGTGCAAGTAAATCACCAAGTGGGCACCCCCCTCCAGGACCAGAGTTGTGCTTTAGGACATTTTGGGAGGGAAAGAGGGTCATTTAGAGTGGTCTGTTCATTGTAGAGAAACAGACAGACTCAGATTTCTTTACAGTGGTGCTGAACCTACACGTTGTTTTATAGTCGTATGCAAAAGTTTGAGCACCCCTGGTCAGATAACATGTTTTGCTGATTTTTGAAAATAAATGAAAATGATTAAACACATCCTCTACAAGGAACAAACATTAACATATTGGGGGAAAAATATAAAATATAAACTGTCCATAACAGTAGTTTTGTGGTCTCTGTAGAGCATGTGTTGACTTATTTTCTTTTTTTTTTAACAAAACGTGCTTGACCAGGTGCAGCAAAACTTTTGCATATGACTGTATATGAAATAATGATGGTAAAATAGTAGTAAATCTGGAAAAATGTTTTCTATGGGGACTTTTTTCCCCTACAACATCCTGCATGTGCCTCTGCACCATGAATGAATTTTCAGGCCATACATTTCAGGCCAAACGCTTCTCGTAAATCTGTCATAAAACAATATCTCAGTGATCAAGCAGCTTATTTGTAACCATTTCATATAATAACTTTCAGTCAGAGACCTTTTAGAAGTATTAAAAGCTTCAGTCATGTGATTTCTGTAACCACCACTGTGAACAGTTCACACTCTGTAAGTTTCTCTAGAATGGAGCATTTCACATCGAACCACTTTGAATGACTTTGGTTACGTATTAACCTTGAAATTATGTAGACATTTGAAAAAATCGGTGGATTTGCCCTTTAAATGTGTTTCCTAGAATATCCCCATATCCAAGCCAAGACCTATTTTGGAACGTTTATTTTGGAGGGTGTGTGTTCTGAGTGTGAAATTGCTTCATTTGTCACTTATTGCTCACACACACGGCGATCTTGCAGCTCCACACTGTCTGAAAGCTAAGAAGCAGATGATTCCATCTAAATGGGCTCTTTGAGGCTACATGTCTGATAACTGGCCCCTTTCCCTCCGCTGCTGATAAAACGTCACATTGGTGGCAGTCATTCATTATAAATGCAGCTCAGTCTGCATCTGCCTCCATCCTCCTGCTGCCTTCATTCAGAATTCAGCAACATCATCAAGTTTTAAGACGGACACGCTCATCCGCCTGCTATGTTCCATAAACACGCTGTCCCGAGCATGCGTCACTATTCATAGTAGTTGTCTATCCCTATATGCACTGTGGGTTATGATGTCTGCACTCGCCTGTCAAAAGTTTAGAGACACCTGAAAGGTTTCCAAGCAATCTTAAGATTTTCGTTGATACTTCTTAGTTAACCCATTAATGTCCATATGTGAAATTAAAAATTTCCTTTTGCCTGCCCGGAGCACAGAACAACAGACATTGCAGAAGCAGTTATTAATCTCGGTGTTACTGAGCTCCCCTAAAGCCTGAGTAATCTCAGTGCGTGAGTAGACTGATAAGTCAATATTATAATCAGATAATAATCTCAGGGTTACTGAGCTCTGGTAAAGCCTGAGTAAACGGATAAATCAACGTGATTAGTTATTAATCTCAGTGTTCCTGTGCTCTGCTTAAGCCTGAGTAGACTGATAAATCAATGTGATGATCAGTTATTAATCTCAGTGTTACTGAGCTCTGCTTAAGCCTGAGTAGACTGATAAATCAGTGTGATCAGTTATTAATCTCAGTGTTACTGAGCTCTGCTTAAGCCTGAGTAGAATGATAAATCAATGTGATGATCAGTTATTAATCTCAGTGTTACTGAGCTCTGCTTAAGCCTGAGTAGACTGATAAATCAATGTGATAATCAGTTATTAATCTGTGTTATTAAGCTCTGCGAAAGCCTGAGTAGACTAATAAAACAATATGATGATCAGTTATTAATCTCAGTGTTGCTGAGCTCTTTTAATGGATGATCAAGCTAATGTCTCAAATGTCTCTAACGTTTCCGAGTGATAAATTTAGCATCAGTGTTGTGCAGAACTCCTGTTTTGGGGGATTGTGGGAGCAGCAGCGAACTGAAGCAGGCAGTGAGAGAGAAGAAAAAATTGAGAGTTTTTGAAACTTCATTTAAATTATGTGAATTTTTCATGAAATATATTAGAATAATTACATGAAGAAAATTGCCAACAGTTACAGCGAGGAACAGTGTGAATTAAAAACAAAAATTAATAATAATAATAATAATAATAATAAAAAGATTTTCCCATGTGCCTTACCAAGTAAAATATTCTAAATATATTCTAAATGCTTTACTTTTTTATGTTTCGCAATGGACTATATCGCTGTATACTTTTAGGACAATGTATTCAGTATTCAGTTATCAGTACTTTTTCAGAATATTTTTCTAAAATAAACTCAACTTCCTCTGTGAGTTGAGTCAAATAAATTATATAAAATCACATGCATTAATATAAATTACATGCGTTAATATAACATTTAATGCTGTTATTGTTAGTAGGTGTGACTTCTTTGGGTCACCTGAAAGTGCTGCCATTACAACAGGAATTTAAAATGAGTAGAGTTTGGCAGTGTGTCAACGGTGGGGCTTTTCTTGCTTGCTTGATCAGTTTTTGCAAAGAAAAGTGTTGAGATCTAAAAAGCTTTCTGTGTATGTTTTCAACGAAGAAAACATGCTCATTTGTATTGCAAACATTCTCTGTGTCCTCAAACCTGGCAGTATGTTCTGCTCCATCTTGCTGGTGTTTTTCTAGGCCCGTGCTTCTGGTTACTTAGCATTCCTCTCACCCGAGGGAGCTGTCAGAGTTTAGAGAGTGGACGTGCAGTGTGATTTTGCAAGCCTCGTTTTATTAGCAGGTATTAATGCTTAGCCTCGCCAATCCATACAGACGCTTTCATGCCATTAGCTTCTGCTTTCTGATCTCAGCATGTCTGATCTTTTGCTGCCCCAAAGCTACAGACTCCCCACTGCTCCTCAGATCCACTATTGCGTGGTCAGTCCGCATTAACTTCCAACTACTGCTCTGGACACATTTACTCAGCACAGGGCATACAGATGTTTTGATTTCATGTTGTCTCGTAACATCTGTCAGTTTGGTGTAGTTACAGCTCAGCAGCTGGTGTGGGGGCCTGATTGTGCTGACATTCATAACTCACTGTAGGGGAGGGTAAGGGGCAGATTTATTCTAATCGATCAGACACGCAGTGACCCGCCCCAGTATGCTGCTCTGAACTGCATTTTTATCCTAAGGGCTCGTGTTGGACGATATAGCTTTTTCTTTAGTAAATGAAATTGTTCTATATAGAACCATGACATCTCAAAGAACACTTTGCATTATTAAAGGGTTCTATGCATCATGAAAGAGTTCTTTAGACTGATTGAGTCTACACACTACACTACAGAGTACAGACACCAAAAAGGGTGGTTCCTCAAGGGTTCTTTAGTAAAGAAAATGGTTCTATATAGAACCATGAGCTCTCTTTAATGGGCTCATACTGTACTACACACTTAAAAAGATGATAGATAGATAGATAGATAGATTCAACTTTACTGTCATTGCTCAGTACAAGGCAACAAAATGCAGTTAGCATCTACTAGAAGTGCAAATAGTAGCAATAATGCAAAATGAACAGTGCAAATGTGCAATAACAGGCATAAATATAACATATCCATGAAATATATAACTATATGAACAATATATACAGAATTATAATTATATCTATGAATGAATGATATATGCATATATATATACACATAATACTACAATATAAACACAATATATAAGGTATGTTACGTACTGTTGGAGTAGGCAGTTATGTGTTGTATTCTATATACAGTGAACAGTCTGTTGTATGGAAATGCAAGGGATAATAAATAATAAATACATATTGTGTGCAACATACAATACTACAAGATTAGCAGAGTGGTGTGGAGTTCAGCAGGGTGATAGTAGAGGGAAAGAAGCTGGACCTGAGCCAACCGGTTCTGGTCCGAATGCTTCTGTTTCTCCTCCCGGAGGAAAGGAGGTTAAACAGTGTGTGGCTCGGGTGGGAGCAGTCCTTGATGATGCTGTGCGCTCTGCGCACACAGCGCTGGTGATGAATGTCTCTGACGGCAGGGAGCCATGTGCCAGTGATGCGCTCAGTGGTCCTCACCACTTTTTGGAGGGCCTTCCTATCGGCCATAGCGGAGCTGCTGTACCATGCTGTCACACGGTTGGTCAGTATGCTTTCGATGGTGCAGCAGTAGAAGTCTGTGAGAATCTGAGGAGACAGATGTTCCTTCTTTAGTCTCCTCAGGAAGTAGAGGCACTGCTGTACCTTCTTAATCAAGTGTGAGGTGTTGAGTGTCCATGAAAGATCTTCAGAGATGTGTACTCCCAGGAACTTAAACCTGGAGACACGTTCTACCTCAGAACCATTGATTCGGACAGGAGAGTGTGTGCAGCTTTTGTTTTTCAGGTAGTCCACAATGAGTTCCTTGGTTTTGTCTGTGTTGAGGGAGAGGCTGTTGGTGGTACACCAGGCAGCCAGGTGCTGGATCTCCTCCCTGTAGGCCAATTTATTATTGCTGCTGATGTGGCCAACCCCTGTGGTATCGTCTGCAAATTTAATAATGATGTTTGATGTATGCAGAGGAACGCAGTTGTGGGTAAACAGGGAGAAGAGCAGAGGACTCAGTACACAGCCTTGTGGGACACGGGTGTTCAGGGTGAGGGGGGAGGACATATGACTGCCCAATCTCACAGACTGGGGTCTGTTTGTCAGGAAGTCCAAGACCCAGTTACACAGGGGGGGTAATGAAAATGATTAAAACATTGGCTCTGTTAAGAATCATGAGCTCTCAAACAACCCTTGTGATTAAAGGGTTCTTTGCATCATGAAAGTGTTCTTCAGACTGATTCAAAATGTGCTGTAAATGGTTCTCTATAGAACCTTTTTAAAAAGGGTTCTATATAGCACCAAAAAAGGATTCTTCTATTGTTAACCTAATGTTAACCTCTCATGCTCGACACATTCTCCATCATTCTGAAGAACTTTTTCCCGGTGCAAAGAACCCTTTAATCATGCAAAGGTTCTTTGAAAGTTCATGGTTCTAAATAGAACCATTTTCTTTACTAAAGAACCCTTGAAGAATGACCATTTTAAGTGTGTAGTACAGTGTGATGCTGACATACTGTGTTATTGCTTTTCATATTTTTTATGGCAATATTTGAAATATATTTGATCGGTATTAAAAGTTTATGTCATGGATATGTCATGTATTGAGTTGGCAGTTGAAGGGGAAATCAAAATATCTGTCTATCTATCTCTCCATCCATCCATCCATCCATCCATCCATCCATCCATCTAATTTGCCTTTTATGAGCTCATTCATAACCAGGCTCAGTTCTGAGCCCACTGGTTTTAGCTCTGCCCTCACCTGAACCTAGTAATACTCTGATGAGATGATTCATCAAACTTGTTATGCATCCATAGTATACAAGCCTCTTCTTGCACATTTACACTGAGCATTTATCTTATTGTCTGATAATTGAAGGTGCTTCCATAATTTCTTAGGCATCTGCGTTCTTTAAGCATAAATGCCCTCTTAGAAAGTGTGAAAAAAAACCTTCCAAATAGTAAATAGAGAACCCAACACCAAAATAACAAACAAATTCTGGAGTATTTGAATTATTCAGACCAGCCCTAATTGTTTATATCTCTGTGACTGAATTATGCATGATGCATTTTTTTAAATTGGTATAACTCCCCTTTAACTGCAGTGAATATCATTTGCTGGGTGATTCGGTTCATTTTAGGACAACAGTTTAAAATTCATAAAAACTAAATTTCCTCTCTGGAATTGTGCTTTCTGTCTGCTTTATGTTTACAACACTGTGTTATGTTCCTTTTGTCTAACTCTGAAAGGAGATGACAGATGAGTTACCTTTATCTTTAGCATTAGCTTAATTAATGCTATCATAAATATCGCCTGATAATGTGATATTTGGAACTTTGTTCTGAACTTTCTAAATGCTGTCTGGTGCCACTAAAGGCCTGCACCTTTCTATTTCCTCTAAGAGAAACAATGAAAAGCCATCACGACTCGCTGTGCAGAGAGATCTAAAAATGAAAGGTGCTCTATTCTTGCTCCCTTTCAGATGGAGGAGAGGAGAGATGCTGTCGTTGCTAGCTTGGTGAAGTACCTAGACCCAGAGGCAGCCTCCTACGTCCACTACGAGGAGAAAGTAAGTGTTGAATTCGGCTTGTGTCTGACACGACCTCTGAGTCATCTTCCTCCACGGTCACGAACTCATCTTTTCAGCACGGCTTCATTAAGGCTGCTGTATGTTAATTGGTAGACTGCAGCGCGGCTCTGTTAAAATAAAACGTGCTAACGTGTTCTGACAAAGGTTCCTCTCTTGATGACAGGCTTTAGCATTTTGGTCGAGCTCGTGTTTAGACGGGCGAACGTCTGATGATTGCTGCAGTGGTCGAGCCTGTACTCAGTTTTGACAGGATGCTAAAATAAGTTAGCTAGCTAGCTAGTGCATCTTGGTTGATGGAAGCTGCTTCTACCTTTCTCATATGTAAGACTGCCTTTTTGTTGTTGTTCTCTCTTGGCGATTGGACTGAGAGCAACACAAGGATGCTGTCCCACACCAAAATAAGCAAAGGCAGCTCAACAGGATGTCAGTGACTCATCGTTTACTTCTGACTTGCTGTCTGGACTGGAGGTTAAGATTGCATGACCGGATTCTTAATGCATGACCATTCATGTCAACTCCACATGAGAACTTTAAGGCAAATAAATCCACTTCAGACCATGAGATCAGCCTTTCTATTTCATATAAACTGCAAAATGCTCTGCCTTCAGCCTGATTACTCATTGATGAAGGTCTTACAGTAAAACACATGGAATTAGGTCTGCAGTTGCTGCTGAACTTGACCAGATGCCTAGGCTTGACGGATCTTGGTGAGACTATTAGCTCAGCTTCTTTACACCGCAAAGCTTCAGTCAGGCCTGTCTCTGCACCTCATGAATTAGTCAGAATGTGAAAACTCTCGCTGTTCTCAGATTTACATCTTCAGCGTGAAGTTGGGAGGAGAATGGAAAAGCCGTTAAGGACAGGCAGAGTTAGTCACCTCTCTCCTGACACTACGCGGGTTTTTCTGGCTTCCCTGCGCTGTCAGGAACTCCTGCGACTTTTTTTATACCTCTCATGTGGCAAAGCTGTGGGAGGAGAGAAGAAAGCACCTTCAGAATTGTATGGCCACATCCAAAAAGGTATTCTCCTGTCTGTCAGAGCCAAAACGGCTATTTATTCCCATGGAGGACTTCAGAGGAGGCCTGCGCAATGCAGGCGGCGACATATAAGGCGTAAGTGAGATTGACAGATGGACACGTCAGCCTGACAGTCATCACGGCGCCGATCTGTGCTGCAGTTCTTCTTTCTCGCTGCTGAGACGGGTCACGCAGTGCTCTAGCACTTAGCCAAGTGCTGCTCTTGCCCGGAGGAAGTCCGCGAGAGTGAAAGGCCAGAGGGCCGAAGACTCGCTAATGCTAATGATCCCCGTGTGAAGTCCCCCAGCAGCTAAGCGGGGACAAGTGATATTAATTAAGGTGTACACACATTGCCTGTTAACACATATTTGCATGTAGAGACAGTTCCTCAGTGCCGGGAGTGTTGATATGTTGGTGGACCATAACAACATAATAACTGTAAACTTTGTATAGACTACCATTCAAGTTTGGAATTGGTTCAAAAATAGGGACGGTTGTGTGTTGATGACATCTTTTCTTACACTGTGAAAACTGGCTCGTCATATCAACCTAAAAATGACTTCATCTGGTAACAAGTGAACTAACTAGTTTTATTCAACCTTAATAAATACTTTGAATTAACGATTCTTTCAATCAGTGTAATTTTTTGAGGTAAATAAAACTAGTTCAGTTGCTTGTTACTACATGAAGTATTTTTTTTAGGTTAATCTAACAAGCCATTTTTTACAGTGCAGGGCAAAAATTCATTTTAGAAGGGATCTGACCACCATCTAGACAGCTTCCTTATAACAAAATCATTAGAAAAATAACCCACTGCGTTACAATAATTAGAGCAAAACATTTTTTGAATATTGAATAATGTTGGGTAACGACTAATTTAGGCTAAATAGTTAAGAGTGAATGTTTGAAAACTGTTGGTTCCACATAATTTTTTCACAGTATCAAACTTTGTTTTATTTACCAATACCACTTAGCCCTTAGCCCTCCATTTAGCGCGTTCACTGAAAAAGGAACATAACAGAAATTAAACCATTTTTGGAGTTTGTCCAGATCAAAGTGATATGTTGAAAATTCATATTTATCCCAAGTTGTCAGAAAAATTCAGGTTCCAGTAGTTATGGGCTGGAGGAGGCCAATTGTGTGCTAGCAAGCTGGGATGATTTTGCAGCTCTATGCAGCCTTATAGTTTAAACAACTGATGCCATCAAAATATCCCTCGAGCCAGCCACAATGAAAAAAACATGGATTCGACAGAGTTAAAGAGTCAACTATTTTGGAGCCGACACCCCGTCACTACTACTACTTGCTAACTAGGTGAATTGCTTTTAGTAACTAACACAGCTGCAGTGGAGTGGAGCAGGATAACTCAAGCCAGGCGTGCACTACACAATTCTTTGCCCAGTTTTAACCCTGACATGCCTCTTGCGACAAATTTTCACAATCAGAAGCTATTTTCCAGGTCAAAACTTGATCGAAAGCAACTGACGGTGCGGATCATGTGGTAGTGTGAGAGGAGAAACAAGTAAATCTTAAGCCCTCAGATCAAAAAATGGTCGAGGGCCCTCAGATATTATCAAACATGTTTGATATTTACGACTCAAAACTTTCACAAGTCTTGTAGTGTGAGAAGGTCAGAGATGCACTTAGTGAGTGGTTCAAATAGCCAATCAGAGAGCTAGATGAGCAGAGAAACAGGCAAAGAGATGATTAGCTTAATTTGTGTCATGTGATCTGAGGAATTCTGGGAGCTTATGTTATTAACCGCAAGATGACATGTTTTATGAAGTAAATAACATTGTACTGACATAAGGGACCATAAACTAAAGTGATGGACAGTTTGTTTCATTTATAATAATGTTATAACTATGTTCTTCTCAAATGATAGAGCTTATACAAGGCTATGCAGAGGCCTCAATAAAAACACTATATTAATTGTATATAAGTACAAAAGTTCAGCTTTTAAGATGTTACAAAAGGAATAAATGTCTATCACCCTTATGCCTACCCACTTAAAATGCCAGACTTACTACATTTACCTCATTAAACATCCTGTGTCATCTAGCGAATAATGGCATAAACTGTTCATAAATCCTCAACTACTAACTTTATAAGTACATAATTCAATGTTTATTCATGTGTTATGAAGTCCTTATGCAGATAGCCTTCAAATAAACTGTTACCCAGTTTTGTTTGTGCACATGCACATCCATTTTTATACTTCTTAAAACACTAATTTGAAAAACAGCTCATAATCATTAGCAGGCAAATTTGTGGTTCTGAAGCTCACTCACTCGCTCAACACTTACGTGAGATAAAAGTCACTCAGTGTCTGATTCATATTCTTTATTCTTATAGTAAGTGTCTGCAATAACCTCCTCCTGCAGCGGGGATTTTTAAACTAGTTGTTAACCTAGACCAGGGGTCAGCAACATGTGGCTCCGGAGCTGCATGAAGCTCTTTTACTGCCCTGTTGTGGCTCCACAGCAGAATCAGATTTAAGTAAAAATAAAATTATTTTCCTTTGCAGTAAAATAAAGCTCTGCTGATTGTTCTAAACACAGTTTTAACAATAAACGGTCTTAAATGCTGGAGTTAATGTAGCCTGTAACTGCTAATTCACCGTTTAACCCTAACAATGGACTTATTTGTGTTTACAATCTCTCCAGCTGGTTTCCTGATATGTTTAATCTGCAACAAGAAACTGTCAAGCACTAAAATGGATGGGAATGGGAAAATTTGAACTAGAAGCTGGCCTCAAAAATCGCACATTGAGAGACATTTTACACAAAGCTATTTTACTTTTGTGTAGAAGTTTTCTGCCAGAGATGCAGAAAAAAAGCAGCTATATGTGAGCTAAAGCTTAAAAGCGCAAAGTAATTCTGCGTTTTTGTTTTTATTTTTTAGCCTATACTAGTACATTAGCACGTGCTGAGACTTATTTACAGCCAAGATGGTAAAATGTTTGTGGCATGCGCCCGCCCCCCCACCTTCCTGCCGGCTCTGACGGCCATCATCGTCGGGGCTCGAACACCCAGCGGCGACGAACCTCGGCCAGGATGGCAGGGAGAGAGCCGCGAGTGGGGAGGGGGCGGAGCGCAAAGCCTGAGCTCCGCCGAGTGACGCAAGTGATGGTGGGAGGAGGAGGAGGACGACGACGACAGTGCCGGCAACAAGAGGCATGAGGACAAAGAGCGAGTCCTGAGCTCCGTCGCCCGGGCCCTGCCCCTTGTTCCGCGAGGCCGCCTCATTACAGCTCACGTTCGACCCAGGCGGCCGAGCTGCAAGCTGCGGTGGTGAGGAGGAGACGGAGCGGCGAGCTCTCGTTCCCTCTTGGCTCAGGTGCTCACGCTGCCCTTAATGAGAGCCAGCTGATGCTGATCTGGCTGGCAATGTGAGCGCCTTTAAAAAGAGCTGAGAGGGAACAGAGCGAGAGAGAGAGGGATGAGCAGCAGCCAGGAACTGAAGAGCTGAAAAGCTTGAGGAAGACTGAAAAGTCTAGTTAGCTGACTGAAGCCACTGAAAAGTGGCCAGCATAGAGTAGGTTTGAGTTTGTGTTTATTTGTGTGGGTGAAATTATGATATGGCTGCCGCTCGTCCCTCTCTCTCCCGCTCTGTTCCCTCTCAGCTCTTTTTCTTGTAATGGACAACATACAAATCTCTTTTTTGTTGTTTGTTAAATCACTGTAAACGTGTGTCTCCACTTGTAAATGATGGAGTGAAGTCTTTAATATAAGGAGACATAAATTTTTGATAGGAGAATAATGCATTGTTGTGTTGACAGCAGATGACCAGAAGACAAAGTTAAACCAAACAGGAGCCTGAGCTTAAGGTATCCGAGCAATTATGGGGATCCCTGCTGCTCCCTCGCTCCCAGCAAAATCGCCTACTCCGCTTTCACTCTGCACCACTCACATAATACCCTCCCACAGTAGTGACTTAAAAAGTCCTGCGGGAGATACAGCCAATGTCTTCTCAACAGGCTGTCATATGACCCAATCAGAGAAGCAGAAAGAAAAAAATAGCCTGCAAGTTTGTTATGAGTGCGTAGGCTGGTTGTCCATTCACTGCCATAAGCTTTCTTTGCACAGAGAGAGAGCTTGAGAAAAGACCCAAAGGCACAAGAGTTGGCAACCCTGCATAATGAAAATAATAGAACCTAATGCTAAACAAACTTGATATTTGATGGCGTGCCCTCTCCCACTCCACCCCTCCGTCTCACAAGATTAAGTGTCTGCTTTATAATATACAGTCTGCTTTATTTGAGCTATTTTTGTATATAAAATAATATTATGACAAGGCAGTCCAGACTTTTAAATGGAAGTGTAAGCATAATTTTCAAACATTTTGAACTTCAGCTTAAAGCAGATAAAGTGTAACATCTTAAATTAAAGGAGTGCGCCCATAAATCGGCCGTCAGAGTTGTGTGCTGTCTATTTGTCAAATTGGACGGCTGACAGCAAACTCGCTGAGAACTTCAAAGCGCTGTGCTCAGAGAGGACGATCAGCCAAGTCTGGCATTATTACTTTCAGAAACTGTTTTAATAAAATCTTGTGAATGAAAAAAGTATTTAAAGTATGAGCAAATTAATTTCTGAAGCTAATTTCTCAGTTCTTGGTTTTCAGATTACAGTGCCAGCGTGAATTAACCAACTCACCCAAATAGTAAAATACATACTCATGAAAAGCCCAGATGGTTTTCTATACACGTCATTTAAGGGCTTAGGGGTTATATAATTGCCAACTGAATCATTCCATGCCAAATGACTGCAGCTTCACACTGCAGATTTTGGAGCTGCTGAATAGAAATTGAAGTAACACTTTCTTTTGCAGTCCGTTAAGTTCTAGGTATTAACAAGGTTAACCCCTTAAATGGCCAAAGTTTTATTACACACTTATATAACCTAAGAATAGCTCAGCCAGTTTGCACTGACGTCCCTGTAGTTACTGAATGATAAGCCTTAGGCCCAATCCCATTTCTTATTTTTACCCCTCCCCCTTGTTTTTGAGTGTCCCTTTGCTTATTGGAACTGAGTTACAAGCGGTAGTGGTTGAAATCTTTCCCTACAAAACGGGACAACCTTCAAATAAAGAAGAACATTAATTCATTCATGACCAGAGGAGGATGGGTTCCCCTTCTGAGTCTTGGTTCCTCTCAAGGTTTCTTCCTCCTTCTCTTGGGAGTTTTTCCTTGCCACTGTCGCCACTGGCTTGCTCATTGGGGCTCGGACCTGGATTTTCTTTCTGTAATGCTGATTTTTTTGACAACACCTGTTGTAAAAAGCGCTATATAAATAAACTTTGCTTGCTTGCTTGCTTCATTAACAGGCTACTAGCGGTGCTCTGTAGGCGATCCTGCCAGTCTGCAGTGATAGCAGAGGAGGGTAAAGTTCAGCAACCTCACTGCTGGTCTTTAGATAAATTTAGGGAATCATATGCCTTCAAAGAACGGAAGAACTAGCTTTTTGTTTGAATTTAGCTAGCTGCTATCAAGACATCAGCATACTACTAGTGATATTTTATGCTTGTTAACTAAGATAATACAGCGGCTGTCGTATTTTTAAACGAAGAAAATACTCATGTAAGTGTTTCTTTGGTCGCTTGCGCAGCCATCTTGCTGGTTTTCCTATTTTTCTTATAACACTCTGTTTGGAGGGCCATGTAGCCCTAACACTTCACCCTGCCCCTCTATCTCAACATAAATTGGGACACCCCCTAGGCATGAATGCGCAAAACAGAGGGGTAAGGGGTGAAATAGGATTATTCCTTATGTATGTAATAAGCCTGTGATTGTAAGGGGTTAATAAGTATTTTGGGTATCATGATAGTAAATTCCAAGGCAGTCTTGGACTACATTACAATAAATTGTACTACAATGCCCAACAGGTTCTGAGTAAATATGTGGTTCAAACTTCAGAACAGTGTAGTTATTTGGGTAAAAAGTACTGAGTAGTCGTATAAAGTGTGCAAAATACCCCCTTGTATTTGGGGGTCCCATGTTGGCTGGCTACTCTAGGGTTGGCATTTTACTACAGCGCCACCTTGAGGCAAACCAGTGCTGCATAACTAATTGATTAACAATATCAAAGGCAGAGGCCCGCTGTTTTGTCAGTGAAGCAGCTAAACAATGACCTTTTCCCTGAATTTGTATTTTACTCTAATGGATAGAATAACATTGTAATAAGTTTATTTTCAGGGAACCCCAAAATTTTGATTTTGAGACATTCAGGTGGTCCAAGGGGTTAATTAGGGGGTCTAGGACATCCTGTGTTTCACACCTTGGTTATATGTCATAAAAGATTGAAAGATTGTACACAACAGAGACACTTATACGGTATGTATGCATCTTCTTCACATGTGCTAACAGAGAAACAATAGATTTTTACTGATGCTTCAAAATGCTGAGTAGTCATTCAGTAAAACTCTTCTTAAAACCAAACTAGAAACGGTGAATATAAAAAGCACTCTAAAACAAACCATTACATCTGGATAATGTTGTGAAAGTCAGTTAACATTTTGGGGTCCTTTCCACACAAGTACAATGGGGCCCAACAAAATATTGCAGTCTGGGCAGCTGAGGACCGAATTTTCACGGACAAAATTGGGCTTGAGTTGGGCTTGTTTTCTAATGAGATTTTTTAATGTAGTACATTTGCGTTTTTACAGATATTTCACAGATTTTCTCTCTTGCACTCTCACTGTCTCTCTCCAGTGCACTCTCTCTCTTGTGCACTCTCTCCTGTGCTCTCCTCTCTCTCACACTGTTATAGTCTAGCTGAGTGTGATATAGCTCTCGAGTTTGAGGAGTGGGTGAATGTGCTCTTGAATGAAACAGTGGATGATGAGAGGGAAGTGCAAACGTGCTGGGCTGAAACGTGTGACATGGTCATTTTATAAGATTTGGGGCTGTTTGAAAAAATATTCAGGTCTTTAGCCATGGAAATCCAGGTCAGGCAAAACCGCTGCTTCTTCCCATTTGCTTCAGAAAACTATCTTTGTACTTTGTGCTGTTTTGCCACACAAGTTTCTGATTTACATTGGAGTTTGTACCATATGCTTGTGCTGTTATTACTGCTGGGCATTGAATTTAGTTAAATCATCTTGGAACTTAATATGTTATGACAAGTCGTCCAGGTCCTAGAAGCAAAGCAGCCCCAGACCATCACATTAACACCACCATGTTGTGTTCTTATGGTGGAATGCAGTGTTAGCTTTATGCCCTGTGCAGTAGGCCCCCTTTTTTTCTAAAATGTTCCATCTTTGACTCATAAGTCCACAGAATGTTATCCCAAAAGTCTTGAAGGTCATCTAGATGTTTTTTTTTGTTTGTTTGTTTTTTTTTGTTTTGTTTTTTTAGCAAATGCAAGACAAGCTTTTGTGCTATTTTTGGTCAGCAGTGGTTTGCACCTTGAAACTCTCCCATGGATGCCATTTATGCAAAGTGCCTTTCTTATTGTGGAATTGTGTACATTGGCCTTAACTGAGGCAAATGAGTCCTGCGGTTTTTTAGATGTTCATTTTGTGACCTCCTGGATGAGTCAGCATTATGCTCTTTTTAGTAGACTGGCCACTCCTGTTAAAGTTTACCACTGTTCCAAGTTCTCTTCATTTGTGGATAATGGCTCTCACTGTGGGCGGCACAGTGGCGCAGTGGGTAGCGCTGTCGCCTCACAGCAAGAATGGCCTGGGTTCGATTCCCGGCTGGGTGACCAGGGTCGTTTCTGTGTGGAGTTTGCGTGTTCTCCCCGTGTCTGCGTGGGTTTCCTCCGGGTTCTCCGGTTTCCTCCCACAGTCCAAAAACATGCAGTCAGCCTGATTGGATGTGCTAAATTGCCCCTAGGTGTGAGTGAGTGTGTGAATGTGTATGTCTGTCTGTCTGCCCTGTGATGGACTGGCGACCTGTCCAGGGTGTGTCCTGCCTTCCGCCCAATGACAGCTGGGATAGGCTCCAGCACCCCACCGCGACCCAGAAGGATAAGCGGTTTAGATGATGGATGGATGGATGGATGGCTCTCACTGTGGTTCTCTGGAGTCCCAGAGCCTTAGCAATGGCTTTGTAACCCTTTCCAGACAGGTGGATTTCAATGACTTTTCGAATCTGTATTTGAATCTCTTTAGAACGTGGCATCATTTGCTGCTTTTTGAACCTTCTATCCTGCATCATATTGCCAGACAGGTTCTATTTAAGTGATGTTTAGATTCAACAGGTTGGCAGTAATCATGCCTGGGTGTGGCTAGTGAAATTGAACCCAGTAGTCAATTGAATTTGGTTAACTGGATGATTTAGTAGCTAAGGGGGCAATTACTTTTTCACACAGGGCCAGATAGGGCTGAACAGCATTTTTCTTTCAGTAAATCAGATCATCTGAAAGTATTACAAGTATGTTACAAGTATGCAAAAAATAGAACAAAAATGGGCAAATATTTTTTTACAGCACTGTATATTTCCTGTGTGGTATCTGTATGTACTGGGTGATGTGGCTGGAAATTTGTACTGAGTTACCAGCCTAGTCACACTGTATTTCAGTTCATTTCTTTTAGCTCCAAACACAGTATGTAAACTTCCTTTGTGCTACAGCTGTGCTGTGTGCTACAGAGACCCTCTGCCACTGTGGCTCTTCTGGTCTGGTGTGCAGTAGCCTTTAGGCAGCTGCAGTAGTCTTTTTATTCTTCCTCCTTTGAACTAAACAGACAAGAAACTCTGACCAGTGTTGGTTCTACACTGCTCCCTGGTGAAGTACAGAGTTCAAGCATCTCATGGGTCTTTAAAATGAGAATGTATAAGAATGTATAATATTAGAGAGAAGCTAATTTTTGTACCCAACTATCCTAATTTACTCTTCAATTTGTAAAACTTTCACGACTGTTCAAATATTCTAAAGTTTTCACTCATCCCTACTAATATTGAATCTTTGCCTATCGTCTGACACTGATACTGAAACTGTGAGTGTTGGTCGATATCGTTACGAGATTAATTAAGATTTAAAATGAGCTATTTGTAATTGAAGCAATTCTCTTAAGCATGAGCAGATTTGTTACAGGACTGTATCAGATTCATTTCTTTTTTCCCCTCTGACATCCTATTCCTTTTCTGCTGCTCTCGGCTTGATACCGATACCTGGTATCTGATCAGTGGCATCTTGTGCTAAAAAGTATGTTCATAGTTTACATATAAGAACATGTTTCTCAGTCTTGGAGTGCCTCAGCACTGCACTTTTGACTGTTTTTTCCTGCTCTAATGCAGTTGATTCTATTCATCTGCTCATTATCTAGCTCTTTATGAGCTGAACCAGGTGTATGAAAGCACAGAAATCAATAGCCTGTGAAGTGAGTGGGTACACCAGCGCTGGGGAACACTTAGAGTCAGTTAAATAATGAATGTGAGCTCAAAGTGCAGACTTTCTGCTTTAATTTGAGGGTATTTACATCCAAATTAGGTGCATGGTGTAAGAATTACAACCATTTTCATATATAGCCACTGCCCCCCCATTTTAAGGGGTTCGAAAATAATTGGACATTTGGCTGCTTAGCTGTTCCCTAGCCAGGTGTGTGTTATTCCCTCATTATTTCACTTACAAATAAGCAGGTAAAAGCTCTAGAGTTGATTTCAAGTGTGGCATTTGCATTTGGATTCTGTGGCTGTGAAATCTCAACATGAAGCCCAAAGAGCTGCCAGTAAAACAAGTCATTATTAGGCTGAAAAATCAAAACAAACCCATTAGACAGATAGCAAAAACATAAAGTGTGGCCAAATCAACTATTCTTAACCCCTTAAATGGCCAGGTTTATCCAATCCAATGCTGGCGGGCCCAAAGTTTAATCTCACACTTCTATAACTTGTAAGAAAAGCTCAGCCAGTTTGCATTGAAGTCCCTATAGTTACTGAATAATAAGCCTTTGTATGTAATAAGTCTGGGATTTTAAGGGGTTAAAAAGAAAGAATGTACTGGTGAAACACCAAAAGTCCCTGAACACCAAAGAAAACAACTGGATATGAAGAATTCCTTCGTTGGTAAAGAGAAACCTTCAAAACAGTTGACCAGATGAAGAACACCCTCCAGGAAGGAGGTGTGTCAGAGTCAAAGTCAACAACCCATAGAAGAACTACACAAGACTACAGACGGAGAGTTTACCATGAGATGTAAACCGTTAGTAAGCCTCAAAATAAGAGAGACCAGATTAGAGGTTGCTAAAGTTGTAGCAGAATGATGAGAAGAGAAAGGAAAGAAGTGCTCATGATCCAAAGCACCTCATCTGTCCAGCATGGTGGAGGTAGTGTCAGGTTTGGGCTGTATGGCTGTATGGAACTGTTTCTCTTGTATTTAGTGATGATATGACTGCTGACAGAAGCAGCAAAATGAATTCTGAAGTAGTTTCTCCTCAGATTCAGCCAAATGCTTCAAAACTCATTGGACAGTGCCTCACAGTGCAGATGGACAGTGACCCAAAGCATACTGTGAAAGCAATCCAAGATTTTTTAAGGCAATGAAATGAAATGTTCTGCAATTACAAATGAATCACATGAACTTAATCGGGTCAAAACTCAAGGCACATCTGAAGGTAAAATGCCCAAAGAACCAGCAGGAACTGAAAACAGCTGAAGTAAAGGTCTGACAGAGCATCACAAAGGGAGAAACCCAGTGTCTGGTGATGTCTGTGGGTTCCAGATTTCAGGCAGTCACTCCAAAGTGCTGTGGTAGATCGCTAAAATAATTGTTTTTAACTGTATCTAAATATTTATGGCCCTGACTGTGAAATTCACTTATTTATTAAATGGTTCTGTAAAGAATTTTAGACTTTAACACCTCTCTTACTACACACTCGAAGAAAATAAAGGTGCTAAAAAGAGTTCTTTTACCACTGAATAACCATTTTTCATTTTTCAACTTTTCAGTTGTTTTTCAAAGAAACTGTTATTAAAAATGAGATGTGAAGGACTTGTCTAAAGTTTAAATAACATCCTCATAGCAAGAAGACTCTATGCCACTGTATATATTCAAGAATAGTTCAGTAAGGGTGTACCAATTTCAATACAGTATCGAAAAATAAAAAAAGGATTCTCAAAACAAGATATTCTAAACCTGTGTCACTGATACACCTCTTTATCTTTTCCAAATGTCTTTCATTTACAGTCTTTTGTGGAAAACAGTGTTAGTGATCAAAACTTCTCGTCATCTAGGAGCATGCTGTCAGAGCAAAATGGGTGGGAAGGGGGCTAGGCTTAGGCTAAAAACATACCCACTGGGCTTTTTTCTGAAAAGCTTTTAAATTTGAAACGTTGTGATTTATTGGGGCTCGTGTTGTAAGACAGCTCCCGCCAAACCAATCTGACTGTATATTTTTCCTCCATTATGTAGTCTTGTATGAAACACAGTCCTTGGGCTTTATTGATATATTTTCCACTCTGTGGTGAAGAGCATCACTTTACATGGAGGGACATGTAAAGTAGTAATTAGTAGTGAAGTAATAGTAGGGAGTACTTAATGGTCGTAATGTAAAAACAGATGGGCACAGGGAGGCAACTGAATATGTGAAGGTGGTGAAGAGTGGCCAGTGGACTGAGGAAAATGTACAGGTCAATCAGTAAATTAATAAACAGATAAATAATAGGACTAACACAGAAGAACTAGTTAGTTTTTGTGTTAGTTCTTTATATGAGTCATCGGTGGACTGGTTGTGTAATAGGCAGCAGTTGAATAATTATTTCAGCTGCAAAATAAAAACAAACTAAAATATCAGTTAATATTGTGCTTAATTACCGATTGCTAAGTACTTAGTGAGTTACTAAGTATTAACAATATTTTATTAACAGTTACCTAATGTATTTATAATCGGTAATCAATGATTTATTTACAACATAATTAGTAGTTAATTATACAACCCTTAGTGTAAAGTGTATCCATAAATTATTAAAATGTAATTGAACTGACCTCAGAAATCATATTGAAAATAAACTATATGTCAAAAAGTATCTAGACACCCATTTAATTACCTTTGGGATGAGCTGGGATGAATCCTCACAGCAGTGTTCTAACATCTAGTGTAAAGCCTTTCCAGAAGAGTAGAGGCTGTTACTGCCGCAAAAGAGGACAAACCCCCTATTAATACCCTTCATTTCAGAAGAAACACTGAATGAACATATTGAGTATGTGTTACTTCTTAAGAGTGTAAAATCGTCTTTTTTTCTAAAAAGGTTCAGGTTAAATAATAAAGCATTGCACTTTTATTTGTCTGTGTTCATTACTGAGCTTGAACATGATTTGAACAAGTGGTTGTAGGAACAGTGAGTGAATATCACATTAAAGTCTCTCTTCCCCTCTAGCTGAGGGAGTGACCTCATCAAAAATGCAGAGACTTGCCAAGAGGCATACGGGAGGAACTGGTGGGTTTTATGAGATGGGATGCGGCAAAGCTTGAGTTTCACGGTCACCCCGATGTTGTGTGTTTAAATTGGGAGGAATATGCAGCTGCTGTTATAACTAGTACTCTAATAATCAACTGAACTGAATTAGCTGCAATTATATGTCAAAGTATTATTTTTATTTGCATTAATACCCCATATAATGCCTGGGGACTCCTAGCTTTTTCTATATTTTAAAAGAAAACCATTATCAAATCATTATTTAGTCAAAACTGGGTGCTGGGATGATAAACCTTTCTCAAAAATAAATACATTGGAACAAAATTATTAATAAATTTTGTTTTCTTTTCATTTTGTCATCTCGTATTCTCAGTGTTAAATAAAAAGGAGCATTAGACTTGATGTGAAGGGTTAGGAGTCTTACATCTGAAAAAAATGACTTGAAAAAGCTAAACATATAACTAAAGCATGAAAAGTACTGTTTCTGATGCTGTTTTCCCTGCATGACAGCCAGTAACATTCACTCATGCCGTGGTACACAGGACATCTGACGGCTGCATGTTTAAGTGAAGTAGAACCAGGACTGGATAACAGATAAGAGTGCAGAACACTCACAAAAAAAAAACATAGGTTTCATGGCAGATAACTATAATTATCCTAACCCCACACTACTCTTCATACCAAGGAAGCTGAGAGCTGAGGATAACTATACCAGTACAGCACTGTGTAAAAGTCAGAGACCACCCTTTATTTATTTAATTATAGTTTATAGTATTTTTACATGTGGCACTATTTGTTCTTTTTAACCTGTTCAACGTTATTTAATCTATGAAAACCTAAACATTGTGATGCATATTATGTACTGTAAAAATGTCCTGAAGAATCATGAATTTTTTTTGCTATATCGCCCACTTCTAGTACATCCACCCTTTAGTGTCCACCCTTTACCTTTATTACAGCTCCCATTCTTTTTTAGGAGACCCACTTGAAATCTGCAGGGATATTTTTCCACACCTCCAAAGTTCAGTTTTAGAAGTTGATTTAGCATTTTCTGCTTCTCACCATCCATCACTTCCAGTGATGTTGAGGTCTGGACTCTGGGGTGGTCAGTCTATCGTTCAGCTTTTTTGTTTGATGTGTCTGTCTCCTTTTCCCAGTGAGGTCTTCTTGACAGCTACACATCCTTTCAGACCCATAACACTGAGTTGTCTTCTCACAGTAGAAGGATGGACAGAAACACCTGTGGCTGTTTTCAGATCTGAAGCAGCTTGATTTTCTCCTCTCTCTCAAAGATAAAAGCTTCAAGTAAGATTAATCCAATAGTGACAGATTTGGTGGGTTATTTTATATCTAATCTTCTCAGAAATATCTCCTAAAAAACTAATACTTTGTACTTAATAGCTGTTTTTTCTGGAAATGTAATAAGGTTGAAAAGCTGGTTTATGATAGTAAATCTAGAGCAGATATTTTTCTTACCTAATAGACAAGTAACAATGAGAAAATCCAAATTTGCAAAAGATGACTAGGTGTCCCCGAGCATTTGACAGATATCTCAAAAAAATGCTAGTTGAGGGAATAGTAGAACTTTAAACCTGGTACAGACAGAACATGATGTGTGAAGGAGTAAATATGACATTACACTGCTTCTCTGCTGTCTCTTACTATATTTGGTATTGACACGGAAGCCCTTAGATCTGTGATGTTTGCAATAGTGTGGAGTGAATGGGAGTGTTGCTGTTTGGACCTCATGGTAGGATGAAGATGTTCTGTTAATACCTCTGACAAGTAGGAGAAGAATCAATACGAGTGCTGCTGTGTGGTGAAATGTTCTTTGCACTGGGGTCAGAAGCTGCTGGAAAGATGCTGGACTGTAGAATAGGAGCAGGACCCTGGAACTGGATTGTTCCTGACCTCTTTGGATTTAAGTGAACCTGAACAGCCCAAAATAAATCTGTTCTTTAAATGCACTGTCTGTACCCTTTTAAAAGTTCAGTGAATTTGAGTTTAACAGCAGGCTGTACAGTCTGTGCGTCCAGATTTGTTAGGCCAGAAAAAGATATGTGTGGTGCAGAACCCATAAATGAATCAAGAACACATGCATTTGGATGTCTTATAACATTAATTTCAAGTGTGATGGTATGGGTTCATATATACCCATTCATCTCTGACAAGCCTCTGCAGCCCTCTTGCTCAGTAAAACTAAGAGTACTCTTTTGGCAAACAAGTAGGATAATGGTCAAGGAATTGCCAAGAAGCACCTTAGCAACCACCTGGGATAGTTATTATAGTTCTGCCAGAAAGACTCAGGAGACAAGAGTGAAGGAAGACAATTTAAATAAATAATTTTACAGTTCAGTTGAAATTAAAAAGTCTTTGGCGTAGGCCCCATCCTCGGTCCTGGTCTAGGAGAGATAGGCTCCACCCCTGCCTCAGGAAATTTCCTGGTCAACTAGACAGGGACCAAACTGGTGGTGTAGGAGAATGTCAAAATGTAGGCACCTGAATGCAGCGAGATATGAACAGAAGTCTAGTAAAGACAGGTGTAGGCCTATGACTGGTCAGGAGTAATGAATGAATGATTGCACAGGGGTCAGCAACCCAAATGTTAAGAAAAGCCTTTTTGTCCTTTCAACAAAAATCAGACCACCTTGGGAGCCACAACATTTTGTGTCTATTTTAGCAACTTGGCTGTAAATATGTCTCAGTATGTGCTGATGTACTAGAATAGGATAAAAAACATATAAACAAAAACACACTCACTTTGCTCTGCTTTAAGCTTTAGGTCAACGTATAGCTGCTTTTCTCGCATCTCTGGCAGGAAAATTTTCCACAAAAGTAGAACAGTTTCTGGTAAAACGTTCTCTTAACATTCACTTTGTATGAGGCTGAAGTCAGCTTCTCATTCCCATTTCGTAAATGAATGTAGAATGTAACTGCTGCACCATTTAAGGTGGAACGAGAAGATTTGGACAAGAAATTAGCGAATGAGAAGCTGACTTTTAGTAACTTTTTAGTGTTTGACCATTTGTCATTGCAGATTAAACATTTCAGGAAACCAGCTTATAAAAGCCAATACATTTGTCTCCAAATCATCGCTAACTTATATCTTTCTCTGTCTTTTCCTTAGCCACTAGCTAGGCACGACTGTTGTCTGATGAGCAGCAGTCTATGCGCCAATCTTCAGGGTTAAAGAGTGAATTAGCAGTTACATATTAACTCCAGCGTTTATGACCATTTATTGTTAAAACTGTGTTAGAACGATCAGCAGAGCTTTATTTTACTGCAAAGGAGGATTATTTTATTTTTACCTAATAATTTCATTCTGCTGTGGAGCAGCAACAGGGCAGCTAAAGAGCCACATGTTGCCGACCCCTGACTTAGATTTAGAGTCTTTCTGACAAAACTTTTGCTGAAGTTTTACATTATTTAAAAAGGTCCTTCATTTTCACACTTGCCCCCTAAATGTAGGCAATCAGCCAAGAAATTGTTTAGTGCCTAAATTTTGCTTATTTATTTTCGCACTGGAGCTACAAAGCTAACATTCATACAATTGTATGCAAAGTTATAGTGAATACCCCCAGTCAAAAAAAGAAAATTAGATGTTTTGTTAATGTTTTAAGTGAAAGTAAGATATAAAAATAACACATCCTTTACAGAGAACAAACTTAAAATTTCTATTTATTTCCCTAGTTGAACATATTGGAAAAATAAAACCTACAGTACAAAACGTGCCATTCCAGTGTGTTTAATTTAGCAAAAAAACAGTAATTGTGCATTAAAAATGTGCAGAAGTGTGTTCTCTATAGAGGATGTGTTAACTAATTTTCACTTAGATTATCAATAAAATCAACGATTTCACCACCCGAACTTTTGCATGCGACTGACAGAAACACATGAATAGTCACCCAAATTTTACATCCTAAAATCCTCTCTCAAACCACATCCAGGTCTTCATTAAGGTCACGCAGACATGTGGATGTGGTTTAGGACACAGTATGACTTACTGTGAGCTATAAAAATGAACATGAAGCTTGTAGCTGAAAGCAGTGGTCAGCCTCTTTAAACACCCTTCATTTTGAAGAATGCAAGTCAAAGACTCTGAGTGGCTGCATAGCTAGTTACAGTATCTGTTGTGTATATAAAAATGACTGTGTTTATTCAGGCAGTTGTTTGTTGCCAGCAGGAGGTCCCCAAATCTCCAGGGCTCTGTGTATTTGCGTGGTTTGTATTGTGGTAGACTCTGCCACTGGTAGTGAATACGAAATGTTAGAACTGATGTGAGTTTGTAACTCTGTCATACTATGTGTTTATTCTGCAGGACTGGTCCAAAGATGAGTACAGCGGAGGATGTCCTGTCAATGTCATGGTTCCAGGCATGCTAACGTACTATCATCCCGGCCTTCGAAAGCCTTGTGGCAGGTAAAACAACGCTGTTCCGCTAAACAGAAACATTAAAAATTCCTTCAGTACTCTCCAGCATCTGTCAGCCCAATCTTGTGTACACAACCCATGAAAAGTTTGGGGACACCAAGCTTTTCAGAAAGTGTTTTTTTTTATATAATAAATAAGCAATACAAAAGTTTTTCTTTGAAAAGTCATGAAAATTGAAGGAAGAACTGACTATAGCTCAACCTTGGTAATAACCCCCAGTGGCAGTGTATTTTATCCCTTTGTTGTGACATCCACAGCACTCGTCAGCACTCAAACCTTTCAGGTGTTTTGGACCAGCTTTGATATGTGCTTTTAACAATACTTTGGAAAAGAAAACTCTCAAATCATTATTTAGACGAAGCTGCTCTTCATACCGAGGAAGACACTTTGATGAACGTGGAGCTGAGTGTTGAAGATAAATACTCTAAGGATTAGCACATAGCTGCTTTTTGCTAATTAAACTTTTGTTGCCATAGTTTTTTACTTTAAAGCCCCGCCTGCACAGCCTACAGCAGGTTAGCCCTGCCTATTCAGCTTATCGCAGATTGGCCCCTCCATTCAGCCTACAGCTATTTAGCTCAGCCCGTTCTTGAAGAAGTTATGGGACTAATCAGCGTTACATCACGGCAGCAAATAATTTACTTCTGGGTTGAGAACACAGGTAGTGCTGCACTGGCACAGCAGGATTTTGTACCAATCATGAGAATCATTAAATCAAGAAACTGGAAAAAACAGAGAGCTTCTTTTCTTCTTCCCAGGTCAATAACTTCATGACATTGTGTGCTTAATTTTTGTACATGTGTGGATGGTGCAAGTTAATATATTCATAAACTTGCACCAGCCAAACATGTAATTGCAGGGTTAAATAAAGAAATATTAACTATATTAAATATTAACTGGGTTTTTTCCCACTGCATATTCATAAACAACAACTGACCCTGACATGCACCAGCTGAACTAATGGTTCTAGTTCTACTTCATTTTCCAGCTGTTAGAGAGACCGCTGGAACCATTATAAAAACCATAGTTAACAATTTAATAGACTTTTTGTTCATTGTATGTCACTGTAAAGCATCTAACTAAGCTAATTAGCTACCTTGCTTGGCAGTTGGCTTATAGACTAGAATAAAATGATATATTGCACTGTTCTACACACACACTCAACAAGTTTCTTACAGCTTGTATCTTCTTGTGTCGAACATAGGGGTAAATAATTAAAACAAATAGAGGGTGAGGGGTGCCATACTGCCCAAGCTCCTAGGAGTAAATAGAGCTAGAACAGGTTTTGGCAGGACGCTGGTCGATGATGGGATTACGTGCTGTTTTTTTTCAGAGGCCCCGTAAACACACAGCTCTCCAATGTATTGTAACCTGTTCATCTTGTTTAACAGAACCCTGCCAGCAACTTACTTGTTGGCTTATTGGCTAAAATAAAACACTCACACAAATGTCTGTATTTACACAGAAAAGTTCATAGAAGCCTTTATTTTTTTCTGTTGAGAGCAAAAATATGAGCAAAAACACTTCTGTGGCTAGCATAAACGCTAACAGTCTTAGCTTTTTCCAGTGAATGCTGAAAAATGTGAAAAACGTTACATACCTGAGTTCATTTGACATTGCAGCCTCAAACATAAAACTTTTATTGCACAATGTTTTGTGTGTTATTTTTGTATTTATTGTTAATTGTGCTGAAAATTGAGGCGCGTCCATGCTGACTGGAGGTGAGTTATCCACCAGGAAGTATATCTGATGTGGTCTATAATGAGTATTTCAGCTCAGGCTGCTTTTTGACTGAAGTAATACAGGGCAGCCAATCAGAACAGAGGTCATTTACATATATCAATCTTAAAGCCACAGTAACGAAAAACATCATGCTTAATTGTAAGCAATGAGGAGAATGGAAAATGCTCATGTAAAAATGAATTTAATTGTATGGGTTTGTCGCATAATACCACACAAACGTTATGAGAAATGAAATGTGGGGGAAATTGCCCTTTTACTGAAAAGTGAGCGTGTAAATCAAACAGTCAAAAAAGACAAGGTGTCCCTTAACTTGGGCAGTCCTGAGTCACATGACCATCTGGCCAACACTCATTACCTGCCACTTTGCAGAGGGCAGATGAGACACAAATGCGCAATGAGGAGTGTGTTAATTGAAGGAACAGAAGAGTGTGTGCGTGGTGTGCTTGGCACTTATGCGCCTCAAACCAATGGGCTAGAGGTCAGAGGAACAGCACTCTCCTGAGAAAAACAGTCGCATAATCCATTTGTAATGGGTCCCTGAGCGAACTCTTGGCCATGAAGGATGCAGCGAGGGAGAGCGCGCTGCTGGGCTGGTGGAGGTAGGGGTTTGGGGGAGGGGGGTCTGGCTAGGTAATCCATTTCCATAATAGAATTAAATCCACAGGGAAGGGAATGATCTCATCAAATCAAGAGGTTGAAGGATGTAAAGACTCTGGCCGTAGCGTTCTGCATGTGTGGGCTGCAATCCGTAATCTGTCCTTGACCCACTTCTGGACGGACCAAGTAGTGCTTGCTTACTTTTCTGAAATTTCTCAAGACGTGCACAAAGTCCTTCAGAAGGTTTAAGCCCGGCTAATACCCGGTTCCCTTCCACAGTGCCTGGAATATTAAGTATATTCTTAATAGAGGTAAATAATTAAAACAAACAGAGGGTGAGGGGTGCCATACTGTCCCAGCTTCTAGGAGTAAATAGAGCTAGAACAGGTTTTGGCAGGACGCTGGTCGATGATGGGATTAAGTTTTTTATTTATTTATTTTTTTTTGGCTGTTTTTTCAGAGGCCCGGTAAACACACAGCTCTCCAATGTAGTGTAACCCACTCATCTCGTGTTTGCTGTAACCCAGTGGAACAGAACCCTCCCAAAAACCCCTTTCATGTGTGAGTGATACACATGCGGCTAGACCGCAGGTGAAAGGCAGTGTGGGTAAAAACATGCCTCGGGGGTTCCGCGCACTAGTAAGGCTGTCGTATCCATAATGCATAAAGAATAAACAGTAAGCTAGAAAAACAGCCTCAGATAGAGGTAAGATGGACCGAAATATATAAAAATAGCTGAAATATGGCGTTTGTTTTGTGTGACAAGTCTTTGCTCAGTAGGTATCCACATTCCAGCGCAGCCATCCGCGTATTTCTCTACATTCTCCAGACTGCCGCCTGTTTTTGATGACTTTTTATACTGTACATTCGCAAACGTGTTAATTCTACAGTACGTGGGTGACATTGAGTGCGTACTGCTTAAACACGTGTGCGTTGGTTCACATTGCAAGATGAAGAAAACCTTTAACAAAAATGCAGCGTGGATTAAGAGTAGAATGGCTGTTACAGAGGAATCATAGCGTTTTAAAGAAATGTTAAGCTGTTTCTGATGTTGTCAGGGGAATTGAAAGCTGTAAGCTATTTTTCGCTTTGATAGATGCTGAATGAAGTCAGTTCAAAGCATTTGAACTACATTACTTGTATTGAGCCTTCATGTCTTCTGGTCTTCTTGTTTAAAAAAAAAGGGCCTTCTTATTCTTATTGATGCTGTTAAACCTCGTAGGTCCCTGGTGGTGCGTATGCTTTGAAACGGCTGATATTATAGCTTGTTATTGAATTCTTACTTAAATGTACCACATTCAGTATATGAACATGATCCAGCACGACTTCTGTAGCAGTCCTGTGCTGAAGTTTATCCAATCACATGCATTTATGTAAGCGACTTAGCCGCAGACAGCTCATCAGAACAGAGACAGGACTAGATATCAGGTCAGAAGGAAAATGATTCCACATATTTTGTGTTTTTCTATTTTATTTCTGGTCTGCATTTAACGAAATAGGAAAGTCGAGGATGAAAACAGTGTTTAAAAAGAGTTTTTTTCGTGTTTATTGTCACATCACAATTTACCCAAGTGTGAAGGTTAGTGAAGATCTTGAAATCGTAGCCCCCTTGTAGTGTGTATATACATATATATATATATATATATATATAGAGAGAGAGAGAGAGAGAGAGAGAGAGAGACTCCAAATATATACACATATACATATACACAATGTACACATTAGTATGCACACAGTATTGCACCATTCCGATGTACAGTTTTTGTACAGTAATATAGTTATAAATTAAGCTATGATATGTACAGCTGTACACATTTCCATATATGCAGTCTTTTATTTTATTTTATTTTATTTTTATTTATGTATTTATTTATTTTTAAGAATTTATTATACCTTATAACAAGACAAAGGCAATAATTTTGTCTTCTGTGGACCAATGTATTTTTAAAGATATTGTAAACTTTTTAAGACTGTTCCCTTCTAAAAAGGTTTTATTTATTATTTATTTATAAATAATAGATAATGGCCATGCAGTTTTAAAATGCTCATTATGGCATTCAAAATAAAACAATATATCAGAATATTTTTGATGTAATTGATATATTTCGCTGCTGTGGGAACGAAACCTCGTATCTCCGTTTTTCAGTTTTTTGACATAGTTTAAAAATGCCTTTTACATTGTGTGTAAATTTCACAATCAATGAACCAAAAGAAATGGCCCAAAATGACTTGGACAAAAGTCTGGTTCCATTGATTTACATTAAAAGAAAGGTAATTTTTGCTTCTCCTGTGAAGTTACCATTTTAGAGACACCTGGTTTTGTTCTGACAGCAGTGATTTGATTGTTTTACTTTATTAGTTGACATTAGTGTTTAAAGATAATCATTGTAGCCATTCACTCGTGTTAGTTTGTTCATCTGGATTTTTGTAAGTAAGGAAATTGATGTAACTGGACATTCCCAAGTATTAAGATAAGATAAGATAATATATGATAAGATAATCCTTTATTAGTCCCACAACAGGGAAATTCTCAACAGAATTAGGTAACTTTAGTGTAGACTTTAAACATCAATATGTGTGATTGAGTTTAATGCTAGTTAACATTGGATAGATCATTATCTGTGTTTGAGGCAGCTAGCACTAATAGTTGAAATTAAAGTAGCTGTAAGTGTAGAGGGCGGCACAGTGGCGCAGTGGGTAGCGCTGTCGCCTCACAGCAAGAATGGCCTGGGTTCGATTCCCGGCCGGGCGACCGGGGTCATTTCTGTGTGGAGTTTGCATGTTCTCCCCGTGTCTGCGTGGGTTTCCTCCGGGTACTCCGGTTTCCTCCCAAAGTCCAAAGACATGCAGTCAGGCCAATTGGACGTGCTAAATTGCCCCTAGGTGTGTGTGTGAATGTGTATGTCTGTCTGTCTGCCCTGCGATGGACTGGCGACCTGTCCAGGGTGTATCCTGCCTTCCGCCCAATGACAGCTGGGATAGGCTCCAGCACCCCACCGCGACCCAGAAGGATAAGCGGTTTAGATGATGAATGAATGAATGTAAGTGTAGATGACCTGACTGACTGTAAAATCTCCTGTTCATAGAGCAATCATAAGAGGTGTGAGCATAAAGTAGGGTTTTATTTTGAGGGTCCACTACCATGTCTGAAACATAACAAACGCTGCTTAGAAACACATTCTAAGTATTTATTGTTATTTGTATTATATCAGGGATTACAAATCTTAACTTATGAGCCACACAACCAACCATAAAAGCTTTCACAGCCCACAAGATGACCCCATCATCATTATAGACTGTAAAACCAATGTACATGTAATTCATCGCAGGACTATGTAATTAGTGTAATACCCTGATAGCAAGAGGATAGTGTCTGTGATGGCAAAACTGGAAGTCTACTGGCATTTTGCTTAGTATTTTCTGGGTGACTCACTGGTGGTTAAGCAGAGTATCAGACAAAATTCCACTTATCGTCACTCATCTTCCACTCACAGTCCAATTTACCTATTTTGGTGACACTTTATTTTAAATGGTTTTTAAATTAACACTCAGCAGACTCTCAGTAACATGGCAAAAACATATGAGGGTTAGGATTAGGTTTAGAGTTGAGGTTAAGATTAGCGTTAGGATTAGGGCCAGGGTGATGGTTAGGTTTTGGGTAAGGTTGGGTAAGGTTAGGTTTTGCATAATGGAAGTAACATAGTAACAATATATCTATTTAATGTAAGTAATGTATCAACAGAACATCTACAGGATATTTACTTTAATATATTCAGATGCTTCACTACTGCTACTTCACTGATATCCTTATATCCTTATGTTCTTTCTTTAGTTATACTTGCTAAATTAGTTTAGGAAATACTTTTAATTTGGCACAGTTTCAGCAACACCAATTTTTTATAAAATCATTTTCTATCAGGTCTAGTCATTTTTTTTTCTCTCAGTTGTTTGTAATATTGGTCTATTTTCTAAAATAAAAGGCTCGGTGCATTTAAAATCTGTTTGAGGAAATTAGATTTGACTAGATAAACTAAATTAGGAAAACTAGAGCTTGTATGCCGGACAATACTCTGGGTGGTCCTAGGGAGGACCACATGTGGTATACAGTCAGCAGGTGCTGACTTTATCAAGCCAGCTGACAGATATATGCTTGCTATCTGGGCATGTGCGTACATATAAGTGAATAACCATGAAATTTAAAACAAATGTATATCAAAATGACAATATTAACTTGTGCCATGTGCCCGTCCCCTGGGCCCCGATGACGGCTGCGAGAGCTAGCAGGAAGGCGGGGCCCAGGGGACAGGCGCACAGCACATAACTCTATACTAATAATAACTCTATAGGGTTGAAAGAAGGCCTTCCTTATTGAAACTATTAAAAACAAGAATAGTAATTGAGGCAGCTTTTAAACTATATCATGGTTCTAATGCTTTCCTTCACACCTCTCCTAGGATCCACTGGGCTGGAACTGAGACAGCTACCCAGTAGTGTGGCTATCTCAGCGGGGCCGTCCAGGCTGGCCATCGGCAGCTCTGGAGGTCCTGGCAGAGGTCTGTCCATCTGCACTGTCTAAGGAAGAACTCCAGAAAATGAGACCAGAGGTTACAAGGGCACCGTCACACTTGATCAAGGTTTGGAACCGCAGGTCCACCTCCTCCCGCCTCCTCTTTGGCCTGGCTGTGACCACGCTCACCGCTGGGGCTGCCTTGTTCTAGGCCATGCCTGAATTAGGCCGCAGTTGGATCAACCGGGCATTGGTCCTATTTCAGAGGCAGCACTGAGCTTCGCAGCTTCGGAGTACCCAAAGGCATTTTTTTTTGTTTCCCCAGAACGACTCATTACCATTAAACAGATATCGATTTTCTAATCTAGGCAAAGGATAACATCAGCTATCAGCATATTCCCTTATCTCCTTTTAAGAAACGATTCCTAAAAGAATTGCGTTAATAATAAACTTGGATTTTAACTTTATTTGAAGTTGCCTTTTTACCAAAGTTGCCTTTTTCATGCAAATTTGATGCGGCCTGTGTGTTTATGGGCACAAATGAATCATTGACGATTCGAGCGTTTAGTCAAAAAAAAAAATTGCTGCGAGCTACAAAATCTATTTCAGCATGAGGTAAGAACTTCAGTATCTCCGTCAGCCCTGTGGTAAAGCTCTGTCACTCTCCGTGTGCTTAACTCAGAAACTAGAGGACTTGTGTGCGCCCGAGTTTGTCAAGGCTGTTTGGGACATCCTTAATTTACTTGACGGCTCTGCCTTTGTGACTCAGGCAGAGAGGAAAGAGGGGAGAGAATCTCCAAAATGCAGGAAAGGTTCAGCCTTGCAGTGTAAAGCCTTGCTCCCATGTGTGCCAGAAACCTCCAGCTAAACCCGTTACTGCAGCACTGGAAGGAAGCCATCTGTACTGTGTGGTACTCACTTAGACACTCTCACATATGCACCCCCCCAACACACACACACACACACACACACACACCCACACACACACACACACACACTCACATGCATACTGTCCATGCTCCACTGAGGGTGTGATGGATGAGCCATTCATTCGACGTTAACGTCCCCATGAAAGTGATTTAATCGCGAGCTCTTGATTGCACCATTGATGAAGAGCCCCACTGTCACTGAGCTGGCCGCTCTCGCCCAGGGACATCTAACTCAAACCGGACACCGGACAGCAGCGATCAGGCTAGAGTCACCCAGTAATGCCTTATCTGTCTTTGTTATCCGTCTTTTGCAGGGGATCAACTCTTCATTTCTTTCCACTGGGTTGGTTCTGCTCCATCAAGATTAAGCTCTGCCCTCCGCGACGTCCCTTTGTAACCCGTTCAATTTATAATGCCCTCTAGGGTAAAGGGGACAAAGCCAGCACTTCCTTTGCATCACCAGCCTTGCCTTTGGATAAGGCCCCACAGGAAAGAAGGCAAGGCCTCTGGCGACGGTGAATCTGATTTTCCATTCCATTTGCTAGATTAACTCCACATCCTGTCGGCTGGCCGCGCATCTTCATCTGTCGCCTCTTGGGGGTGTGGATTGGTCATTATTTAGCAGTCCTGCAAAAGCCACTTCATGATTTCCTCTCAGGGAGAGCTTGCAGTGCATGTCAGTTATATGCTTTTATTGAACATATTCCTATAGTAGAAAGTAACTGAATGGACAGTTACAGGTCTGAGTGGACAGTCATGTGCAAAAATTTGGATGCACCTGGTCAGAGTATATGTTTTGTTGATTTTCTAAGTGAAAACAAGTTAACAGATCCTCTACAGAGAACCACGTCTGTGCATTTTAATGCACAATTACTGTTTATTTGCTGAATATAATATATCGGGAAAGAAGTTATGACACATTTTATGCTATATTTTTTTTTTCAATATGAGATTTTGGACCATAATGGATAGAAAAAATGCCATGTTTTAGTTTGTTCTCTGTAGAGGATGTGCTAACTTATTTTCAGCTTCAACTTTTGCATAAGGCTGTATATATGAGTGCAGGCAAAGCACAAAATGTGCCTTGATGCGACCCTAATATGCGACTGCAATATGTGCCCACAGTGCACCTGAGTTGAATCAAGCTTTATCACACAGTCCTCATAGCCCCGCCCGCTAAATTCTGGCTCATGAGACACACACTGTTAGAAATAGTTCTGTGCAGATACATTTTTGTTCATCAAGGAACAAACAGTGTAAATGTACCCTCAAAGGTGCAACAGTGGTTTTAAGGTCCAATTGTGTACCATAAATAAATGTTTCCAGGGTGAAAAGTAGGTATTTGTACCTTTTCATAATGTTTTAAAACAGAACAATAAAATAAAAAGCCTGGACACACAACTAGATAACACAACACAACCAGGACATACAACTTAGAAAATATAATTTCAATGCATTTTGCTACAATTATGTTCCCTGACTAAAGGTACGGAGATGTACCCTTGAGGGTACCTCTGACATTAAGGGTGCTGCCCTAGTGACAGTTTCATAGCTTTTTTCTAAGAGTGCAGGGTTAAAGAGGTGTAGTGAAATAATGTAGCCATCAACAAGCTCAAGACAGAATAGAAAATGAAAGCTCAGTGAACAGATAGTGGTCTTAATAAATTAATCAATCGTGCAGACAACTTTAGTCAAACGAGTGGAATATATGATCAGCCACATGTGTAATATCAAAACCTCGGTACAACTGTCCTCAAATGCATGTGCATGGGGAAGAGAAGCTCATTTTGCATTTTACCACAAAAAACACCCCATAAACCACATTTATGCTTGCATGCCAGTTTTATTCATAACACTTGGGCACAATGTGTCTGGATTGTATTAAAAACTGGTGTAAGAGTAATACCAGAGAACCAGTTTTGGTTCATTAAAGAACCTTACAATGACCTGTTACCTAAATAATCATTTTTGTATGAGTGTGAAGAGCTTTTTAAAGTTTAAAGAACTGGAAGCCTTTTAAGTCAGGCATACACTGTGCCATTTTAGAAATCTTGTCCTTTGGTGACAGTCAACACTATACGTTTGAATCGGCCATCGTGTGCAGCCAAAGCCTGTGATTTATATACTCACACTGTACAAAAACACTCAGCCCACCTGACATGATGCGACATGGGTGCTCACACTGCACGTGAAACGCAGCCCCTACAGTCAGCTCTGTTAGACAATTTCCAATAAAGCCGTTTCTTTCAAAACAACACGCTGCGCCTCCGAGTCCCAAGCAAAAAACATTGGCTGAATCTCAAATGGCTCCCTGCTCCTTACATAGTGAACCACAAATTGAAATAGTGGCTCCTGCACCCATAAAGTGCTTCACATGTCTAATAAATAGCCTTCTGAGATTCAGCCGTGTGTGCACAGTTCCATACTGGACAAACAGTGCACTATTTTGGTGTAGAAGCCAGAACGTGCGCTACATTGGAAGGAGGGGGCCGCTTGAGATTTAGCCATTCACAAACCGCTACAACAGCTTTGCTAATTTGTCTGACTGCTCAATCGGAGCTCGTTTGGGCAGTTAATCGGGCATCGTTTCCCCTCTCACACTGCACAGCAAATGATGGCCAGTGAAGCTGAAATTCGGCCCGATCGTGAAATTCTGTCGGCTCTGACCAAATCGAGCTTAAAAACGGGCTAAAATCACACAGTGTGTGACTGGCTTTATTTGGGACTAAGGGCAGCATTTGTTAGTAAGGCTACATCACACCGACATAAGCCTTTCAGCTAACCTAAACCTACATAAAGACCTATTCCAGCAAGCATTAGTGGTCATCAAGGCTGCTCTGGTCACTTTTAATGTAGTTTCAGCTCAGTAAGTGTTATGTCAACTTAGGCTTGTTGGAATAAGCCTTTATAAATGTCTTTGTTTATGTCTGTCATAATGAAAGGCTTATGTAGGTGTTGTGTATCCTTATGAACACCCAAACAACCTCTGCATGACGTTCATGTACTATACCAAGATTTTCCTAGGACTCACAGTGAACCATTTAAGGGTCTTTATTTTCAAAAGGGTAGAGATGATCCATGACATAATGTGAATCTGATTTTGTGAGTCCATTTTCCATTCCATTTGCTAGATTAATGCCACATCCAACCTCACGTCTTCATCTGTCGCCTCTCCACTGTGTAGATTGGCCATTAAGTAGTAGTCCAACAAAAAAACACCATGATTGTCTCTCAGGGCGAGCTTCTTGCGCCTCAGCCCGAGGCTTGAAGACTCTGGACGGTCTTTTCCACGCTCTGGCAGCTTGCCCACGTCAGCCGCAGTTTTGTTTATGCAGCACCCCAATGTGCAGACATGGACCCACTTCAGATTAGCTGGGTCCATGCCAGGTTTTAGGGCAGCCCTCAGGATCTGAGCCCGAAATGATGAACCGCACTGGACTTGAAGGTCGTGTCAGTGTTGTTGGTGGGGTTTCATGTGTGACGCCATGCAGCGGCCTGTGAGATTGAAAGTGGCATATTTATTTACACTTATAGCGCCTGTGCTGTGGCATGGTACAGTTACAGTGGGCAATTTCTCATCTGACTTCAATATGAAGAGAGTGAAGTCAAAAACCAAATTGGCTGATTAATGTAATACCACGGAAGCACTTAAGCAACATCAAACATGTCCCAATACTTGTACTTTTCATAATTATATATGGAGGTAAAACTGCTGACTTATTGAGTTCATCTAAACCATGATGAGCTGAGTCATTGGTTTTTTATAACCTGTTCTAAGGCAAATTGAGCAATTTTTCAAATGTTCACTGAAAAAGTTCATTCGTTTTGTACAGTTTAGTGCTCAGAAACGGCCACGGAGCTGCAATCACTCCAGCAGCTCATGCACAGGACAATTTTATTTTGAGGCAAATCCAAGTTTGTTCAGGGAAATAGTTTAATCCAAAGCTTTTCTGGTTTGTATTCACCCCTTGCCCATACCATCTGCTCAACCTACGAGACCTCATCAGTGGTTTTAGGGGTGTAACACAGCAACGCTTCCACATAATTTAGCAGATCCTTGGTCTTGTTTGAGCACAGACTCCATAATGCAAACAAAATTTTGAGCAGCTGAAGCTAAGTAGCTAAGTAAGGGTCGACTCATGTACCTTCCGTAGGCCTGATAAGAATTTCAAACAGCCTGGTCCACTGCTGAGGGCAGTGATTAGCCAGACGCTATTTAGCGCTGTATGTTTTTGGACAAATATCTCCAATTTGGGTTACTTTAAATCGAACTTGCCTTCATCTTTATTTATTTCACTCTAAGAACCTTCTAATATGCTAGGGGTCAGCCAAGGGTTGTGTTATCATAAGTGTTGTTGTGTCATGCTGTTGCATCCCTTGAACTCCTTGACCTGTTTCGAGCCCCTGTGGTCAATTGATGGACACAGCATGCTGATGTATGCTAGTTTTATTTTTCTCATGCTGCCTCTCTCTCTCTCACTCTTTCTCTCCTGATCGGAGTTGGCAGCACTGCTATCTGACTCCCACTTCACAGTGACAAGCTGTCAGTCTGTAAAATGATCCCTCTTTTTTTAACCTCCGCCTTCTTCCCCACTCTTTTTGCTCCAATACCAGAAAATTTGAAATGCAGGTTCTTCAAAGCTCTGCCATATGCAATATGAGATTAATATGTTGCAGCATCTGCTGCATATGTTCGAATGCTTTTATTTTAGACAGTCATACAGTGCACTGGGAAAAAAGGGTGTTCAATGTGCTTGATCAAAAGTTTAAATCCACCTTTTCCTATTATATACACTGTATATACATACATTTTTCATTCATCAAAGTATAAACAATGTAAACGTTCCTTCAAAGGTACAACAGTGGATTTAATATCCAAATTTGTACCTTAAATTTGAATTTTTTTTCCGGTGAACAGTACGTATTTGTACCTTTTTTTATAATCTGATGCTTTAAAACGGAACAATAAAGTAAAAAGCCTGGAGACGAGACGGGGTGTGTGGAGTTAATACAACTTAGAAAATATCATTTCAGTGGATTATGGTACAATTATGTTTTACAAGTAAAGGTACTGAGATGTACCCTTGAGGGTGCCACCCCAGTGATAAGAGGGATACTGCCCCAGTGACAGTTCCATACATTTATTTCTGAGAGTGTACAGTGTCTTGTATTCAAATATTCAACCTCCTTAAAAGTCATCAGATTTGTCTGGATTACAAATGACACAGATTGTTCCAGCCAGTTTTTTTATTTCAAGCTCTTAAATATAATTTTGAAAGTCAAAACTCATTATCTGTCAGCAGATGAAAAAGAAAAAAATGAAAAATGCTGCTTGCATAAGTATTCCATCTCTTCAGACTAGTAGGGAAGGGCGGGGCACAACCTAACACAAATTGTTTCTTTGTTGAATGACTTTAAAAATATTTAAGCTTGAATAATTGTGTTTTTATACAAGCAACATTTACATCTCTGCTACAAACACTTGAATTTGTTTCTAGCACCTACCATTCATGTACAACTCTACCGAAAGTAACAGGAAACTCAGTGTTACAGTTTACCCCATGGGTAGATTAATTGTAACAGACAGGGTCAGTTTAACACTTGTTAGGAAAGTCTGATGAATCAGTGCAAACAAAGTTAATTCAATATAATTCCATGTTGCAAGAAACAAATATATTTTCCAACCGTACTGCATGATATATTATCTATCTATAAGACAGACAGCTCAATCGATACACACTCATCAAATTATACATGAAAACTGACATGAGACTGTCAAACAATGAGAAATGTATTTTTTTGTCCTGGGAAGGACAGCAAATAAAAACCATCTCACATCAGTAAAATATGAAACATTGTTTCTGAATAACATCTGAAAGATACTAATAAAGTAAAAAAAGAAAATCTCTGTTTTTAGTTGTTTCCTTTTTTATCTTAAAATTTGTGTGAACATATGGAAAAAAAGCCAGAATTTACATTATTTGTCTTTGTTTACTAAAGGTGGCTTTGTTTTAACACTCTGTTACAACAAACCCCGCAGTATGGAGGCTGTACTTAAGCCTAACTAGTGCTTGCTGTGAGCTTGTCAGCTGCTTCAAAATGATGCTACATTGTAGGCAACAAGATGGGGGATTACAGTAATATAAGGTTGGACTTGGTGATTTACACAAGCAGCTCAGTAACCCAAAAAAGTTGTGTTGAAAAAATTTAAATGAAAAAATGAAAGATGTCTTTAAAACACTGATGAATCGTTCTGAATTAGGAAATGGGAAATGTGGTAATGTAACCAGAAACACACGCTGCTTGACCTTACAACAACGTAAAAACAACGTAAAAACTCTGTGTTAATTTAACTCTTTAACAACGTAAAAAGTCTGTGTTAATTTGTGTCCCACATTTGGTTGTTCCCCATGCTCCCCTACTTAGTAGAACCATATTTTGCTTCTGCAGAAGCTTTAAGTCTGTTGGGTAAGTTTCTTTCAGCTGTTTGGGAGAGAATTTCACACACTCTTGCTGGCAGATCTGTTCCAGGTCATTTAGGTTGGTTGGGTGATACTTATGGATTGCAGTTTTTAATATTGCCACAGATTCTCAGCTGTATTGAACTTAGAACTTTCACCATTTTGTGGTTCAACCACTCCTGTGCAGCTTTGGCCTTGTGTTTGAGATCACTGTGCTGTTGAAAGGTGAGGTTCCAAGCTGTAGTTTTTTTAGCAGACTAAAGGGTTGTCTTGCAGTATCTCCCCGAGTTTTGCATCCATCCATCCTTCAGTTTTAACAAGATGTCTAGTCTCCACTCAGGAAAAGCATGCTGCCATCAAGCATCCAAAGCAGGATGCTGCCACCCCCATACTTCTCTTTTGGGATGGTGTTTTTTGAGGAATGAGCAGTGTTAGTTTTGGTTTACACTCAATTTTTGTCTCATCTGACCACAAATCCTTATGCCATTTTTCAGCTGGGTCACTCTGATGCTTTCCATTGAACTCTAGGTGTGCTTTGGCATGTTTTTTCTTCAGTAATGACTTTTTTAGCCTCCCATACCGGCTAGTTGTATGCAGAACTCTTCATATCGATGGCTGGTGCACCTTCACTCCAGTCTCAGCTACTGAACTCTGTAGCTCCTTCAGAGTGATTGTCACTCTGAAGAGTGATTGCCACTGCCTGTGGCTTCCCTCACAGAGTCCCCTTCTTGCTCTGATGCTGAGTTTTGGGGGACAGCCTTGTCTAGGCAGTGCCAGATGGTATAATTCAGCTTCCAGGTACTCATAGTTGATCCAACAGTGCTCCCTGGGGGTATCCCCCCCCTGGGAACATTGTTGGATCAACTGTGCCTATCTTGTGCATGTCTATAACTTTATCTCTGATTGCCTAAGAATTCTCTTTAGTCTTTTCACTGCCTGCCTTCAGATTTACAGTCTTACCAATGGAACTTGAATTAAGGGGGCCTTTTATCCAGGAAAGGTGAACTTTGTTGTGTTCTTGTTAGGCCAATGTCTTTTATCTCTGTAAACTTAGAGGTTATACAGCACAGGGGTTGGATACTCATAGTAATCAAAATATCAAAGTGTCATTTTTTTCATTTGTAAACCAGACAAATCTGATGACTTATATGTGGACAAAAGTATTAGGACACACCTCTTAATCATCGAATTCAGGTGTTTCATTCAGTCTCAGTGCCACAGGTGTATAAAATCAAGCACGTAGACAAGCACTCTGCCTTTACAAACATTTGTGAAAGAATGGGTCATTCTAAAGAGCTCACTAAATTTGAGTGTGGTACTGCAGTAGGATGCCACAATTGTGTGAGAGCGGGTCGCCGAGTGCTGAGGCGCATAGTGCATAAAAGTCACCAACACTCTGCTGACTCAGTAACTGCAGAGTCCCAAACCTCCTCTGGCATTAACATCAGCACAGAAACTGTGTGCCGGGAGCTTCATGGCATGGGTTTCCATAACAGAGCAGCTGCATGCAAGTCTTGCATCATCAAGCACAATGCCAAGCGTCTGATGGAGTGGTGTAAAGCACCGCCACCAGACTCTGAAGCAGTGGAAATGTATACTGTGGAGTGACGAATCATGCTTCTCTATCTGGCAGTCTCATAGATGAGTCTGGGTTGGCGAATACCAGGAGAATGTTAACGTTTGGTGGAGAAGGGATAATGGTATGGGGTTGTTTTTCAGGGGTTGGTCTAGACCCCTTAGCTCCACTGAAGGGAAATCTTAATGCTTCAGCATAACAGGACAGAATTGTATGCTTCCAACTTTGTGGGAACAGTTTGGGGAAGATCCTTTTCTGTCCCAGCATGACTGAGCCCCAGTGCACAAAGCAAGCTCCATAAGGCATGGCTGGGTGAGTTTGGTGTGGAAAAACTTGACTGGCCCTCACAGAGCCCTGACCTCAACCCCATCAAACACCTTTGGGATAAACTATAATGGAGATTGCGAGCCATGCCCTCTTGTCCAACATCTGTGCCTGAGCTCACAAATGCCCTTATGGATGAATGGCAAAAACACATATGCACTTCAAAATCTTGTAGAAAGCTTCCCAGAAGAGTGGAAGCTGTTGTAGCTGCAACAGGGGGACCAACTTTGTATTAATACCCATGGATTTAGAATGAGATGTCATAAAAGTGCCTGTAGGTGTAGAGGTATTTGCAGCCAGTAAGTGTTAAGATAGAGAACAAAGTTATATATGGCATCTTATGCAAATTTTTAACTTTTGCACAGGCCACATTTTATGTCACATTTTCCCAAAATTACCTCTCATGTAATGCTAATAATGTTTCCATGAATCTATTGATAAACAGGGTCAGTGTTTGTTTTTGCAAGGTCCTGTCCCAAACTTCTCAGTTGAGTCAGTTGCTGCAGACCAGGCGACCACTATATCAACCTTCGCTCGATTCAGTCTAGCAGTGGCCGCTCCAGTACCATGACGTCCATAAAATAGAGCAAGAGTGTAGATCTTCATTCAAATTTCAAATTGCTTTCTTCACTGCTGTCAGAGAAGCCATTAATATTTTCTTTAGATTGGGTTTCAAATAGTATTGATATGTCTCTGAGCAGAAACAAAGCTGGATATAAGGGCAGGTCTACTTCAAAAAGAGTAGTGAGCAAGGAAGCTGTCATTTCCCAGAGATGCTTCACTGGAGGGCACTGCCAGAAAACATGAATAAATGTTCTGAAAGCATCTAAAGAGCATTTAGAGCAAAGTTGATCAGTATAAAGTTTCATTTGGAATGCCCAGTTAGGGGTTAAATAAAATATGGGCAACACTTTATTTTGAAAGGGACTTTGTAGATGATTAATAAACTCTTATCCGAGTGTCAGTAACACATCATAACACAACAACATATCAGTAAAGTAGCAGTAGTGCAGCATCTGAATACATTGAGGTAAATATCTTGAAGATGTACTGTTGATACATTACTTATATGAAGTAGAGGTATTGTTATGTTACTTGAAGTAGATTTAATATGGTACTTTCATTATGCAAAACCTAACCTTACCCAGCCTTACCCAAAACCTTACCCTCACTCTAATCCTAATCCTAACCCTAACCTTAACCTCAACCCAAAACCTAATCTTAACCCTCACACTGGCCCTAATCCTGATCCTAACCTCAATACAAAATCTAATCCCATCCCTCATTCTGGCCCTGATCCTAACTTTAACCAAACCCTAATCTGGTTAAACTCCAGTCATAGAATAGTTTCAGTGTGTCTGTAACACCTTGTTGAGGATGTTGAAATGGTCTGTATTAGACCTGTTACATGTGCAGTGACCTCTCAGGTTTCAATCTACAGATATGAACGTAAACACTCCAATTAAAGTGAAAAGCAACTAAATTTCAGCAGATTATAAACTAATTTTCAAACGCCTGCTCACCTCGGTGGCTCCAGCGGCTCTGGTCCAATATATTCAGCAATTTAAAAGCAGTTGTGCATTAAAACGTGCCGGAGTGTGTTCTCTGTAAATGATGTTAACTTGTTGAAACATAATTAGAACAGGGTCACTCAAACTTTTGCATATGACTTTACATTGAGTAAAAGATCTCTCTCTATATACACCTTCGTAGGCGTCTTGTTATTCTTAGCACTTAGCACTTTTCTAGCAGGTGTTTGTGATGTGCAGTATGTGTTATTCATAAGTGACCAGAAAGGAACTCAAATGAGTAATAAGATTATTGAATATACTATTCTCAGGGGGTGATGTATGCTTGTCTATATAAAAACATGTACATGTGCCTGAGCCCAACAGGTAAAGCACTGCTGCATTAATTAGACATGAGTATGTGTTTTGATGGATCTCATTATTCTAATGCATTCTGCTGTATGTCTGGCAATCATTTTCCCTCTTAATTAGACCATAAATATAATGTTGTTATTGTGATTTTTTTCCCACAAGTCTCCCAGCTCACTTGTTTTTAATGCAGGTCTTCATTAAAGCCTTTTCTCCTTGTGTGTAATGTTCTACACAGGCAGATTAAGGACGAGCGTCTTTGACGTTTTGCTCTGGTTAATGACCAAGGTCATGTACCTCAGACTTCAGAGAAGCATTCTTCGAATTTTGCTCCTGTAAAGCAGTTTGTGTACCTAAGAAGTGATATTTGAATCTAATCATATAGAAACTGTGCAGATTAGCATCTCTTCTGCAATAACACATCTAATAGAGCTCCTCAAACGCCCTCTATGATTTGAATGAGGTTATACGAGAAGGAAAAATGCAGAGCAGAGTCACCAGAACAGGACTGAATTCTTTTACAGTAAACACTGTAACCGTGTTTCCATGGAAATGGTTGAAGATCCCTGACATAAACATGCATATGTGTCAAGTCTATAACCTTGGCTAATGACAGCAATTTCTCATGTGTGGCATTTGTGATAGACTCAGAACTGGATTTTAACCCAGTCATGTTTGACAGTTACATTCATTTTGATGAGGAAAAATGTGTTGGAATATATTCTGATTCTAAAATGATGAGATTTTGTGTAGCTGTACCTCAGATCAGTATCTAACAGGGTGACACTTTATTCTGAGTGGTCCTTTTAGATGAAACAAACACTCAACAGACTCTCTGTAACATATGTCAAAAACATACGAGTGTTAGGATTAGGTTTTGGGTTGAAGTTGAGGTCAAGGTTAAGATTAGGGCCAGGGTGAGGGTTAGGGTTAGGTTTTGGGTTGAGGTTTGTAAGGTAAGATTTTCCATAATGGAAGTAACATATTAACAATACATCCACTTAAAGTAAGTAATGTATCAACAGAACATATTCAAGATATTTACCTCAATGTATTCAGAGGCTTCACTACTGCTACTTCACTGATATGTTGTTGATGTTTTACTGATAATATGTTGAGAGTATATTAATCATCTACACAGGAACACTCAAAATAAAGTGTTACTGGTTAATCAGACTTTTCTACTTCTGTTGTTTTCTTATATTATGCATATTTAGTGGTATGACACTACACTTCGCTTCTAGACCTACTGAATCATCTTTATTTTTATCCAGCTTGTCTCTCTTTTGGAAAAATGAAAGTGCCACTTTTGACCATTTTGGGCTGAGAATATTTGTAGTGTCCAAAGTTTCAGTGCACTTTCATTCTTCCAAAAGAATTAAAAAAAAAAAAAGTTTGTTTAATGAATAATGTAACTATTTATTGTATCTTTATTGTCTGCTAGAAATACATATTGAAACCTACACTAAATCTAGTGAGTTTCAAATGGATTTTATTTAATTTACCTTTCTCTCTCTCTCTCTCTCTCTCTCTCTCTCTCTCTGCTTCTCTCCTTTGCATCTCTGTCCTCACTGATTACCGAAAAAGCACACATTAAACATGTTATAAAAGGCTAACAGGAAAAGGAGCTACTCATACAGTTAATGAGACAAAATACAGTCTAATGTTCCTTCTGATTTCTTAATAATGTTAGCTACATGATGCTATACCATCACTATGCTGGTTAAAAGTGAACTTACGAATGCTAGCTAAAGTACTGATGCAATTGCGGATAGCAATTGTTGCTAAGCAGTGATTGTAGTGTTTAGAAAATAACGGCAGATTTTGATTGGCCATAATACACTGACAGCACTAACAGAAAATCACATTTCATCATCCCAGAAATGTGGCATAATAAATATTCTGGCCCCATTTGATTGGGTGGCCTGTGAAACTGTGGCTGCGCTGCTGAGTAGACACTGTATTATTGTAATAGCGCTGTTTTCTATGTTTAATCTCATGAATGGAGAAAAATAAAAAAAACCCTCGTTATGGCCATGTTTACCTGTTTTTATTTATTGTCAGATCAGGTATTGTCCCATTAAACAGGCTGTTCTTGCAAGAAAGTACTAATAAGCAGCCAGTTTATAAGCATTTATTAACTTAATAAGTTAGTGACCATGGCTTGATAAGGGCATAACAATGAATACATAAAAGAAGTGGAAAATGCTTCATTCACTATAATCATTGCTTAATAAAGCAGTTATGAACAGCCAGTTAATTCAGAACTTCTTGCTTTATAAGGCTTAATAAGAGCATTACAAGTGCTCTGGAAAATGCTTGATTCATCTCAGCTATTTCTTAATAAAGTAGTGATTAGTAGCCAGGAATGAACAGCTACTGACCTAATAAGAGGGCATTATAAGGTCTGTAATCCCATGTGATTAAAACTCACTTAACCATGTGGTTTGATTAAAAAAATCCAGATTTTTTGTTCAGGCTCAGAGGACAAAAAAGGAAAAAAATACAGATATGGACATGAATGGGTTAACACAGAGTCTCTTTTTCTACCCGGCAAATAAAATCAATAAAATGTTTGATTTGGTTCAGTTTTTTTGGAATGCTGCTTTAAACCTTCAGCCACAAAAGCACCCAGATAAGCACTGCTGCAGTCTTTAGTATGATGTGTACAAAGATGGATATTTTTGAGACTTCTTGCCAGGAGAAGCTTAATATGATCCCGAGAAAAGCACGAGTTCTTGTTTAGCTTCATTAAGGAAATGACACAACCTGCAAATAAAAGTTCTGCTGTAAAGGGGCTCTGTGAATGTTTGAAGATTTATTTCACATTTAGAGTCTGACCGCTGTAAGGGTCATGTCTGTTCTGGTGTTTTATGGGTTTTAGAGGAATGGACAGAATGAGACTTGCGCTACTCTGAATCTCATTATGCTGAAGGTCATGTTTAATAATGTCCTCCCCACAGCTATTCTAACTAGTGACAGTGGTTCAGATTTGAATTTGCATATGCGCCTCTCGGCCATAACTGTCTCTTAGATCGTCTGCAGCCAATCACAGAGTCATAAGCAGTTCAAATTGGAAGTAAACCAACTTTACTGAGTTAAAGAGTTTGAAGTAGATCTTAAGATAGAATATTTCTTCATGTAATCATCAAATGAAAAAAAAAACTACTTCAGTTATAGAAAGGAAGCTGTAATGGGTTTTTTTTAGGTTTAATACAATTTCCAATTCTGAAGTGAAGATTAAAGAAGATTTTCAGTGTTTAATTCTTTAGAGCTCTAATTATATACCACACAGATTGGCTTTACCACATCAGCCTTGTAACAACCTCAACTTTTTTTTTTATCAACTTTTTTATCCTGAGATCACTAGATAGTTAACCTGTTATCTTGAGATCACACGATAATTAACCCATTATCTCAAGATAAGAACTTATCCTGAGATCACAAGATAATAGTTTTCTCAAGGGAACAACTTAACCCATTATCTCAGGCTAACAACTTTGTTATCCTGAGATCACAAGATAGTTAACTATTTATCTTAAGATAACAATCCAGAAAATTATAAATACCTAAAGATGGTAAATGAGAGGCTCTCAGAAGAGTCAGAGGGGCGTTTTGAACCTTCAGATTTATTGAAATTATTACACCCTTAATATTTAATGCAAGCCAATATGGCAGATCATGTTAAAATTACCAACTGTTGAAAAGTGCATACATTAGTATGAGTACACTTCCTTATATATACTGAGTATAATAGTCAAGTCAATACACACTTTTAATATACACTATATGGACAAAAGCATGTGGACACCTATACATCAAAAACACCCATAACCCATTTGTTGAAAACCTTATTCCAAAACCACAGGGGTTAATATGGAGTTGCCCCCCTTTGTGTCTGTAACAGCCTCCACCTTTCCACAAGATTTTGGAGCGTTTCTGTGGGGTTTTGTGCCCATTCAGTCAGAACAGCATTTATGTGGTCAGGCACTGATGTTGGACGAGAAGGCCTGGCTCGCTATCGACGTTCCAGTTCATCCCAAAAGTGTTTGATGGGGTTGAAGTCAAGGCTCTGTGAAATGCTAAAATGTCTTTGTATGCTGTAGCATTAACATTAACTTCCTTGGAACTAAGGGGCCCAAACCCTAAAAACAGCCCCTGCCCATTATCCCTCCTTCACCGGTCTTTACTGTTGACTGTATTAATTCCAGTAGGTAACGTTCTCCTGGCATCCGCCAAACCCACATTCATCAATCAGACTGCCAGATAGAGAAGCGTAATTCATCACTCCACAGAACATGTTTCCACTGCACCAGAGTGCCCCCCACCCCATCTCTCTCTGACGTCTGGCATTTTGCATTTTGATCTGAGGCTTGTGTGCAGCTGCTCGGCCATGGAAACTCATTTCATGATGCTCCTGACATTTGGTTCTTTTGCTGATGTTGCTTCCATAGGCAATTTGTAAATCTGTTGTGAGTGCTTCAACAGAGGATAGGCACTGTGCGCTTCAGCACTCGCCGGCCCTGCTCTGTGAGTTTGCATGGTGTACCACTTTGTGGCTGAGCTGTTGTTGCTCCTAGGTGCTTCCATTTCACAATAGTAGAGCTTACAGTTGACAGGGACAGACCTAGCAGGACAGAAATTTCACAAACTGACTTGTGTCAGAGGTGGCATCCTATGGCAGTGGCATGTTTAAAGTCACTGAGCTCTTCAGTGTGACCCATTCTACTGCCGGTGTTTGTTTTTTGAGGTCGCATAGCTATGTGCCTTATTTAACCCACCTGTTCACAATGAGTGTGGCTAAAACACCTGAACTCAATTCGGAGGAGTGTCCCAATACTTTTGTATATGTTATACACACACATTGCTGTGCAAAGACCACCCTTCATTTATTTAATTTCGAGTCCCAATGTCCATTAGTTGCAAGTTATTCATTTTTTTCAGTATTAAGACTTTATTACAACATCCATTCTTTTCTGTAGGCTTTTCACCATCCAATTAATCCCAAACACATCCAGTGATGTTGAGGTCTGGACTCTGGATAGTAGTTTCTTGATAGCTACACATCCTTTCAGACCCATAGCACTTCTCACAGGTCTCCACCAGGTCTTGCACAGTTGTTATTGTCTTTATATCTTTTAATAATTTTGATTAAAAATGTCACCAGAAATACAGATGTTTGAACATTTAATTAAACAGTTTGTTGGTTTTTGTGCATTAAAATGTACAGAAGTGCGTTCTCTATAGAGGGTATGTTTACTTATCCTCACTAAGAAAATGACATTAGGGGCAGCATCAGTTAAAACATATCCACTAGAAAATAAATTAAAAAAGAAAATGAGCTATAATCTCTTGCTTAGATGTTGAGTGTGAGTGCTCTTTATGAAATGTATGTTTTGGAGAGCCAGAGCACCATTAAGCATGTAAAAAGCACTAAGTGGAAGTTCCTCTTTCTTCTTCATAAAATGATTTAGACCATGATTTAGAGCCTGTAAAAAAACAACGTATAACAACCATGGAATAGAAACTGCATAAACTACAGTTATCTGTTCCAACTTGTTTGCAAACCTCAAAAAAACTAAATATTGTGATTCTTAAAAGAGTGTGTTACCAAGAAAGTGTGTTGTATTTGTTTATTGCATGAGATCACCTGCAGTTCTTACATCATTCTGCACTCTGTCTTCCAGAGGAGTGATGGGTCAGACTAGACCTGGCAAACTGTGAAAGCTTGTCGAAAGGGAGGAGATGCAAGCATCTAATAATGAATGATTCACGCAGAGAGTTGAGGTCACACGCAGTGCGCTCTCTGATCAGTTGTCGCCACCAAGTACGCTGTGTAAAGAGAGAGAGAGCGCTAGAACGTGTACTTTCGCCATCTGGACCTAAAAGCTGACAGCTTGACGTTCTGGGAACACCGGATGCAGAACAAACTGCAAAAGTTGGCCCCTGCTCCAGAAAATGAAACATGTTGCACTTCGAGCGTTAATTAGAATTCGAAACTTTGAACTGGCTTGAGCAAGACAGTTAAACAAGCTATACAGCAGAAGGAGGTCCAGCTGTAGACTATTTTTGAAGGCTTAATTGGATTAATAAAGCAGAGGGACTTTTATGCTGGAGATACAGGGGGGATTTGACCTTTAAGACTGAAGATATTATAATAGGGGCAGGAGTATTAGAGTCTTGAGTGTGAGAGTAGGGTATTAGATATGGGGTCTAGTTGGTTGCAGTGGGTTTCTGATTAGCTTTCGTATAGTTGGGATGATGTCTGATACATTGCAGGAGGTTTGCTGGAAGTGTTTGAAGTTATTTCTCTTTAACTGGTGAGAAATATAATTTGATGATGGAAAACTGTGCTGTGATGATAATACTGTGATCATGTGATGCCTACAGCAGGGTTGAGCTCAAATTACAGGAGTGCATATTGTTAGTGATATGAAATATAAACACAGTAATCACTGTTTAGTTATCATTGACTGCCTTCTATCCAATGTTCGAAGGAAGTCTGGAGAAACAAACCTTTTTAGTTGCTGGTCACTTCAGCTTTGCACATGGGTAGTCCATTAAAATATGGGGGATTTCTTTTGTGTGTGTCTAAATATTACTAATTATTTCTAGGCTTGTGAAATCCACAGATAACTTTAAATTGAATATCACTGCTGTCCAAAAAAACAAGTATTTTTGCGATTTTTAGTTTTCTTCATAATTTGAGTTCAGCCGCTGTCCTTTACTTTTTGATGATGATTTGACTAATACAAATGCTCCAAAATTGCTTTGAATAAAATAACTTTACATTAACTTACATTGTAAGTGAAGAAAGTTTTTGCCCTTTCCTGTAAAGTTTTCATTTTGGAGATACTTGTTTTTCTTTGTACAGTGACGATATATACAAACACAACCCACAGATGTAAAAGACAGAAGCATAACGTAAACAGCTGGAGTTCGATTTTCCTTACAAGTGCACATAGTGAACACACTTCTCTTATGTAGTAAAGTAAAGTAAAGTTAAGGCTAGCTGATTGAGATTATTCAATTCTACAATGGCCACAAATCTAGTTTCTAAGCCAAATGTTATATTGCCAATTTGGGCACATTTTGGCTTTGAGCCAGAGGACAAGGGGCAGCTGGTGAATTTGGATGAAGTAATATGCTGCATTTGTAGGAAAAAATGATCCATCTTGAAAGCAGACACATCGAATCTAGGATCTTAGAATTAACCATCCTCTGATGTTTGCCCGACCTAAGGCAGCACACTCCCTCAGAGGGAGGTACGACCTCATGGAGGTCTGTGCGGGACTGGCCTGCCCACACAGTTCCATCAATGCAAACTGACCTCCAATATTTGACTAAACCTATTCACAAATGCATTATTCTCTGCTGAAATAACACAGCAGTCATGATCATTGGGCTCACTGTGAGTAACTTCATATGCCATTTATTTCCAGTAAACACAAAGCAACAATTAAACCACAGAACGGTTATTTGTAATGTTTTGCTGGGCTCGGCAGCTGTGGCCGTCGGACTGAAAGCTCCAGCATCTCTGTAGGCTATGAGAATTTGCATGTTCATGTGACCGGTTGCTTTGAAACTCTTTATAATGACTTTTTATTCATTTATTATACTTTTACTATTATCATCATATATTGTTTATGTATATGATTCAGTGATCATTCTACTTTATTTAGGCTATTTATTCTTGTGTGGGTTTCTCTTCACGTGTGCTTTGTCCCACCTGCGGTGGGCTGGTTACCCACCTGCTCCCACATACAACACTGAAAATAAGTCCCATGCCACCAGTCCAGTGGGAATGCAGACCTCTCCCACCTCTAGCTAGCAGCCATAGGTGGGAGTCTCCAAGGCCTCTGCAAGAGGAGTGACATAGTAACATGACAGCACCACAGAGCAAGTTTGATTTCGGCTTTCTGTCACTCACTCGACTTTTGCTCTGTCAGACATTATAGTACATAAACTTGCGCCAGCAGAGCACTAGTTAATCAGAATTGAACATGTACTGTGGCGATTGCACTGTTTTGGTCTGGGGCCTGCTTGCTAAGCTAACATTAAGTTGGCCAATCAGACATCCAAACACCACAGAACAGGTTTCATTTTGCTTTGACTGTAAATGTATTTATTTATTTATTTTTTGGTGGGGGCGTTTGGGTAAAGCGCCACACTGCAGGGATAAGGGCTTTTAGATGTGGTTTTCAGATTTGCCTTTTAAGCACAGAGATTTCTCCAGATTCCCTAAATCCTTCAATTATAATATTACCCATAGAGGGTGAACTAGCTAAACTCTTTGCAATAGCTCATTGAGGAACATTGTTCTTAAACTGTTGAATTATTCACTGACATGTTTTCTGGCAAAGTGGCAAGCCTTGACACATCCTTGCTCATAAAGGCCTTTCCTGGATGCCCCTTTTCACCTGTTTAAGTTTTTAAACATTTCATGTTCTTAGTCTTAAACTGCCCATCCCAACCTTTTTGGAATGTGTTGCGAGCATCAATTTCAGAATTATCATATATTTACACAAAAAAACCCCAATGAACTTGATTTCTATTTCTGTTCTCATTGCTATTTCGCATACTGTACAAAATGTCCTTCCATATGCTTCTAAACAGCATAGAATTGAAGCCAGTTTTAGGATCAACATAGTCTTAAACATCCAACTGAACAGTTGAGTGAACTTAATTACGATCTTAGAATTGGTCTAACATGATTAGCTATGCTTTTCCTTTGCCTCAGATTTCAGGAAAACAGAGAATGATGACATACAGAAAAGCATCACTACCAACAACACTGAAGCACAGTGCAGGAAAATAGTCCCAGGTGAAGAATAAGATTAGAGGCATCCTGTTCTTTAGAGGTGGTTAGAGAATGTTACTGCATTAGTGGTATGTCAGTGACTTTAAAAGCACTCCAGACAACTCTTTTAATTAGTGAATACATCTGCTTAAAGTGCCCCCATTGCTGACACAGATGTTCAGTTGTACCACACAGCTTGTGTAATCTCCATAGAAAAGCATCCACCAATAGAATAGGATGTTCTAGACCAGCCACAAATGAGGCTTTGGCCGCTTTGAACAAACCACTGGGCGGTGGAGCAGTGGGACTGCATTCCCTGGGGTGATGGAGCTCCATCCGATACTTTTTAGGATGATCCAGAACCAATCATCCAACATCAGTACCTGACCTCACTGATGCGTACATGGCTGAATGCAATCAAATTCTCACAGCAAGGTTCAACATGTAGTGTAAAGCCTAGAAGAGCAGAAGTTGTTACTGCAGCAACTCCCTATTAATACCCTTCATTTCAGAAGAAGCGCTAGATGTTCTCAAACCTTTGGAAGTACCTATTTTGCAAAAAAAAAAGTTTTGAAAATATATATTTTTAAGTTAAAACACTGGACTATTCCTTTGAGAAGAACAGTAAGCTGGCTTCGTCAAGCCACTTAATTATGGCACGGAGGCACAAGAGTGGCGCTGTGTCGTCCTGATGAGAGCGAGCTCTAATCAATGGGCCTCTTTTCAGGACAAGGAGGAAGCTAATCTAGACAAAACACGCGCAGTCTGAGACACATACGTGGGCTCACGCTCTCGCTCGTTCCACCGTTCCACCACCTCACAGCCATTCTCTCCGTCTGTTCTCACTGTGACACTTCATCTGAAGGGCTTTAAAACGGCCATACCAAATTCAGAAGAATTGCACGGGTAAGATGAGAGGCAGCAGTGGGCTTCTCACCTCCTCCTCCCCCAACAAGGGCCAATCGCCTCTTGCCGGAAGCCTGCATAAATTAACTTAGCACACAGACCGAGAGAAATGACACACGCATACAAAAAGGAAGACAGAGCACTGGTTTTCTAAATATAATACGGTAGTACAGCCAATGGCTTTTTCCATAGTCACATAGGCTGAAGCCATCGAGGAGCCATCCCTTTTTTTGTTGTTACAGAACAAAGACACTGGCTCGGTATGAAATGGGATTTATTCAGAATAGCCTGTAACAAAGGAAAGGAAACCTCATGACTTGAAGCACTGCAATAATGTGCACTGTAACAAAGACCTGTAATATATTTAAGGAATGCTTTTTGATCTAGAAATTGCATTGAGTCATCAGTGGCATATATATATATATATATATATATATATATATATATATATATATATATACATACATACATACATACATATATGGAGACTACTATTTGTCAAACAACTATCAAACAACAAAACCTCATACTTCCAAAATGGTAACTTTAATTGAATGTAAATGAATGGAACCAGACTTTTTTCCAAGTAATTATGGGTCATTTATTTTCGTCTGTTCATCTTGAAATTTACACACAATATAAAGGACAACAGGCATTTTCAAATTATGTCAAAAACTGAAAAACGACAGTTTAGTTAAAGTTCAGTTCAAAAGTTTTACTGTCTCCATAGAAATGAATGGGAAGTAAAAGGAAATCCATGATGTGTATGTTGTCTGAGGATGCCTCAGTGGTTTTAGTCTTGAAGTTCTTCCCTGTCCTAATATGCCTACTACAGCTCGTCTAGTAATTATGCTGCATTTCACAAACTTAATCAAATGGGTCAGAGCAAAGAAAACCAGAACTAAGACAAGTGAAATGTCCTAAGGCTTATTAAAACTTTGTCTTTGTTTTGCTGCAGTAGTGAACAGTTTCCCCTAGACATTCTTTGCGCAGACCAATCAGTGAGTTCTGATGAGCTACAGGGCCCGTTCAGTTAATGATAATGTTATTTCTGTCCTTTGAATTTGTGCGTTTAATTGCAAACTGAACCGCCCCAGAGCTCATCAAGCCATGCTGACTATTCCAGCTTAAAAATGTTGGAAGAATATTTCCCTCTTGGACACAGTTCTGTATTACAGCAGTGCTTAACTGAGTTCATGGGGTAAATTAAATTGGAAACTCATTTTATTCAGGAATTTTATTTGTTTGATTGTTTTTCAATGATTGACCAGGCTATTGAAAGAAATCACCAGGTGTGGGATTAAAACATACAGGGCTACTTTTAGTTTAACCCTACTCTGAATAATATTACAATTCCAAACACACTCAGTTCCTCCCTGGTCTCATTCTCAAATGTTCCCCAGATCAGCATGGATGAATTGATATCTATTGCAGCTCTAAGCTGGCCACAACTAACAAGCTTCTGCCAGTCTCATTCCCGCTGGCTATTTGCACATGCTGTTTTGGTTGTAGTCCTGTTTTGAGAGTGGCCTGTCCTTCTGCATCATACTAAAACAAGATTTTGTGGTTGGTTATTTTGCATGTCAGTCAAATGGCCTTTTTTGTAGCCATATCGAGCAACAATACCCACTAGACTCCCTCATCATGCACTTCCATGAACTGTTTTTTTTTTGTATGCCATGACAACAGTGAGCCTTTCAGAGCAGGTTATAGTGGATGGATAAAAAAAGATGTTTGTGAAATTCACTGCATCACATCTTAAAAAAAATATTCAAGTTTTATACAGTCCCTCAAGCACTTTACTCAATCCAAAGAACCCACGCAGTATTTGCACAGGGTTGCAATTTTGTCCTGTCATTATTTCCGCATTAAACATGTAAATCGTTGAAATCGTATTGTAAGCGTACAGCTTTTGTGCTCCTTGTCATAAAGCCTTGGATAATGCTGAGTTTAAATTTGGCAATGAATAATTCCGGTAAAGCGAAGGCAGACCAATTCCAGCATGTTTAACATGAAAAGGGGGATGGAAACTGTTGTACGGCATGCAACTTTGCTGTGGACCAAAAATGAAAATGGACGATTGACGCCCACTAACTTTCTGTCCACTTTCATGAATAATTTTTCACTGAGTTGATTTTTGCAAAGAACATTAGTTTCTGAGCTCAGACAAGTAGTGCTGGATGTTTTACTAATACTCCTTTCCTGAATATATGATTGGTGCTAATTTTGTTTACAGTTCTATTTCATCATTTCAGTGTAAAATATTAAAAGCCCCCTCAAAACTTCAAAACAGTGCCATAAATATCTGTTCTTATTGTACTTATTTTCCAGTTTGTTTCATCAGGAACTCACTAGGCTACGTTAAAAATGGGTGAAAGAAATATAGCAGATTGTGAGTCACAAATTTCTACAGTTTTATTGCAACCTTCTCTAGTCCAAAAAGCAACATGCAAACATTGCCACTATTTTTAGGAAAAGCAGCTGCAAAATGAAACATTTTAGTCCTCAGTCACAAAAATGGCCTTGAGATTCTTCCTTCATCTGAAGCACCTAGTGGATGATAAATTATATCCTTACGTGTTTCATACCTTCTTTCTTGCATATGGAGCTGTTTTTGTTGTAGCCCCAGCTTGGGAATCACCTGCCCCCATGCATCAGACTTGGGGGTCTACACATTTCGCTGTTATCCTTGCTTTTTTTTCCCCTGTTTTCATGACAACAATTTGTGGTTGGTTGTTTTGCATGTCACTCAAAAGGCTGTTTCTGGTCAAAGTAAACACATTGAGCAACAAACCCTACCAGACTCTCTCATCCACATGTTGCCATTTGGACATAAACCAGAACCGAAATGCCCCAGTTCCTGACTGCTGGTTATTTTATGCACCAATGTGCGTTCACCCGATAGAGGTAATGTTATCGCTTTCTTTTGCTACTGACTAACAACCTTAGGGCTTTGGGTTTGATCCCAGGTGTGCCCCATGTGACAGAAGCCTGATAAACCGAAGAGGCTTGTCATTTATATCATTTTTTTAAGCCAAACTGAACTACAAAATCTATTTTTGCTTGGATACAATTATGGCTAAGACTTCTGTGCCATGAACTATCATGTAACACCTTCTGCAGGATTGTACAAATGTGTTTGCAAGTCATTGTGGGATGCACTTCCTCCTCTTACACTGGATTTGACTCCCACATTTTCCCTCCCTACTTGGGAAAATTCAACTCTCTGCTCCCATTGTTTCTTACATAAAGGACTCCAACCTTCTTGTACGAGTAGAACCTTTTCATTTCAGTCTTTCATTTCATTAATACATTTAAAGATTTTCAAGAGTCTTGCAAATATTGAGTCACTCTAAACCACATGCAGCTTATGTTGTTGTTTCTAAATCTGCTCATCAGGAGTCTTTCACAAGTCTTGGGCCAAATTGCTCAAAATATACATATGACAGTGTGCTTTAGTCACGACGTTCACAAACCACACAAGAAAAACCATCATATGGGCTTGAATATTCTTTCAAAAGGAGTTTAGCTTGTCAGCAGTCCTGCGGGAAAGATGCATTACTTGCATTATTTACTTAAAGGCATAGTTTGGCAAAAAATTGCATTTACATTAATTTATGTAGATGTAGGTGATTAGCCAAAACATGTTTGGTGTCTGGAGACTGCTTCTTTTTGGCACTTGGCAGCTGATGTAGCTAAGAAGTAGCCCACCAATTAGCATCTGCATCAAAGTGAAAATTCTTGGCCAAAAAAAAAAACAAAAAAACAAAATTCAGGACACATCGGCCTATAAAACAAAACAGAAAATTGAGAAAACTAGAATAAATAAAACCAGTTTCAGTGAACTAAATGTACTAAAGCAATTATAGCACATAGGCTACAGAATGTCCCATGAAAACCAACACCTTTAAAGTTCTTGGATGTTGAATACTCTTTTTCTAATATGCATCGTCTGTTATAAAGGTTGCTTTTGTCAATTCTGATGTCAAGTTGACATAACATCTATGTAATGTGACCTATTTTTTCTGACATTTGCTCCTGTGATGCCACTTTTTCTGGATTAAATTACAGCAAAACATTGAATGTTTCAGCCAAGCTGTAAGTCAGCTTGTATCAACTTACTGTATATCTAAATCTCCGCCCGCACTCCATGATCCCCTCGCAAAACTTGAAGCCCACATGTGTCTATGAAGCATTATGAATTTCAAATATATTATATTCTACTTCAGTTAGTCTGCTCACATAAACAGTTCTAGAAACAAGCCTCTTGAATGAAATACTTGTAGCCCACTGTCATCTGTAATTTATTTGAAATTTAAACTGTATTAATGTGCATATATGTTATGTCAGACAGCTGAGATGCAACAATAAAGATGAGAAATACAACAGCAAATTAAAAACTTAACCATCCTATGCTAGAGCATACTGCCACCAGCCAGCAGTGTTCTGTAACCACTGATGAAGGACTAGAGAATGACCGGCACAAACTGTTGTCTCTGACTTTATCTACAAGGTGGGTCAACAAGGTAGGAGTGTCTAATAGAGTGGACAGTGAGTGGACACAGTGTTTAAAAACTCCAGCAGCACTGCTGTGTCTGACCCACTCATACTAGCACAGCACACACTAACACACCACCACCACAGTCAGTGTCACTGCAGTGCTGAGAGTGATCCGCCACCAAAATAATACCTGCTCTGTGGTGGTCCTGTGGGGGTCCTGACCATTGAAGAACAAGGTAAAGGGAGCAAACAAAGTACGCAGAGAAACAGATGGACAACAGTCTGTAACTGTAGAACTACAAAGTGCTCCTATATGGTCAGTGGAGCTAAAAAATAAACATAGAGTTTAGATGTAAGGAGGTGGCCAATTAGCGTATATGGTAAACTGTATAAGTCTTCTCCGGATGCTAGTAAAGTTCCCACAGTGAGTCAAAGCAGCTACTTTAGGGCTCGAGTCCCTGGGGTAATGGAATGATCCGTGCCTGTGAGTCCCTCTGTATTTTTTAATTTGTTGGTTAAAAATCATTAAAACTCATCAATACTCATTTCCATTTGACAAACGTATATTTCTCACCATTGATTTGACAGTATTCCCATTATAAAACAGAACATATTAGCGGTGTACAATTTATACAGTTCATTACAAAATTTAATTATTAAATTATAAGGGGAGGAGCGTGAATAGAAATTACAAAACCTCTATTTTAAAGTGACAGGCTATGTCTGAGCTTAAGGTCAAATCTTAATGTAAGCAAAACACATTCAACCTTTCACACTCATTCTGACCTTTCACACACACACACACACACACATACACACGCAACACTGAATACATTTTTAAAGAAGCTCATAAAACAAACAAACCAAAAACATTATTTCATACAATATGCCCTATTATGCCATCACAAACAGTGCTGAGATCCTAACCTCATGCACACGAGTCTTCACCTCCTCTCCCTTAAGCAAGTATGTACAGACACACGTACACATTGAATTTGGAGTCAGTGCGATGAAGTCGGAGAAGTGCAGTGTCCGTGACCTCTCTGTTAATGCTGAGCGAATAGCGAGAAGGTTATGTAAACAGTAATCAGCTGTCCTCGAATCACACGGCACGGAGAGAGAGGTATGCAGAAAAAAAATACAACAAAAAGTTAAAAAAATCCGGTTTTAGGCAGCAAAGATAAGGGGCTTATCGCAAAGTCATTTGGAATATTAATAGCTCCGATACACAAGATTGCTGAGGCATGGCGTTAAAACAAAGGATAAGTGGTAGCACGTCATTTGAAGGCTGCCTACATAGGGACCTTATAACACACCCATAAGCAGTGAATAACATACTTATAAAGAAATACTTGAATATTTATAAACAGCTTATGCCAGCAATCGCAGGATGACAATGACAATGTTCAGGTGTTTCAGCCATACCCACTGGTACAGCGGTATAAAATCACATTGACAAACATTGACAGTAGAATGGGTCGTACTCAACAGGTCATTGCGCCTCATTCACTGACTGTTTTAAGATGAAATTTACTTTTAAAACACACTTACAGTTTTTACAAAGATTCTCACATTTGATAATGTTTTCTTATTTGGATTTGTTCTTAGATAAGAACAGAATCTACACACACTCAAGAGCACAAACGTGTGAACAGTTTTGCGGTTTAAGAACACGTCATGAATCTGATGTAGACTTTTTCTTAGAACCTTTCTCAAGAACAAATTTAAGAAAAAAACTTAGGAAGCTATTGGTGAATAAGGCCCATTGACTTTATACGTGGCACTGTCATCTTTTCAATTTGTGAAATTTCTGCCCTGTTAGATCTGCCCCAGTCAACTGTAAGTGCTATTATTGTGAAATAGAAGTTTTTGGGAACAACATCCACAAGCAATATACCATGCAAACTCACAGAGTGGGGCCACCAAGTGCTGAATCTTCTGTTGCATCACTCACCACAGAGATCCGAACTGCCTTTTAAAGCAACATCAGCACAAGAACTGTGCATCGGGACCTTCATGAAATGGGTCTCCATGGCCGAGCAGCAACCCACCATCCTAAGATCACTATGCAAATGCCAAGCATTGGCTTGAGTGATGTAAAAAATGCTGCCAGTGGAAACGTGTTCTATGGAGTGATGAATCACACTTCACTGTCTGGCAGTTTGATGGATGAATCTGGGTTTGGTGGATGCCAGGAGAACACTACCTACCAGAATGCATAGTGCCAGTAGAAAAGTTTGGTGCAGGGGAATGGTCTGGGTCTGTTTTTCCAGGTTTGGGCCCCTTTAGTTCCAGTGAAGTTAATAATTCCACAGCATACAAAGACATTTCAGACAATAATATGCTTCTAACTTTGTGAGAACAGTTTGGGGAAGGCCCTTTCCTGTTCCAGCATGGCTGTGTCCCTCTGCACAAAGCAAGGTCTACAAAGCCATGGTTTGACAAGTTTGGCTTGGAGTAATTAAAGTGGCCTGCACAGACCCCTGACCACAACCCCGTCAACTGAATGGGCACAAATTCCCACAGACAGCCTCCAAAATCTTGTAGAAAGCCTTGCAAGAAGAGTGGAGGCTGTTATAGCTGCAAAGAAAGGGAGCAAGTCCATAAGAATAACCATTGTTTTGGAATTGGATGTACAACAAGCTCACAGAGGTTTGATGGTCAGGTGCCCACATACTTTTGGCCATGTAGTGTACATATATGTACAAAACTACTGTACTTGAGTAAATGTAGTTATAATATTAGACATATAATCTAATATAATATTCTGTCTGTATTTCTACTTAAGTGCAAAACTGCAAAATTACTTGCTTTTAAATGCACTTTAGTATCAGTAAAAGTGCTTTGAATGATTGTTTTATTTGAATGAACAAATTCTACTAAGGAGTTAGTATCTGTAGCCATACTGGTCTTCTTTATAGAAATTGTACCATTGAACTTCAAGAAGAAATATCTAACTCATAAACAGTGGTCTTGGCATTTAAGATCCATTATTTGGGAATGATACTCCATAACAATGGTACAAATGGAGAAAAACATCCATTACAATAGTTTAAGACCCCTTATGTCAACATGGTGTCAACACATTCTGCGATTACTCACATCAGCTGCTTATAAATACTCAAACATTACTTTATAAACACGTTATTCAATGCTTATCAGTGTGTTATAAAGTCCCTAGGTAGGTAGCCCTCAAATAAAGTGCAACCACATAAGTTAAGTCCAGCAATAGGCTTAATGTATCAGTTGACCGGCAGTCAATGGTCGTCTGATGGATGATGTTTTGTCATATGGAAAATCCATTCGCTCTGATGTTGATAATATTCCTCAAAGTCCAGGAGATATCTTCCCATGCTCTCTCATTGCTGTTACAGTGGCTTTGTTTGTAGAATAGAATAGTTCATCCTGTTCCTGTGTGTTCAACTCGACCAAAGGCCTAGTCAGGCTCAGAACTAGAGAAAGAGCTGTCTAGGCAAAAAAGAGAGTGAATAAAGTGAGGCGTCTTGAAGAAATGTGACGTGCGTGTTAGTAAAATGCATGATGGAGGCGTTCCTGCTGTCTTTTTAGATGTCCCTTCACATGTCCGTGGTGGATAACGTTCCATAAATGATGGGGAAAAGAGAAAAAAATGGCAGCGTAGGCCGTAGAGTGATGGATGGAGAGGCTGTAGGCTGGAACCCTGTTGCCTATTGAAATCTCATTGGTGGGGAAAACATTCCTAGTGAATGGTGGGGATGTCGCCAATCCAGGCTCCAGGGAGCGGCCTGGGACACGTGTATTCATTCTGGGAAAATAAACAAGAGACAAGAGCGTTAATACGGTGCATAACTCCGGGTGATTCCTTCATAGCACTTGTGTGGTGAGCAGAGCAATTCATTAAGTCAACATTAATTACAGAGCAAGGCTAATCTGATTGTGGTGCAACGATAGCATAATGCATAACAGTCCAGGCATGTTAACAAAGGAAGAACAGGCATGCGTGACCACTCAAATAAAACAGAGTGACTCAGCAACGGTGCTGATGATATATAGGCTGCCAGCTCTCAACTACTGAAAAGAACTCCCAGAAATGAGTCCGCATGCTTGTCTGCCATCACTCCTAAGATATTAATTAAAATTAGGAGGGAATGAATTAAATTGTTCGATCTGGAGTGAGTGACCTTGCCTTTGTGAGCTCTTTATCTTAAATGGATTAAATAAACTCCCTTGAATACTAATTTGCGATATGCACGATGATTGCTATCTCAATTACCCTCCAGTTCAACAGCGGATTTCATCCCCCAATATGAAAAGTAATGGAAAAGCAGTTTTGCTGCTTCTGTAAGTTTGGTGCTCAAAGATGTCTTTTCTTTGTGGTTTCTCTAATTTTTGCAGAATCTACAAGCTGCACTTTCTCTTTAAGTATGTGTTACTGTTTTTCTTTCTTCACACAGTTATCACAGTCTAAATCTGGAAACTCTTAATACCACACACTGTTAAATATATATATATATTATTGCTCTAATTTAAAAGGGTAAGTAACCCGGCTGCCTTAACATTTTGGTTTTATTGAACTTTAAATAAGTTAATAAGATGTAGAACAAAGAATGTTGTTCTGTTGCTTCAATATTAGACATTATATGAACTCAAAACATAATTTTTCATCTTCATATAAATAAATAAATAAATAAATAAATAAATATTTTACTTTTTAGCCTTCTACCTGAGGTCGACTGAAAACTTTTGAAATTCATAATTGAGCATTTTTCTCTCTCTTTTTATCTACATTAACCAAACAGGCTGTTTTTACTGTGGCTTTAATACTGCTATACAGTGCAAAACTCAGAGACCCCCTTCTTCATTTATTTAATTTCCCTTAGATGGCCATTAAGCGTAAGTTCTTTATTTTTCAGGTGATATTTCAGCAGATTAGATATAAAGTAGTCCATGTGAGTGAGGAAGCAGAAAATCAAGACCACAAGATCATTGAAAGTGTTTGATATTACTTGCAGAAAATGCAACCAACTTCTAAGACCGAACTTTGGAGGTGTGGAAAAATCACTTTGAATAAATGAAAGAATACTAAATAAATTCTAAAAACTGATATTAGTGAGTTTTGAGGCTCCTATGTAATTTCTGTTTTTTTAAATGAACTGGAAATGAAATAAATCAAGAGTGGTCTCCAACTTACAGTACTATATGTGAACGACCTCTCTTCTGATTGGCTGCTCTGTGTTATGCCACAAAAATTAAGCTTTCTGGGCTGAAACACTTCTTATGACCAGTATGAATGGCTAAAGACAAAACTGAGGTTGAATAGGCAGATATGTGTCCGTTTTCGTGACATCACAAATGCAGAAAATTCAAAATGGCCTATTTTTTCAAATGCATGGATAGACTAGAGAGTGAACTGTACATTTTGAAACTCTAACCTATATATTACATCAAACACAATCAGATAACTTACTTTTAACTTAAAACCACCATTTTTTTTACATTCTTTCTAATACAAAATGAAAATGGCAGTGATATGCAGTGGGTCGTCTCTGTCCTGCTTAAATATTAAGCGCTATTATAAATCTTGCTGCTTCTGACCCTGACGCCACAAGCTGTGAATTAAACTTTAATTTCTAACCCGGGTGACACAGAATGAAAGTAGCAGTCAGAGTTTGTAGAAATTGGAGACGTCTGTTCCTCTCACTTTGCTTTATGACCCTGGGGGGTGGAGAGGAGAGGGGGAATGGATACCCGTACTGATTTTTAGTTTTAATAGTATTTCAGTTCAAATAACTCAAAAAACACTGACCCTGGCTAAATCCTACTTTAATAGTGCTGAAGCTCAAATAAGGTTTTGCAAAGGAAAAGGCCAGGCTCAGCATTTTTCTGTCCTCTGATGATGTGAAAGGAGTCGGACACTCCTGATTTCCCAGCCACAGAGCACAGATAACTCAAAGACAGCGTCTGCCCCATGCTACTGAAAGGTTACGGATGCCTCAGGTGCAGCTTTGATTCTTCTGTAATCAAACGGGCTGCCTGAAGTGCTCCTATAACTCAGTGTCCTCCATTTCTGCTCCTGGAGTCCACCTGCAGAGTGGTGGGACTCCTAAGCAGCATTGGGTAACTCTGCTATAACTGACTCACTGCTTCCATAAAACCCACTTAACAGAAAGACTGCACAATATATTGTTCATTTACCATTACTGGCTTTTGCAATATTGTGGCTTTTACTGATATTGCAGAAGACTGAAATAGGCATCCAATCACAATGTTTTTAATGTGTGCTGTCAGCATCTTCACCAATCACAGACATTTCCAATGAGTTCTTAATAATTTTCATGAATAAAATAGGGCTGGTAATGTTAAGGTGTTAATAAGGCATTAATAACATGTTAATAACATGCTAATAACGTTAATAGTGGAATAGGCTGGTAATGCCACTTATTTTTTTTTCACTGCTGTGAACACATTTTCCTAGTTTGACTGTAGTAGTTCAGGCTGAAGCCCAGCTGCAGTGCATTGTATGTTGCTACAATATTAACCATGATTGTAGTCCTCTTGTTCAAATACAGCTATTAAATTTCTACCTTCAGCAGACTATGCTAGACATTGCTTGCAGGAGTAAAGTGGAGCTCCAGTTCCCCTTGAGAGCCTCCACTGTAACAAGAATCCACAAGCTGTATGAACAAGTCTGAGAGGCTTTAATCATGGAGGAGATGAGCTATTGACTGAATATATGATATATACACTCATTGGTTGGAAGCTTATTTTGTCCAATTGTACAGCTATAACAACATGCACTGCTTTTTAAATTGAAAAAATCTCAACAACGCTTTATTTGGATGGTCCACTATAGATGCTTTGTAAAGTCTATATTTAAGTAACATCAACTAAATTTCCATTTAATGCAACTGAACTTCAAGTTTAGTATGAAACATTTAATTAAACCTATTCCTAACCCTAACCCTAACCTCAAAGCAAAACCCACACCTACTCCTATATATTCCATACATGTAAATAATTTTGGTCAAAATAATGCAAGCCAATCATTAACCATGTTACATTAAGGACTGACCAGTGGGTTTAGGATATTGTAAGGGACAGTATTGTGCCTTCAGAGACCATCCTTCATTTGTATAATTTCCAGTCAAAACAGCCATTAAGTACAAGTTATAGAGGGGGATGTCTTCCCCTTTTGAGTCTTGGTTCCTCTCAAGCTTTCTCTACTAAAGAATTTTTTACTTGTCACTGTCATCCTTGGCTTTTGTAAAAAAGCCTGTTGTCCTGTTGTAAAAAGCACTATTTAAAGAAACCTGACTTCACTTGCATGTGTTTGGGGTTACTTGAATTGTGAGAAGCAGAAAATGCAACCAACCTCTAAGACTGAACTTTGTGTTGAAAAATATCCCTGCAGATTTCTTTGAAAAACTGAAAGTAGAATAGAATCTGCAATCAAGGAAAAAGTAGAAACTTTTAAATATATGTTTTTGGTCTTTTTTTCCTTGATGCTGAAAAATCAATAAAATTTTGACTGGTAATAGGTGGTCTCTGTATTTCACAATCACAATATCTAGAAATATAATTGCATTACTGTGCAGGCCTAAGAGACACGTAGCTCATGCAGTGCAAAACCATGACACTCAGCAGTTCAAAGAGTGTTTAATAGCAAATGGCTAAGGTGGGATTATCAGAGCAGGTTTATAACCCTGGATGGAAAAAAGGCAGACTAAATTGACTCGCCCTTAAACCTCCTCTATGCTTCTTTGCTTATTTGCTTGTACCTATCACTCCTCTTGGCCCCTTTGCCATTCAGCCTTCACCTCCAATCGACATACCTGGAAATTGGACCTATATAAATCCACCTGCCACTCAGTCCCATAAGCAACGTTCACCTGCCAATCATAGTAGTGGAACTCCAGCTGCAGCCAGCTGATATTAGAAAAGGTCAAAGATGGCGGCAAATCTCCTTCCGCTGAAGTCCCGTGAGCACTGTCTAAAGCTGCACATATGAATATCTTGTTTGCTGTTCTTTTCTTACGGAGCATTGGAGTACGAACGGCTCAGGCATGGAGAAACAGCCCCCTGATTAGAGCTCTGACAGCCTCCCCCACAGGTTAAAACCGAGGTGAGGCACCATCAGCCTCTCAGATTCAGATGCTGAGCTCTTCCAGGCTTGGACACATCAGCCCAAATTAGCACTGAAGAGGACGAGGTGAGAAAGCGCTTGGACGGCAAGCGCAGACAAACATCGGTGGGAATGCGAACAAATGAGACTGCTCAGACCCCTGGGCTGCAACGCTGACCTGACTAATTAGCTCGCAAAGGCTTTCTGGCTCAACATTCAAGCCCCTCCAATTACTACAGATGGAGACAACATAGATGATTACAGGCCGTAGTGAAGAATGGCCTGTATGGTGTGTCTTTTCAGTGCAAATTCATTGTTTATGCCCTCTTTTTCTTTAAAATAAATTAAACATTCTATCCTTTATGTTGCACTATAGCCAGCCCAGTAATTAGATTGTAACAGTGAAGTTTACCCCTTTAAAATCCCAGACTTATCACATTGTAAGGGTTATTAATCAGTAATAGCATAGAAAACAATGCAAACAAGCTGGATTATTACAGTGTTATAAGAGTGAGAGATGAAAATTTGGACCTGTTGGTGAATCCTGCCCTTTTAAGGGGTTAATTACCTGGAGATAAACACGGAGTAATTAGTTTGCACCATGTCAGGTGTGCACAAAAGCAGAGGGAGACATATGTCAGGCTAAAGTTGTTGGCAAGTCCCTGCTGTGCCTCTTCTCCTGCCCAGGGCTCCAATTATCTCATTGTGCCTTCCAAACAACAGGAGCAGCCAGTGCTGCTGAGCTGCCTCACCTCCTCCGTTTTCATCAGAATCGGAGGTGTGAGAGAGCAAATATGATGTTTGGAGAATTCCTAACCCGTTTTAATGAGGGTTTTATCTCACTGACTCGGAATCAAATGTGCTCCATGTTGGACGACATATAAAAGGCCGTGATTGACAAATTGGCGAGTAACCTTGGAGATGTGTTTTTAGAGAGCGAGAGATATGACAGCAGAAGCAGACACAGGCAGGAAGATGGAAAGAGCGTGAGAGAGAGAGAGGGATAGAGTCATAGAGCTTTGTGTTAGCATGAGTGCTCTGAGGTGGTGACTCTGACTCACTCTATGACAAATCACATCGAGGCTCCAGCAGGGCTAGCTCTCTCTCTCATTCTCTCTCTCTCTCTGTCTCTCTCTCTCTCTCTCTCTCTCTCTCTGCACCCCTTTCTCACTTACTTTTTTACCTCTCTTTATCTCTCTCACTATCTCTCATTTTGTCTCTATGTGTCTCTCTCACTCTCTCCACCTCTATCTCTCTACCTCTCTCTCTCTTTCTCTCTGTTTCTTTGGTTCCCTTTCTAAAACAATCCCTCTTACTCCCTCTTTTTTCTTCTCTCTCTACCTCCTTCTTTTCTATTTCAATGTCACTCTCTTTCTTTCTTCCTACTACTATCTCTTTCAGTTTTTCTTTTTTCTCTTTCTTGCTCTTTTTCTTTCTGTCTCACTCTTTTTGCCTTTCTCATTTTATACTTCTCTCTATGTCTTTCTTGCTCTCTCTCTACATCTTTCTCCCACTTTTTTCTACTGTCCTTTTCTGATTCTCCTGTTCATAATCACTGCTTGTCCTTCTATTTATTTCTCTTTCCATCAGTCTCTATTTTTACCTTTTTCTCTACCCCTTCCCTTTCTCTGCCATCCTCTCTCTGACTCTCTCCTCTTTCTTTCTCTTCTCTTTTTCTCCCTCTCTGTCTCTCTCTCCCTCTCCATCCCTCTCTCTCCCTCTCTCTTTCCCTCTGTCTCCCTCTCTTTCTCTCTCTTTCTGTATCTCTCTCTTTCTCTCTCCCCCCTCTCAATTTCTTCCCCTCTCTCTCCCTCTGTCTCTCTCTCCTCTCTCTCCCTCTCCCTCTGTCTTTTCCTCTCAATCTGTCTCTATGTCTCTATTTCTATTTCTCTCTCCTTCCCTTTCTGTCTCTTTCTCTCTTGCTCTCTTCCTCTCTCCATCTCTCTCCCTCTCCCTCCATCCCTCCCTCCCTTTCTTTCTCTTTTTCTCTTTCTATCTTCTCTTTCTCCCCCTCCCTTTTTCTGTCTCTCCCTCTGTCTCTCTCTTCTCTCTGTCTCTCTCCCTCTCACACCCTCTCTCCTTCTCTCTTTTTTTTCTCTCTCTCTCTCTCTCGCTCCCTCCCTCCCTCTCTCCTTCTCTCTTTCCCTTTTCTCTCTCTCTCCCTCTCTCTCTCTTTTCCTCCCCCTCCCTCTCTTTCTCTCTCTATTTCTATCTCTCTCCTTCCCTCTGTGTCTCTCTCTCTCTCTCTCTCTCTCTCTCTCTCTCTCTCTCTCTCTCTCTCTCTCTTTCTCTCTCTCTCTGTAGGTGCTGTAGATGACTACAGGCCTGTTTGAAGCCCAGGGCCATGTTTGTTTTCTTTGTTTGTTGAGGCATTATTGAGGTCCTTACTGCTCAGCACCTCTCTGCGTCTGCACGCATTACTCACCACCAGTCAGATATTGCAAATCTTTACTTCCTAATCTTCAGCGGCGTAGTGAAATATATGAGAAAACGTTATTAGCTGGGTAATTGGATATGCACTTTCTCAGTTAAAGCAATGATATGAGCAGACACGCCTCGTATATTTCCTGGGTAATGCTTTTTTCACTCTGTAGCATAGAGAATTTTTCTCCATCAGATAAGCTACAGATTTCTATCCATTCACCTCGCTGCTCCATCCAGGTGTTTGCAGATGATAATGACTGGTTTGTGATCCCTCTGTCCAGGACTTATGACTTAAAGAGCTTAACAAAGCTATCTCCAACCCGAGTGATGAGCTGCACCATCCTGCAGTACGAGTTAGCAGCTGGATTTGTCTGGTTAAAGCTGGAACTAAAGTCTCTTCGGACTTTAAAGAAAAAAATTGGCTTTTTTTTACCTTAAATGTAGTTGATCAGACAAATCTGAAGTCTCCTACTTTATTTTGTACTGGGGCAACAAAGCTAATGTGCCTAACCAGTAATGGAAGCCTATATGCCACTAATTAGCAATGCTCATTAGTATGGTGTAAGCTTCAGACTGATCAAATTATGCATATGACAGCATGCTTTTCTCATGAAATTCACAGACCAAATAAGAAAGAATAATCATGGAGGCTCAAATGTTCATTCACAAGAAGTTTAGCTTAGACACCAACAACTGCTGTGGGGGGAAGAGACTGCTACAGTACTGTGTAAAAATCTGAGGCCACCCCTTATTTATTTAATTTCCAGTCAATTAAATTCAAGCCATTCATTTTTCAGGAGATATTTCTGATGAGATTAGATATTAGATAATCCAGGTATATAAAGAAGGAGAAAGTCAAAGGAAATTAAGTTAAAAAAACACCAGTTACCAGAACTTTAGCATGAAAACTGATTAACAGAGAAAATGGGACTCTTACCAACTATGCAAGACCTGGCAGACCACCAGCACTGTCCGTAGCATATGAACAGGACTTAAAGCTTTCATCTTTGAGAAAGAGGAGAAAATCAAGAGTCCAGGCCTCAACATTACTGAATGTTTTTGGAATTTCTTGGATTGTAAGAAGCAGAAAACCTGCTTTTAAGACTGAACTTTGGAGGTATAGAAAATATCCCTGCAGATTTCTTTGAAAAGCTGAAAGCAAGTCTCCTCAAAAGAAAGGAACTTGTAAAAAGGTAAAGCGTGGATACTACAACAGTGTTTCAGGCCCACTGTTAAAAAAAATAAAAACAATAGACTTCAAAAATAAAGCCTTAATATTTCACTAATAAAGTCATAAAGTTACAAGAATAAACTTATGATATTCTAAGAAAAAACTGGGCTATTTGTAGGGGGGCTGCCATAATGTGTTGAGACCTCGGTCGCCGTACTGGCGACCACGAAGACGCCAAGTGCACCGGAGTTCCACTCCTTCGGGATTGATCATTTTGATTATCATCTCATTGTCTCCTGTGAAACACCATGACCTCTTCAAATGGAACAGAGATGTAACTACTGATAGCTGTGTTTATGGCCACTGCCTGCGAGTTCTCCTTCAACAGAACAGACAGTTTCCTCTGAGTCCATCTGGTTCTTTATTCTAAATAAACACAGTTTCTTTCATGGCCGTTTCAGCCATTTCTTATACTAATAACAGTCTGGTGCTGATGTGTCAAGAGAGACAGAGAGACTGAGTGTTTCTTTAAGGGAGAAATCGATACGAAAGTATAACTCTACCAACTCCTCAACGTCCCTCGGTTTAACATGATGAGGTTGCTACCTTCCTTTTGCAAACCCTTTGGCTACAATATTGCGGCTTTACCTGGTAATATCCCACTTTAATGTTGTAATTCTACAACGGATTTCTTGAAATATTATGACTTTATTCTTCAAATATCATACAGTATGACTTTTTTATCTCAAAATATTACGACTTTATTCTCGAAGTCTACAATTTTTCATGTTTTTTTATCAGTGGCCCTAAAATGCTGTTACAGGACACACTAAGCATTCAAGAAATTGATATTATATATAGCTGTTGAGGCTTCTGGGTAATTTTCTGTTAAATGTTTTCTGCCTTTTTTCTAATACCAAAAATGAATAACTTCTATATGATGGCTGTTTTGAATGGAAATGAAGTAACTGCAGGATGGTCTCTATTTTTACACAGTACTGTATGTTTGCTTGTTTTAGGGTGGAATTTCAACTTTTATGTTTTATTCATATTTATTCTACATATTTACATTTATGTGTTCAAAGCCTTCAGTAGCCATGTCCTGTTTAAGTTAATGCTGCTTGTTTATTACAGAAAGCAGAGCTGCTTCCCTCACCAACTGCTGACCACAATGTTTTTTTAAAAAGGAAAAAATTAAACTAATGTGATAATGTCACATTATTACATTACTTAGTGCACTCTGGGCATGATGCAATCGGTTGCCATGCCACATATTAACTATAGGATTGGTCTAAGATGGGGATGAAAAGCTTAAAGATAAAGGTATGGTTTGTTTTTTTGTGGTGTTAATGTTATGCCATTTGTTTTGGCTTGTAGTTGTCTGTCTAATAAAGCTGGTTCAACTCAGGCTTTCTTAATCAATTTCAGCCTCACAAAACCTGACAAACACAGACAGGGTTAACTTGTTTTAGAATAGCAGTTAACAACTTTCTCTTTTACTCCAGGTTTAGGTACTCAGACTGTGATTAATCCAGGTTTAGATACTCAGGCGGTGATTAACCCAGGTTTAGATAATCAGACTGTGATTAATCTGGGTTTAGATATTCAGACTGTGATTTATCCAGGTTCAGATACTCAGGTTGTGATTAATCCAGGTTTGGATCAGACTGTGATTAATCCAAGTTTACAGACTCAGACTCTGATTAATCCAGACTTAGACACTCAGACTGTGATTAAACCTGGTTTAGATACTCAGAATGTGATTAAACCTGGTTTAGATACTCAGACTGTGATTAAACCTGGTTTAGATACTCAGACTGTGATTAATCCATGTTACGGTATTCAGACTTTTATTAATGCAGGTTTAGCTTTCAAACCGTGTTTAATCCAGATTTAGATACTCAGACTTTGATTAATCTAGATTTAGATACTCAGAATATGACTAATCCAGGTTTAGATACTCAGACTGTGATTAATCCTTGTTTGAATGTTCAGACTGTTATTATGATGCTTAGGCTATGATTAATTTAGGTTTTAATACTTGGGCTATGATTAATCCAGGTTTAGATTCTCAGGCTGTGATAAATCCACGTTTAGATAGTCAAGCTGTGTTTAATCCAGGTTTATATTCCCTCAACTATGATTAATCTAGGTTTAGACAAACTGTTTTTACTCCAGGTTTAGATACTCAGACTGTGATTATTTCCAGGTTTAGATACTCAGACTGTGATTAATCCGGGTTTGGATATTCAGACTGTTATTACTACAGGTTTAGATGCTCAGGCAGTGATTAATCCAGGTTTAGATACTCAGACTGTGACTAATCCAGGTTTAGATATTCAAACCATGATTAATCTAGGTTTAGATACTCAGACTGTGATTAATTCAAGTTTATATTCTCAGATTCAGACACTGTTATTAGTTAGACTCTAACTTAACAGTACATTGTTTAGTAATATAGCTTCCCCAAAAAAATCTTGCTTAGGGCCCCTAAAAGGCCAGAGCCAGTGCTGTGTACACCCCATGAATTAGCATTATGCATTCTGCAGCCTATATCATCACACATTGGCCTCAAACTGTGTGGAGTTGTTTAGTTATCTCTATTAGACATGATAATGTGGTTTCTGACACTGTATGATAAACTCTTATCTATGAAAAATGGATAAAGTCTATACAAAATTCAGCTTCAAGCTGACTGCTACTATTTCTTTGTTTGCTTTTTATGTGAAAAAATTGGTCCATTTTTATAGTATGTGACAGGATATGGAAGAGACAAACGTCTAGCAGCTGGAGATGATTCTCTTGAGGTGTTATGTTGAGAAAGCACTGTCACTCTACTCTCATATTAAAAATATATAGAATCTCTTAAAGGGAATGAAAGCTTCACATGTTCGTCATACCTCTGCAGTGTCATCAGACAAAAGCACAACATGGAAGAATGAACAGAAAGAAGTGGTAGATAATGTGGGCCACAAATATGTATGCACTGGGTCTGCTGCTGCTCTGCTTTTAAAGTCAAGCTCTGCGGTTTATCCTGAGAACCTCCGGCCATTTCAAACTGATCTGAAAATATTTGGTGAGTAGGATGTTGGAGAAAAGAAGATTTAGTGGAAGAGAACTGCTGCCCCTTATGAGAGAGAGAGAGAGAGAGAGAGAGATAGATATAGATTGAGAATGTAAAAGAGACAGAAGAGAAAAAGTTGAGAGAAAGAGAGAGGGATATAAAAAAGAGATAGAGGAGTATAGATGAGACATTATAAGAGGAGAGAGTGAAAGGGATACAAAGACAGTGAGGGAGAGAGGAGGAAGAGAAATGGAGAGAATGAAAAGAAAGAGAAAAAGAGAGTGAAGAGAGGGAGGAGTAAAGAGAAAAAGGGAGCGAGGGAGACAAACATACAGAAGAGGTGAGAGAGATAGAGAGAGACAGAGAGAGTGTTAGAGTAAGAAAAAAAGGGACAGAAAGAGCGAGTGTGAGAGAAAAGAAAAGTTTAAGGGAGACAGATGTGAGAGAGTGAAAGATAAACAGACAGAAGTAAGTGAGAGAGATAGAGTGTGAGAGAGAGACTGAGAAGGAAACAGAGGAGAGAGAGAGTGAGGGGAAGGAGGATTCTTTTTCAGCAGAGTGCTTAGGCTTCAGCCTCCTTATGTGCACCATGCGTCTGAGTGCCTACAGGCCACGATTAAGAACTGTGTGCTTCCCCACAGTCATATCACCCCCCTCCTGAGCATCAGCCTTTAATAATTCAAACATTTGCAGAGGCAGAGGGAGCTATGTTTGGGTGGGATCGAGTATTCTTCAGAGCTTTAATGAGTAGAGCAGAATATCTCTGAGGACTTTAACAGCATGTTCCCGAAGGGACGTTGTTTCTGTTTGCAGGGAGTCAGAACCCAGCCGTTCAGTCGCTGCTAAATATTAGGCAACATTTCTCTAAATTATAGTTTACCTGAATGTATGATCAATATATTTCTTAAACTATCTACTTTATAATCTCATTATGACTTACCTAGGTTTAGTATCCAGACAGTCCTTCAAAGGAGTGAATTCAACAGCTTTAAGATGGACCAATTCCTGACAGAGGCACTGTGCTTGGATAATCTGTATAGAAATGCAGTGACCACTGGGACACTTTGGAGTAGGGATGCAAATTCTCTTGACCAGTAATTGACTGCCATTAGTTGGTGATTACACATTAACTGGCAAGCCTAAAATCAAGTATGCAACCAATCAAAATATCAATTCTAAAACTGATGATTCCTGTTCTGGAATCTGATTGGCTGAGCCACCACATTCAGTGCCACAGTAAAATACTTATTTTGAGCGCACACATCAACTGAATTCTCTGTTAATGCACTAAGATATTAAAAAATGTTCCTTGTATGGACTGTGGAACGCCAGGCTGATACATAAGGTCAGCCTAAAACCATATTAAACATATCCTACATATGAATTTGCTTTTGTTTTGTGCAAATACAGATGCTGATAAATGAATGTTAATCTTGACCAATACAACCAAGTACTAAAAAGTTGACAAAATGACTGGAATATGTAATGATAAGCTATTGAAAGTTCTATATTATAAAGTTCTAAAGTTTTTGTACCGTATATGCCATGCATCACACCTTTTCTCTGAAAACATGATCAAAATAGTCTCAGCAAACAATTAAAAAACATTCCTTAGCTTGAATGATTAACCAGTCTATTCAAATCAGAGCTGCTGTTTATCAGATATTAAATGAAGTTAACATTTTTTGACCAGTTGCATTGGTTAATTCATTCATGTAATTCATGTTAATTATTCTGTGTTGAGGGATGTGGGTGTTTTGTGCTGGGGATTGGACCCCATGGGGTGGAAGCCTATGGCTAATAGTGACCAACCCCATGAGTTTGGTGCCTTGTATATGCCTTTATGCTGGTGTTTCAATAAAAGAGCACTATTCGCAGCAAACTCATGGAGATGTGTTCTCTGGAGTGATGAATCACGCTTCTCCATCTGGCAATCTGATGGACGAGTCTGGGTTTGGCGGTTGCCAGGAGAACGGTACTTGTCTGACTGCATTGTGCCAAGTGTAAAGTTTGGTGGAGGGGGGATTATGGTGTGGGGTTGTTTTTCAGGAGTTGGACTCGACCCCTTAGTTCCAGTGAAAGGACATAGCAAGCATAGCAAGAGATTTTGGATAATTTCATGCTCCCAACTTTGTGGGAACAGTTTGGGGACGGCCCCTTCCTGTTCCAACATTACTGCGCACCAGTGCACAAAGCAAGGTCCATAAAGACATGGATGAGCGAGTTTGGTGCGGAAGAACTTGACCTCAACCCGATAGATCACCTTTGGGATGAATTAGAGTAGAGACTGCGAGCCAGGCCTTCTCGTCCAACATCAGTGTCTGACCTCACAAATGCGCTTCTGGAAGAATAGTCAAAAATTCCCATATACACTCCTCTACTTTGTGGAAAGCCTTCCCAGATTTGAAGCTGTTATAGCTGCAAAGGGTGGGCCGACATCATATTAAACCCTATGGATCAAGAATGGGATGTCACTCAAGTTCATATGCATGTGAAGGCAGACAAGCGAACGCTTTTGGCAATATAGTGTATGTCTCCTTTTATGCTGATACTACAGAGGTGTCAGAAGTGGGATATTGGTCTGGAGTGGTAATGAAGATAGAGCCCGGCAAAAGACTGTGACAGTGGGGATGCTGCTGTGAGACTCCATGAGAAAGAAGGCATGGTGAGGCTCGACAGAAGGGTCAGCCTGGTAAAGCTTGACGATGGGGCAGGTGTGGGAAGTCTTGACAACAGTGGTATTGTTGAAGGCCTCAGCATGGGAGTGCCATGGCAAACAGCGGAGTGGTTTATGAGTTGGCCTTGCTGATAAAGAACACATCGCACTGGGTGGCACCATGAGCCTGGGCCAGCCAGGAGGTTTAGTGGCGTCCATGGGCTGTGGGTTGAGTGCAGTGTGGACAGTGGGTGGCTCATCGCGCTAGCCGTCACATGCTCGCTGATATCCCTACTGTGATCAGGCATGCTTACCCACAATGTGAGAGGTACATCAAACTATTTTATGAATACTTAATGAATATTTATTGACAGAACTAGGATCATCGATTAGTGTACAAAATCTGGCCTTTTAGCAAGTTTTCTCTGGCCTCAACGCGTCCTCCAACGCATTTTTCAAGTATAATAAAATATGCAGGATCTCTAGTAAAGGAAAAAGTACTGAATGCTATCCTACCATCAACACTTACTGAAATGCTTAGCCATGTATAATGTAATGTACAATATAGGGGACACTATCTAATAAAGTAAAGTGTGTCTTTCCTTTATGAGATAGTGCTAGGATATCTGTGGTGGTGCAGAGCATATTAAAGAGGCTGTGTGAGCTGTGTAAAAGAGCAACTATTCTACAGTAGATCAAACGGGACAGCTGAGCAATCAGAACAATGACATTATAAAGACACTGTTCTTCATTGAAATGCCAGTTCATTTCCATTTTGCTAGCTAACTTGCCTTGTGTTTCTGCAGCGCTGTGCTGCATTCATAGTTGGAACTGGAAATTTTTCCAGGGGAAAAAAAACAATTTGAGCAGTCCTCCAGCTCACAATTCCCAGTTGAAAAGTCAGAATTTCTCAAGAGTTTCAATTCTATGTGGTCACTTACAGGGTTTTATGTTTTTTAACAGGCTTTTGAATTGTGCATGATACACTGCTTGTGTATAATATGGATAATTAAGGGTGATGCTTGAAAGTTAGTCTTTTGTGCAGGTTTTTCATCAGTGTTCATGCTCTAACGTAAGCTTCAGAACTATTAATGAAGAATTGCCATAGCCTACATTGGCTTTTTAAATGGCCTATATCATGGAAAACTGAATTCATGTCACAAAGAACAACATTGTGCAAAAGTTGACTCTTGGCCAAATTTAGTTTGTCAGTTTTCTTTGTGAAAATAAGTTAACACATCCTCTATAGACAACAAATATAAATGAGGCATTTTTCTGCAAATTTTAGTGCACAATTTAAAATGTTTTGCTGAGTTTCGTACATTGTGAAAAATCATATAAAATGTGCCATAAGTTTTGCACAGGCTTCATTTTTTCCAATATGTTAAATTCAGCAAATAAACAGCAATTGTGCATTAAAGAAGTGTGTTCTCTGTAGAGTATATGTTCACGTATTTCCACTTAAAAAATGAACAAAACATGTAATTTGACCATGGTTCAAACTTTACATACTGTATATCCACCTGTTCAGCTTACATATGTTTAGCTCCGCCCACTTATACTGAAGTTTCTGCTTTTTGAATACACAGTACAGAGCAACCAACTGGAATGGAGCTCATCTAAATACATCAGTCTTGAAGGCACAGTAACAAAAACAGCCTGTTTAAATGTAATGGATAAAGAGAGGTTGAAAAATGCTCATGTAAACATGATTTATGGTTGGTTTTGGTATATAAAACATCATAAGTGATGTTTGCAAGAAGAAATGTAGGATTTGAGCTCTATAGCTCAAAGAGCTGAAAAAGCATCTCTTCAACTCTAGTAAAAAAGCTTTTTAAGCCACTGAACTCAAGTCTTTTTTAAGTAATTAAGCTAAATGTTCTATATTACTAATACAGAAAGCAGGACAATGCACAATGTATGGGCTACATTCCTACTGTTATATTATTATGACCTCAGTTGTATCTTTCTGTCAAATCACCCTGGCTACACGCTCGTACACTTGATGTGAAAAAAAGGCATCAGTCTTGTTTTGTTCCTTTCGCTTTTGTATTCAGCAAATCTCTACACGAACAGCAAAGAAATGATTTAAACTTATTATTGATAGACTCTTTCTGTAACTGCTCATGACGGAACACAGGTGAAGGAGCACCCGTTCAGTCAGAAACAAAAGGTTTATTCACTGTGTCAGGTGTTGCCTTTGTTTTTCTCAGGCCTGACATTTCCTAATCTAGAATCTGAGTCTATTAAAGTAGAACTGCACTGATTTTTGAAAACTCTGCATAATTAAGTGGTTAAGATGTAAACAAAGTCATTCAGAGTGGTTTTGTGTGAAAAGCCCAGTTCTAGAGAAACTTACCGTCAGAACTGTTCACAGTGGTGGTGATAGAAACCTGAGGCTGTATTAAAAAAACATTCTGTCTCTGAAATCTTATCTTTTCTGTTTTGTTGCCATGACAACTTCAGTTAGGACTGAATTTAGGAAATAACTATTACAAATAACAGTTCCTGACTTCATAATCTGATCTTAACTCCTTAAAAGAAAACAGTATTACACAAACATCCTGGCTAAATTTCCTAAATACTGTCCTAACTTTAGGGCAACCCCAGCTGTGTCCTAGCTTCTGTTTTAACTTTTTATTTTGATTGTTTGCCAACTTTTTCTACTGAGAATACAATTCTGTTTTTTTTTCAGGCAGCATAACAAGTTCACTATAACTGGCATGCTGGTGTTAAATGTGGTATAATTATGGTTTCACTTGTGAAAGAGTTCCATAAATCTTCCTTTCACAATCCCAGACACTGAAGACATTCTCCAACATTACCTCCTACTACTTGTGTGTGTTAATGTCAGTGAAAACTTGTCTAATACACTACAGCAATGGTGGTGAATAATGAGGAGACTGGGTTGAACATGTGTTTATTAGGAGAAATAACGTAATCACGGCTTGCACATTGGCTAAACCTTTGGGAAGTGGAAACTGAAACTGAGGAACTGTCACAACAGTAACCTATTATTAACTTCTAATTGCTTTTTCCATTTTTTCGACACGTTTTGACATGTTTACGTCAGTAACTGTCTTAATCTTTACATTATTCTGATTATTTGTTAACGTTCCAGATGTGAAAGTATCATTGGTTGGTAACAGACATAACAGTTGATTATTGACCTTGATGTAGCAGATTAGTTTTTCTTAAGATAAGATTAGTATAACTTACGATAAGATTCTGTAAGATTAGATAATAATATACTAATAATAGTAATAACTGTTTTTTATATAGCACTTTTCATGCTGGTGGCAGCTCAAAGTGCTTTACAGACAGGTGATAAAGCTTAACAGTAATGCAAGAAGTATGAATAAAGATTTTATTAATAATTTAATACTTTTTTTTTTTTAAAGAATTAAAAAGTATTGAAGATATACATTTTTAGATGCTTCTTAAAAGTGTGGACTGTGCTTGACTGTCTAATAAAAGGAAGAATTAAGTTCCACAGTTTAGAAGCAGAATTACTAAACAAGGCCTCTCCACTGTATTTTAGGAAGGTATTTGCAGAAGTCATTATCTGCAGATCTAAGATCATGTGCTAGAACATAAACAGACAGACACTATCTGATGTAAGTGGTGCGTTAAGGTCATTAAGAGCCTTAAAAACTAGTATCAGAACTTAAAAACTATCCTGAACGATATAGGCAGCCAGTGCAGTTCTTTAAAAACAGGAGAGATATGATCTCTCTGTTTTGTTTTTGTTAGCATCTGTACTGATGCATTTTGTAGAAGTTGTAGCGGATGTATTGTTTTCTTAGGAAGTCCAATAAGAAGAGCATTACAGTGATCAACTCTTGCTTGTAACAAATGCATGAACAAGTTTCACTGCATCGCTCTGAGATAGAAAAGGCCAAACTTTAGCAATATTTCTCAAATCTAAACCTAAAACCATGGACAACCATGAAAAAAACATCATGAAATCATAAAAACATCAAACTCCGCACTGCGTTTTCTCTAAACAAGGCTTTAGGCAGCTTTATTAAATCAGAAAACACTGCCTAAAGGTCTAACAGTAACGTAATGTGGTTTGCTTACTTATATTTACCACATTTTATTAGCCCAAGTGAAGACATTTGGTCTGACTGGTGCTGGCTTGAAGTTCTTAAGCATACTTTAAATAACAATCAACAAAGTCAGAAGCCCAAAGCTTTTAAGTTTTTCTGGCATGGGACTAACTCCATTGGCTAAACTCATTTGTAGAATGTAGCTTAAGGCTACGCTCAACAGAGGCAACATGACATTTACTAAGTGAGTCAGTTGTAGCCCACCTTAGCCCTCTGTCATGTGACTAAATATCCTAGTCACTTTTGTTGAGAAACAGCAAACATGTCCACGTGAGTCAGCCTACTATGCAATCTGTTGGCTGGCAAGCTCAAGTAGCATCTGGCTAAAGTTGCCAGCAAACCCAATGCCATGCATCACACTTTCTTCCTGAGAACATGGAGGAAATAGTTGGCTTGGTTAGCGCTTGTGGATGTTTGCTGCTGATATGGTACGTCACTGTGCTTGTGCTACTGCTGCACTTTAACACAGCATTACATGCTTTTATATCCGACCACTTTGCTTTCTTGCAAAAACACTCCCACACAGTGCTCTTTTTAGCCACATGTTTCACTTTGTTGTAGAATCAAAAAGAGGCAATTCTTTGACTCCAACACGTCTGGGTGTGGGGGTCGCCTCTTAGCTAATGACTCTCAGAGTTAAACAGCAGTTTTTCTTCATATCACTGCGATCTGCTGCTACTCTAAATTGTGTAAAGTACATCTAGGATGGTTTAATCTCTGCTGCATCCCTTTGTCAACAGGTCTGGTTGTTAAAATTAAGTGAAGGTGTCAAATCGACTCCAGAAGACCCAGAGTTGTGTATTGCTAAGTAGGATTACTGGAACAAACTGTGCTTATGCACCCTCATGCATACAATTCAAAAACATTCCTCAAGTTAAAAAAAAACCCATCTATGGAAACATTGACTGTTAATTGGAAATTAAATTAGCTTTTTAAACCGAAAGCATTGGCTGAACATGTTTAATGGTTAATCGGTTAACATTTGGTTAATAATGGTTAATCATAAACATTTCTACTTTATGTAAAAGCTGGTATATGAATGCCTGAGACATTGTTTGACCATTTTTGGTGTACGTAGGTACATTCAGGCTATTATAAGGCAAAATAGTCCCTCTAAACTATCTCTACTATTATCAGCATTACATATACAAAATCAGAAGGCACGTGTAGGTTCACAGGTGGTTTTGGATAGTAAATAAAATGGCTGTGTTTACATGCAAAGATTTTTGCCAATCTGATTGAATACATTCTATTTATAGATTAAAGTTCAAAGCATAAACTTCGTCTCCTCTGCAGATCTGTTTCTGCTCACAACATGTTGAACGTTATAAACTTTCTCTATGACGCGAACACACATGCACTAAACGTACTTAAACTTTCCGATTTGGGAATGTAATCAGATACAGAGATTTACAAGTTATTATTCTATTTAACAGCTTATGTACAGATTACCCACCTCATTCAATCGGATAGAAATTGTATTCCGAATGGCCTCAATCATCAATCTATTCAGACTGAGGTGTTTACATGGACATATTCTATTCATATTCTATTAGTCGGATTATTAACGGATTATTAGGCTGGTTATTGTGACCCCTGGTTCCTATCATCACCACTGTCAAGAAATCTGAGTCTTTAAGTTTTTCTACAATGAACCATTTCACATCAACCTCTCTAAATGACTTTGTTTACCTCTCAACCACTGAATTATGCAGAAATTTAGAAAAATCAGTGGAATTCTCCTTTAAGGGCAAGCCCAAGTTAAAAAAAAAAAAGCAAAAATGTAAATAATTGAGCTTGCTCGTCTGAAAAGATTTATTATAAAGACCAGCGTGACAAAAACATGATTCTTTATCCTGCATAGACATAATCTGACTGAGGAAAGACAGGTGTGAACTGACTCATTGTTAATGTCTTGATGTGAATGAGTGGGTGATTGAGAGTGCCCAAGACTTAAGAGTATGAATGAGGGAGCTGTGTCTGTTGAAGTGAGTGAGGGGGTGAGCTTGTGTGTGCGTGTGTTGGCAGGGGGTTGATGGGTGGGGGTGGTAGGGCTGGAATTTGGCCCCTGGGACCTGCTGGACCTGTTAGCGAGAGTGCTTTTTCAGAGAGGCACTTCATATTTGTAGTGTCATCTGAACTCATCTTCCTGTTAAATTGAAGGAGAAAAGATTTCACGAGGGCTGTTGCAGCCTTGAACGATGGCAGCAAGTTTTGTAAAAGATTACACCTTTCAGTCAGCCAGTGCTCACAGAAACATAGCTCGTGGACCAACCGTGGGGCGCGAGGAATCGTGATGTAGATGTTAAGACTGCATGATAAAACTGCCACAGCAGAATTTCCCCCGTTTCATCTCCCTGGTTGATACAAAGCAGACTGTATCTCTATCAGACATCTGTACACTGAGCTCCTGCAAGCCCTGCGAGATCACTATCTCTCCAGCTGGGTGGAGCACAATCTCTCCTTTGTGTTCTCCTTGAAATCTATTCAAACATCAAGACTGAACCATCAATCAGCATATCTGCCTCCGGATATTTACAGAGTCAAAATCAGTGTGCAGCTATACATAGCCATGTTTACTGCTTTACAGCTATTTGCTAGTCTCTCAGGAACTGTATGTTGTAGATTAGACATTTAGCATGCTACCTGCTACATACAGTACTGTGCACAAGGTCAGAGACCACCTTCCTTTTACCTAATTTCCAGTCAAAACTCCTAACAACCACCTGGAAGACCTTGTAGACGAGCAACACTGTCCCCATCAGATAAACAGCACCTAAAGCTTACATCTTTGAGAGAGAGCAGAAAATCAAGCTGCTTCAGATCTGAAAACATCCACAGGTGTTTCTGTCCATCCTTCCACTGTAAGAAGACAACTCAGCACTATGGGTCTGAAAGGATGTGTAGTTGTCAAGAAGCTCTTACTGAGAAAAGGAAACAGGCACATCAAACAAAGAAGCTGCTGGTGTTTTCAGAACAATGGACTGACCACCCCAGAGTCCAGACCTCAACAATATTGTTGCAATAAAGAGGCGAGATGATAGAAACATGAAGAAGCTCAGCCAGTTTGCATTGACATTGAATAATGTAGTTACTGAATAATAAGCCTCAGTATGTAATAAGCCTGGGATTTTAAGGGGTTACTTAAGTCAACAAAACACCAAGAAAAACAACTACTGGAAAGCACAAAGAAACAAAAGTATATTAACTGACATGGAAACTGACACAAAACATACACCAACCCAGACGGACACAAGAGCAGACAAACAAAGACTACAACATGAGTGTTACTTATAGAGATGAGACTAGAAACAGCTGGGAAAGGCGGAGTCAGCTATGCTCAGACTAAAGGGTAAGCGGGACGAGGGCGGAGACAGGAACAAAAACAATAACAAAGGCACATGGCTCAAGACATAAACAGAAGGCATATGGGAAGAGACATGAGGGGAGGTAAACAAGAAGATAAAACAGACAAAGACAAGGACCGGGCAGAGCGGGATTGTTACATTGACTGTATGTATTTGGAATTTCTTGGATTGTGAGAAGCAGATGTAACAAACTTCTATGAACTTTGGAGATGTGGAAAATATTTCTGCAGATTTCTTTGAAAAAATTTCTTTTGAAAGAGTGGACACACTAAATACTGTCAATCTATATCTTATATTTAGTTGCTGAGGCTTCTGTTTAGTTTTATGATTTCTGCTGAAAACATTTTTTTCCTGAAATGAATTTTACTCAGTGGCTTAATGTTTTGACTGTAAATGATTTAGATGAAAGGGTCCCTGACTTTTACACAGTACTGGAGAGTTTTGTGAACATTGCTGCATTTTGCTCTCTCATGGTTTGTTCCAGTGGTTTGTAGAGATGAACTGATCATGAATGTTATGGCTGATTTCAAATTGGCAAATGGCTGATTTTTTGGACAATATTTATTAGCCCTTATTTAAAATACTGGACAGACACTGTGTGAGCTAAATGAACATATGAAACACACTAACATATTTCAGGTCCTTTCTGTTAGTCAGAGTCACACCACAAATAGCACTTTTTTCTCTTTAATGGGCTAAACTGGCATTTTGAATTCTTAAATAGGAACTGCACAATTTTTTCAAAATGTCTACACAATTAATGGTTATGATGTGAAGAAAGTCATTCAGAGTGGTTTGGTGTGAAATGCTTCGTTCTAGAGAAACTCACTGAGTTAGAATTGTTCACAGTGGTGGCGATAGGAACCAGATGTCCACCTCTGAAATCTCCCTCAGAGAAAGTTATTACATCAAATGGTTATGAAAATGCTGCCTGATCCCTGAGACACTGTTTTATGACAGTTTGTTGATAAAGTTCTGTCCTAAAATGTCTTGTTATTATTTTAATTCATTCCTGGATTCCTGGAGGGGTACATGCAGGGCACTGTGAGGCAAAATAGTCCCCAAAGGAAACTCATTTTTTCAGATTTTTTTCCCACTATTTTACCATCATCAACATCCCATATAAAAAATCAGAAGACACATGTAGGTTTGCTGTTGGTTTAGGATAGTAAATAAAATGGCTATATTTGTGTTGTAGACGTTGTGACCCCTGGTTCCTATCACCACCACTGTAAAGAAATCTGAGTCTGTAAGTTTCTCTACCTGTCAACCACTCTGAATGACTTTGTTCACATCGCAATGACAGAATTATGCAAAAATGTTGAAAAATCTGTGGAATTCCCCTTTAAAGAGCCCATATCCTCGAAATGTTCCTCCCTTTTTTAAATAAACCAGATTGATGTAATAAGTAAGCACTTAAAATTTTCTCAGTCTATACAGTCCATGGAAACTAAGCTGCAGAAACAGCCTGTTTTGAAATCGTTTCTGTGACGTCATGAAAACTAACACATTTTCATATATCCACCTATTTAGCCTTCAGCAGATTAGCCCCGCCCCTTCACACTGAAGTTATGAGGAGTGTTTCAGCCTGGGCTGCTCCTTGAATAAAGCACAATACAGGAAGAGAGCTCATTTGCATATTTCAGTGTTAAAGGCACAGTTACAAAAAGGGACAAAGAAAGGTTGGAAATTGTCATGTAAAAATGAATTATGACCATTTTTATTACATAAAGCTACACAAATTTCATAAGTGGACTTAAATGAACAAAATAAAATAAGAGAAAAATATTGTATATGTGCCCTTTAATACTGGACACTCACACTGTATGGGCTAAGTGAACACACGAAACACACCAGCATTTCCTGCACTTCCTATTACACAATAAATACACAATAAATAACATGATTTGCTCTTTAATGGGCCAAATTGGCATTTTAAAATGAAAACCAGGTGCTACAGTGAAGGTAAAGGCTAACTGATTATTTTGCACAGTGGTTCTTACATGTGTGCCATTTAAATTATGCTACATTGTCCTCTACAATGTGTGATGATCAGCTGACATTGTCTATTGCATCATATCAAGTACACTGACCGGCCACTTCATGAATTCCACCTCCTTGTATCCCCACTCATTGTCAATTTTATCAGCTGCACTTACCATACAGGAGCACTTTGTAGTTCTACAATTACAGACTGTCCATCTGTTTCTCTGCATACTTTGTTAGCCCCCTTTCACACTGTTCTTCAATGATCAGGACCACCATAGAGCAGGTATTATTTGAGTGGTGGATCATTCTCAGCACTGCAGTGACACTAAGGTGTTTAAAACTCCAGCAGCACTGCTGTGTCTGATCCACATTTGGACATTTGAACCCAGTAAAATTAAAACAACACAGTTGTTTATAGAACGCAAAGGTTCTGTGGAGTATCTTTTATATATATATATATATATATATATATATATATATATATATATATATATATATATAGTTCTTTAATGCACCGCTTTAAAAATAATTCCATATGGTAAAATGGAGTAAGAAAGTTCTGCTAGAACCTTTTTTGGGCACCACATTGAACCTATAGATCCTGCACACAAGTAGATTCAGATCAGCTGTCTGGGGGTTTTCAGGATAAATGCTGGGACTTTTCATGGCACTACACAGCTTGACTTCAAAACACGTGTGCTGTGGGTAAGCAGGGTCCACATTTTCTAATACTTCTTTCATTCTTCCATCCTGTCCTTTTGTCTGATAACGCTGCAAGTCTGTGATGAACATGTGAAGCTATGCTGGTATTAAGAGATTCTATTTGTTTGATAAGAGATCAGGGTGACGGTGTTCCCGACAGAACACCTCAAGAGAATCATCTCCAGCTGCATTTGATCTCTAGAAGTGTCTTGTTATATTTCGTATCCAATCACAAACTATAAAGTGACAAAAGTACGCCACATATAAGCCAGAGACTACCGTTCATAAAAAAAAAAAACATATATTGAACAGAAAAATACACAAAAGCCTCAACAATGAAAGTTTTTTCAGTATTTAACGTGTTGACTCATTTTCTTTCAGCTTTCTTTTCAGTTTTTCAGTGAAATCTGCAGGAATGTTTTTCTGAAGTTGGTTGTATTTTTTTAAACCTGCAGACTGTAGCTATGTACCTTTGTGCAAGGACAATGTTCCCCATACAGTATATATATATATATATATATATATATATATATATATTATATATATATATATAATTGCTGCCGCTGCTTCAGAATTTTATGAAATGTCATGTAGTTTAATTTAAAACTCTTCAGAGGGCTTTTAATTTGGAATGACAGAGACAGGAAATGGAGACGTTGTGGCAACACCCAACCCAGTCTTTCTAAGTCTGTGCACCCGAAAAGAGAGAAAGAGAGAAATAAGAAAGACTAAACTAGCTAACATTAAGATAGACAGATGTTACAGTTTAAAAGAACATTTACTATGTAACATTGTTCATAGACAAATAATAATAATAATAATAAAAATAATAATAATAATAATAATAATAATGATGATGATGATGATGATGATGATAAGGATGATGATGATGATTATTATTATTATTATTCTTACTATTGCATGCTACTGAACTCCAACAGCCCACCAGTTTCCATAAGAAAGAGCTCTATATCTCTTAAAATAATAATAATACTACTACTACTACTACTACTACTACTACTACTACTACTAATAATAATAATAAATGAATTAAATGCTCTAAGCCAGGCTGCAATCTTTGCAACTGAGGAAATATAGTGCTGCAATCTATAAGTAGCGCATCAAAAGGGCCATAGGTAGAAATAGATGTAAATAAATATATTCAAAAGTTTGCTCTGTAGTGGAAAGTCACTGTATTTCGTAACTTATGTGATATTTCCTAATTTTAATACTTCTTGATGCACCTCCCCCCACTGAGGTGGAGGGTAGTAGATGTCAGTGAACTGTGCTTGCTGGTTTGGAGGTTTTGGGGTGTGGGAAAAAAAAAGTCCTAGATGAAACACTGCCATACTCCAAATTGAGTCAACATTTATACAACTGTTATACAAATAATTGACAAATACATAGCTAAAAACAGTGGTGGCAGGCATCTTAATTTTGCCTGCACTTCTGTCCATGCTCATAGATAACAATGTGTCATACAGTGTCAGAAACCACATGAGCAGGTCTATTAGAGATTACTTTACACCTCCACACAGTTTGAGGCAAGTTTGTGATGATTTTAGTCTGCAGATGCTAACTGGTAAAGTACACTTCACAGTAAGACAATTCTTACAACGGGTCTATGAGTGGTTTAAAATGAGTTTATCAATGGCTATTAATTATGTTATAAACATCCTGAAAATCATTAAGAAGCAGTTATAACACCTAAATAAAAGTGAGCTATTATATGTGATGAATATGAATATCTGATGATGCTGACAAGTTTCATACAGAGTGATGAAGAAGACAAAGATCTGAGGTTTAACAGTATACATGAATGTGTGCTCACTATTTGGCAAGCATAAGGTCACTGTTGTCTTTTTTATTTATGTTTCATGACCCAGGGTGGAAATGGGCCACAGAACAGAGTTCAGGCTGAGATCTCGAAAACATAGGGAATTTAAATTTTTAAGGAAACTGCGTATAGCTGTTTTATCCTGTTCTAAAGTGTGTCATGAATATAAGAAAGCATAATGACTGATAGCCAGCTAGCTAGCCTGCTAATGTCAGCCATTCATTATAAGCTATAAACGTATCTAATGTAAAAGTAACTGGACATGGAACATTTTTGACAGTCTATATTACACAGTGAAAGAGGTAGTTCAGTACTCCCAGTCCAATACGGGTTGTTTTATAAGTGTTTGACTGTCTTGTTTGGATTCCTGCCTGTTGTTTCACAAGTTGGTAGTTTTACCAAAAGTGCTGTTAACTTTTCCGAGATGTTTTTGATGGTGGTGTTGGTGTAATTATTAGAGAATGTCTATCATTCTAAGCTTTTGAACAAATTCAATGATGTTTTTAAACATTCAAAGAGTCAGGGTTTGCTCCATTTCTCCATTAAAAGTGTTATTATCTATATTCATGAAAAGTATTATCTGTAATTATGAAAAATAATGTTTAAGGAGATTTGAGTTGCAAAGAAACTAGGGTGGGAGGGATCCCTGCTGTTTAATCAAAGCATTAATGATTATAAGGCCTGTAATGAAGATGCCCAGGCTGGATATAGATCTAGATTTATTTGCAACAATCAACCTACAAAGTACTGTTTTTGGAGACATGCAGAATTTAAGTGATTTTGTTCTTTCAGTTAAAGTCAGAGACCTTTGATGTAGGTAAAGTTAAGCTTCTAAAAAAAAACTTTATTTAACGTTATTTTAAATGCAGGAAACGCACTAGATTTAAGCATTTATCGGTTAAATATAAGAGTCCATGAATGGAAAGGCCATTTTAAGATGTATTTCAATGTGAAAACGTGCCAGAAACAGGCTGCAAAAAACTGAAGAAGTGCAAAATTAAAGAAGCCAGCTTCATACACTAAACATGTCTTGGCTGATGAACTACATTTGGCCTGAGGGGGAAAATTGAGCAAATTTGCAGCGCTACTTCTTTAAGTACCTAGAAGATATAGCCCCGGGCTTGGTAGACCTTCTCCTGCTTCACTGACCTCTCCATATGAACACTAGGCAGGCTCAAAGTTTTATTCCACACTTCAATAAGCTAAGAATAGCTCAACCAGTTTGCATTGAAGCCCCTGAATTTACTGAAGCCTTAGTAGGTAATAAGCCTGAGAATTTAAGTTAAAAGTCTAAGGCTCAAAACTGACCTCTCCATATAAACAGCAGTTGGCTAGGGAGTGGAAGGTCACTTTTCTAATAAGAGAAGTGGACTGACCTATGGAGACCACGCTATTAACGTGATGCTGCCACACTCATCCCCTCTACAACGTAAATGGTGATGCGTAATAGGTTTGGTGAGAAAGAAAGAGAGAGAGAGAGAGAGAGAGAGAAAGTATGAGTGAGAGTGCACTTGTTTGAGAGAGAGCTCATTACCACTAACATCCGCAGTGTGGTGAAACACGGCTAGAGGAAAAAAAAACATTCTGTACGGAAATGTGTCAGTTTCCACATGCCTCTCATTTCTGTCGCTCACTCTCTGTCTCTCTCTCTCTCTCTCTCTCTCTCTCTCTTTCATCACAGCAGATGATCAGATTCAAACTGTCTCAAACCTCTCTCTGTCTCTTTCCTTCCCCCTCTTTCTCCTTTTCTCCCAAGTCCCCCGTGGAATGCGTGGTGTTTTCCTTATTTGGAGCTGACGTGATCTCAGCTACAGCTATTAATACACAGCTTAATCAGACGTGGTGCAGGAGACAGAGATAGAGGGATCACTCGGGGAGAGGACAGAGCTATTAAAGCTATTGGCCCAGTGTGTGGGTACATGTGGCTGCCCATTTGCTAAAGCTGGGTGATGCCACTGTCAGATAAAAAATCTAATTTTTTGTTGTTGTTTGTTGGTTTATTCTTTTTTTTAACATCATTCGAAAACACCCACTGCCTTTTACACTGTGTGAAACTTTCAGGATAAATGCATCAGTAGAAATGCTTCAAAAAATGACCATTCTGCAGTTACAGGGTTATGTTTAGACAGTGATAATATATTTTTAATATATTTGCCATGATTTTTGGAGATGAATTAGGCAAAAATATTAACATTGCAGTGAGCTCAATGCAACCTTTACTTATTTGCTGAGTTTGACATTGCATACAACTAAATATGTCAGCCCTCAACATACAGGCATTATGTAAGGAAAAATAACTAAATTAGTTTTTTCTGATTGAAGGAATTTGAAAAAGAATGAATGAATGGATATTGAACTGTTTTTGCAGGTTCAATTTGTTTTTTTTTCGAATCTAAGATCAACATCTTGAGGCTGAGTTTTGATTTTTCACCATGGTTTCCATGACAGATGGTAAATGAGAGATGCTTGTATATGCAATATTGTTTTATTATACTGTTTCATAATGTTTTTGATTTTTTTAAAATACTTTAATGAAATTGTTGCACAATAGTGTCTACTACTGAAAAACATCAAGGTTATTATTTTTACCCATAATTCCCAGCTCTAGTCCGGATCCTGGAGTTCCTCTGATCTGTGCATTTTAGTGTTTCCCTGATCTAACAAACCCACTTCAACTTAGGAGAGGCTTGTTAGTGAGCCAATTTGTCAGAAAACACAAAACTGGGTTACTGCAGGAAACATTCACACTGTTGAATTAAGACATTCACACATACTGCAATGATTTTTACATCTCAAGCTTTTCATTTGCATATTTGTTTGTTTTAATAAATCCTTAACCCCTAAGACCCAATATACATGCTCAGAACTATGTAGCTTTCACAGTAGCTACTGTAGTTACTCTTAGTTACTGAACAAATTATAGTACATACTGAAGGATTCATAATAGTTATGGAATATAATATAGTAGATAGATAGAAAAGTTGTAGATATATAATACATCATTGCAGATACGGAATTATTCATATTAGGAATGAAATAATTCATGGTAGATATGGAATAACTCATAGTAGATACTGAATAATTCATAGTAGATATGCAATAATTCATAGTAGATATGGAATAATTCCTAGTAAATATGGAATAGTTCATGGTAGATACCAAATAATTCATAGTAGATATGGAATAATTCATAGTAGAAACAGAATAACTCATAGTAGATAGATATGGAATAACTCATAGTAGTTACTGAATAATTCATCATATAAACAGTAATTGTGGTAGATGAAGTGGTATCAAATTTAACAGGTTAATATTGCATTAATGTGTTGAATTATCAGTGGCAATGTTTATTTAAGCAATTAATATAGTATTTATAATTTACCTCCAGTTTTTTGATAGCATCAACAAGTATCCATCACCTTTTTGGCAAGGTAAAGAGTCTCCAGTGTACCTTAAAAGCTTTGCCCAGCTGCGCAGTTTTCCCTGTTTAGAGCAGTAACTCCAATGTTAATCTCCACCGAAAGGTGAATCATTACTTTATCCAGGGGGGAATCTGATGACTTGTGCATTAAAACTGCAGCTTCTGGATTAACACACGCAGCAGCATGGAATATGAAATGGCAAAGCTGCATATTCATTATGAGCTCCTCAGTGACATGCTGGATTTAAGTTTTTAATGACCATTTTAATCAGCAGAAGGTAAGGGAAGCGGAAGAGTGAGTTTAAGTTTAAATGGGGTGCTGGTACTGGGGAAATGAGGCATGAGAGTGGAGGGATGTGTCACACCCTTAAAGTCAGGATGGGAGAGAGTGTCTATCAGAGTTGCTAAACTGAGGTCAGTTTAAATATTTCTCCTACAGATGTTAAGGTTAGGATACTGGTAAGGTCTCTGGTCAGGTGCACAATTTGTCCTAAACCCTTAACCCCCTAAATGGCCAGGCCCAAAATTTTATTACACACTTCTTTAACCTAAGAATAGCTGAACCAATTTGCATTGAAGTCCCTGTAATTACTGAATAATAAGCCTTAGTATTTAATAAGCCTGTGATTTTACAGAGTTAAAAATCTAAGGCCCAAAACTTCAGTTTCTCACAGTCACAACTACATAATGTAGACATGATCAAATAATCCACAGTAGTTACTGGATAATGAGGCTTAATCAGGCATGAAACAGTGCAGTAATAACCATGCAATGTTTATTGTTCATTAACTACATTGAAAACAATAGAAAATAATTGAATTGCTATTCATTTATAGGAGTGAATAATAGGAGGCTGCATTCAGTGGATCCGGGGTGTTTAGGGATTAAAGGGAGAGCTATAGAGCTTGCATGTCACATGGGCATCCAGATATTTAAAGTGTTTCGGACACGTTTGGCTGTAAATTTGTACCATAGAGTCAAAAAAGATTTTCACTAAAGTACCAGAATTTTTGGGACCAGAAAACCAGAGCTGATCTGTTTCCATAGGCCATCAGACTAATACCAAAAGCTCCAATTATATGGCTTTCTACATTCGCATCAACACAACCTTAAGGCACTCGAGGGTTCTCCTCTGTCTTTGGTAACAGTCAAAACAGTCATCAATATGGCAATTCAATTCCTACTCTGCCAGGTGAAGATAAAGTAATTGTATTACAGATAAGTGAACCAGAATGTAAACTAGAATGGTATGTTAATGTGTCGAGTGTTCTTTTTAGAATTATTACTTTAGAAAGAGTTTGTTAAGGTGCCATAAGCTAGTTATAAAGCTAAAAGACTTTACTTAAGAAGTGTTTTTGCTCATCTTTTCACACATATCTATATAAGCTTTGTTTCTATACATGATTTTGTGTAATTGTAGACATTTGTGTGAGGGTGAGAGTGCAGAAAAGCACATTATGTTTTTTCCATGTCAGCTCAACGAGTGTTAAGCTAAGATAACTTGTTAGAAAAGTGGCTAATTAGCCCAGGTAATGTCTGATGCTTTACATTTCCATGCTTAAAATGAGTAAAAATGTTACTAATCATGGATATTATGACAGTTCCAGCTGTTTCTCAAGAAGGAAAATGAACTAAAACTAGAACCATATGCTCTGTTCGTTCCCATTTGGGTCAGTTCTTGTTTTTTCATGCAGTGGAAAAGTACCCATAGCAGGATTCTGTATGTTTCTGCAAAGTTTCACATGTATTGATGTATTAGTGAGGAATATGCTTATTGGATATACATTGTTACACATAAAAAGTTTAATGCATGTACAGGTACATGTAAATGCTTTCGGTAAGAGGCTACAAAATCCACTGTGTTTGCCTCAGGCAGACAGCTAGCTACACTACCAGTTAAATTACATGATTTTCAGACGTACTTCTTAAATCTGATGAATAATTCAGATAATTTACTCCAAAATCCAATATTACAGTTTGGGGCTTTTTTAACAGCATATAGCTATCTGTTTTTAGGCTATTTCCAAGAAATACTATAAAATGTATGAAAATTGATCATACTTGCAAACAGTTGTGTTTGACTGCTTCATAAAGCTATTTGTATGCACACATATAGTGTGGCATTTTCATAGACAATAGCCTTTCAGAATTCAGGGCTAACAAAATGCATTATTTCCTGCAGGTGTTAGTTATTGCACCATGGATTTATAGCTGACAGAATCCTGAATTGCTAACCGCAAGCTATTTTCACCACGGTTATCTACCCTGGCCCTGTAACTGGGCCTGACAGACTCTGACAGCTGTCTCTCAAACAAGCTGCACTGCTCTACATGACCAGATCTGCAGTTACATTAAGCTCTTCGTAATGTAGTTTTCATCACCTTTTAAGGGAATCACTGGAGTTGATAATGAGCACACATTTAAGGTGAGTGACAATGCGGTTGTTACCAAGCTAGGCGTGATGCGATTTATTTATTCAGCTCTGAGTGATTTGGAGGCAACAAGGCTTGAAGTATTGAAAGTAGGTGACTGGAAACTTAAGAAGCTGACGGCAAAAAGATGATCTTTCTGTGCGCACTCTAGAAAGGGCTCCGTAAATGATGCAAGAAAATAACCTTTTTTGGTTCAGTAAAGAATCACATTTGTAAATGAAATGAAACCTTTTAGGCTTAAAGAACCAAATAGTGTAAAAGTTTTATACCAGTTCAGGGGTTCTTCCTACCTTTAAATGTCGGTCCTTTGAAGTTTTATTACACACAGTTCTATAACCTAAGAATAGCTCAATCAGTTTGCATTGTAGTCCCTGTAGTTACTGGATAATAAGCCCTAGTACATAATAATTTAAAGGGGTTAACCTCTAAACAGTGTCTTCACCCTCACACATCTCAGAGTGAAGAACCTCTACTTTAGGTTCTTTAGAGAATTGAAAGTATTTTTTCTGTGGCATTGTACAAATAACCCTCTAACCACTTTCATTTTTAAGAATGTAGAGCTTGAAATGTTCATAATCATAATAATTATGCTGGTTCTCACATTACAGTGCCTTGTTTTACTCTGTTATGTAACATAAGTCCAATTGATACACTCTCACAATACAGTACAGATGGATGGATGACTAATAGAAGGAAAAATATGCCCGGAACTGGGCTTCCACGTGACTTGCGAGCTTTGTAGTGGGGTTGTTTACTCGGCCCTTCCTCTGTTCCCTCAATGGAGCTTGCCAGCAACATAATAATAATGTTCATGGTTCAGAAATAGGATAAAAACAAATCAGTTTGCTCCGAGCAAAATCAACATTTTAATGTTTTATTTGTTCTTGTGTTCCTAAACTGGTTAGATCAAAATTAAAAACTAGTTAATTCTGTTTCTGTTCCATAAGCTGCATGTAGGCCTGTGTTTGTACTGTTGAGTGCATATTCATACACAAGATATTACTGTTTCTGAACCAATAAGTTGTTCCAAAGTACAGCCCATGATTAATTACCAGAGGTTATGATGTACTCTTAAAAATAAAGGTTTCTAATTAGTTCTACTAATTGGAGGGTAAGGCCTAAGTGGTAGGGGCAAGGGGTGAAATGGGATTGGGCCTAAAAGGTTCTGAAGGGAACCAAAAGTGGTTCTTCTTTGTCATTACTCCAAAAATCCTCTTTGACACCTTTATTTCTGAAAAAGCAGTATAGATAGCCTAACATGTGTTGCACTGTAGTCAATGGGCTCTCTGTGCCATCATAACAACCAGACAAACAAGCCTGTTTACCTGTCTAGGGCATAATTTAACATAATTTAGATTTATACTGATGCATTGTATATTGAGAGACATTCATAAATTATGTGATTATTTAAAGTGCTGATATTCTACAGATTATTATCTTTCATTCTCTTTCATACACTATGTGATTTTTTATTGCTTACATTTATCCACTAACTTTGTACAATCATTCTAATCTGTGATCAGTTCAACAATGAATACAGTAGAAAAGATGGTATCAAATCACAGACTATACAAACAGAACACCATCAACTAAATATCTACACACATACAGTACTGTGCTAAAGTCAGAGACCACATCTTCTTTAGGTAGTTTCCAGTCAAAAAGGACATTTAGCACAAGTTTTTTCATTTTTTAGGAGATATTTATGAGAGGACTGATTATAAGATGTAGAAAGAAAGAGTGTCAAAGAAAAATAACTGAAAAAAATGGAGTTTAAAAACGATTAAAAGCAACAGAGAAAAAGAAAAACCTAACAACCAACTGCAAGACCTGGTAGACCACCAAGACAGTCACCATCAGACAAACAGCACTTGAAGCTTTCATCTTTGAGAGAGAGGAGAAAATCAAGCTGCTTCAGATCTGAAAAGATCTACAGGTGTTTCTGTCCATCCTTCCACTGTGAGAAGATTACTCAGATGCGTCTGTAAGGATGTGTAGCTGTCAAGAAGCCTCACTGAGAAAAGGAGACACATCAAACAAAGAAGCTGAACAATGGACCGACCACCCCAGAGTCCAGACCTCAAAATCACTGAATGTGTTTATTTTCTTGGATGGTGAGAAGCAGAAAATGCAAAACCAACTTCTAAGACTGAACTTAGACTGAACCCCTTCAGATTTCTCTGAAAAACTGAAAGTGAGTCTCCTGAAAAGAATGGAAGCTGTAAGTATTGAAAAATTCATATCATATTTAGTTGTTGAGGCTTTTGTGTCATTTTCTGTTAAATGTTTTCTGCTTTTTTTCCTGATACCTGATTCACTGAAAAATGAATAACTTGCACGTAATAACTGTTTTGACAGGAAATGAAATAAATGAAAAGTGGTCTCTGACCTTTTGTACTTTAAACATCACTTGGAAATAATATAAAATAGATTTTAGTCTGGCAAAGAATGTTAGGGAATGTGCAAATAAAACCAAGAAAGTCTGGTACATGAGATCTAAGCCCTGGAAGAGAGTAAAATGGACGAGCTTATCCAGACAGAAAGCTGTTAATGTGCCAGTTTGGCAGTATTTTGGTTTCCAACCAGATGAACACAGAGAGCCACTAGATGTTAACAGTGTTACATACTGTCTGTACATATCTGTACATATTATTGGCCCTTTTCTTTTTTATACAACATTTACAATATCTTCATAAATAAATTGAAATATACCAACATTTTATCATTAGTATTATTTAATGGATGTCTAAAGTTCTAACCAAAAATCATGTCTTTATAATTTGTAGAAAGTGATTTTAAAGAAAAGAAACAAAGTACGGCATGGACAGTTTTAATGGCACCCTTGCCTAATATTTTGTTGCACTACTGAAACAGTGATGACAAGGGCTTTGGAGATGGCCTTGTACCCTTTACCATTCTTGTGCTTAGAGACAACAGCACTTCTGATGCTCTGACAGCTCAGATTAGACTAGATTAAACTCACCTGTGATAAATTGGATATTAGATATGACTTGAACTGACCAGGCTATTGACCTTTTTGTCTAAATAAGCTAAATAAAGTTTTCTTTATTAACTGTATTTTGTAGACCCAACTTACATGCAGTACTAAAAATGTATGTTTTGACTAGGAAAAAACTATGCAGAAGGCTGACCTCAAGTAAACCTAATTTTTCATTTTTGACAATGTACATGGAATAAAAAATAACTTAACCAGTAACAGAGATTTCAAATGAACATTTCTGTTCTGGAACAGTTATGTAAGGATGATTATGCTGTTTCTTTTTGTTCTTAGCAAAATGCCATTTCCAGTTTTCATTTTCTTTTCTTTTTCTTTTGTTTTACCTGGTTTAGAGTCCCGATAATGTTGAGATGATGTTTGAACTGTCGCATGTGGTGACTGAATTGTAGAAAGTTTTCTCTCTGTTTTTTCAGAGTAACTTCAGTTGAAAAGGCCAGCTTCAGTTCTGAAGTCAGCTCACTCCACCTCCCTTTTTCAGCTCCCTGATTATCTTTGTAACATGAGTGACACTCAAGAAGAAATTCTTGTTTGGAACGAGTGGCAGTGAGGAAGTAAACAGACTTACATTAAAAAAATAAATCGCCGAAACTGAGGCTTGTTGGCGAAGTGTGGAGGAGAGCACAAGGCTGTACCTGCACGCACTCGCTTGCTCCACAGGGGCGGGTAAAGCCCTTTTCACAGCAGCCAAGCGAACGCTATCAAACCCTGCCAAATTCAGATGAGTTGGCGTAAACATGCTGTTTGTGATCATTGGGAAGTCTTTCGAATAATCTGCCCCATTCACATCACTTCATTTGACTTATGAGCTCATTATCTGGTCAATCTATTGCTTACTGCCAGCATTCAGTGTTGTGCTTGCTGATGGAATGGACATTAAAATGAGCAAACACTTAAAAAATAAAGGTTTCCTAATGGTTCTTGGCTTGGATGTGTGGTTTAAGGGAAAACATGAAATTGGAATTGAACCTTTACGTTATATGGAGGTTTTTAAACCCCAATCTTCCACATCAGATCCAACTAATCAATGTGTTTAAATGCATTTTAGGTTGAGAACCAAACCAGTTTTAAAGTTCTCATAGTTTAGAGATGCATGATTAAAACCAAAGGTTCCCAAGTGGTTCTTGACTTAAGATTCTTAAAAAGAGAAAACTATAATTGGTAATGTAAAACCTTTACATTATGTGGAGGTTCTTCAAACTTTGAAAAGGTTCATTACATTTGTTCACTTATTTACAAAAATGAGTCCATTAAAATGGTTTTCTTAAAATTGCCAGTATTGAAGTGTCCAAGTCAAGAACCATTTAGGAACATTTTTAAAAATATGCTTGTAAACTATGAGAACTATGAAACTGCAATATTCTACAATGTTGCCATTGGTTGGAAAGATTTCACGCAACAAGTTGCAATCATGAAGCTACCTAAAGTTTCCAGGGTCAACATTATTAAACAACACTCAAATAGAAAAACCTACAAAAGCCTAACAATGCATTAAACGTCCTGTCAGTACAACTGGCTCAATAATATGCAAGAGGAAACCTCATGAAATCCCAACTAATCATCCCCAAACAGGTGTGCGATGGAAGATCTCTCTCAGACTAATGATAAAGAAGGTACGAGAGACACCAGCAGTCACTTGAAAAGAGCTGCAGGACAACCTGAAAGCAGCAAGAACAACACTAGCGGTTAGCAGTGATCTGCACTGCAATCATGGCTACACTAACACAGCAGGTAAAAGTGGCCCAAATCTTTCTCACCAAATTCGATTTTTTTGTTTGGCTGTTCACAATATCTTTTAAATGTGACCTGTATGTGACATGAGTCTAAACAGATCATGCACCTAAACTGACCCGACAGTCATTAGCGCAAAAGAACAATGCTTCACGTTGCTTCACGTGGCTCATCCAGAGGTAAACAATCATAACTGCCAACGAATGCCAGTTGCTCCAGGAGCTTCCAGTTTCATATTTGCCAGCATCACAGGAGCGATCATGAATCTTCACTGACTGACAGCTGGGCTCATCACTCAGGACGTGTTCGAGCTGGCCGTAAAAAAGGCAAGGCCACTTGTTTGGCTCGTGTCCTTGGATTCTTTAAACTTTGATTTCACTTTTAACTGTTTTTTTGCCACGTTTGGCCATTTCTTTCAAAATCTCTTTGAACATGGAGGGTCTGGAATAAGTCTCTTCTAATTTATAGAAACATCACCCCAAATGTTTATGAGGTCTCAGCACCGCAAAATTACAATGAATGCCGAGTTGGATTGACGTATGAGTTCTGATCTGGCTGTTCAGACTGAGTTGATTGCCGCGTATCGTATACTTACTGGAAAGCGTCTCAAATTGGAATTGAAAATTTCAGATTCAAAGAGTTTTTTGCTGTTCACACTGACACACAGAGAACACATTTGTGTTACATATGAAGAAAAAGATCAGATTTGGGCCACTTTTACCTGCTGTGTGAACAAAGTCCATGTCTGTTTCTTCACTGCACTCCTCTGCAAAAAAGAAGCAAAATTTGCACACAAGCATTTAGACAAATCAGAACTCTTCTGTTACTGCACTCTAGATAGATAAAACAAGTATTGAACAATAATTCAGCTAAATTTAGGGTTGCACGTATGATCCCAAGAACATCATGCCCACAGTGAAGTACGAAGGTGGGAGCATCATTATATGGGGCTGCTTCTTTGCAAACCATACTGGGCCATTACATGTCACTGAATGAAGCATGAATGGAGCAATGTACCAGGACACAAAGGAGAATTTTATCTCATTGGTCAAGAAACTGTATCTGGTCATTTCAACAAGACAATGACCCCAAACATACAGCTTCTTTCCAGTCATCGCCATTTCAACAATAAAGTTTGGTCAGTAGGGGGAGCAGTGCACTCACTGCTCAATCTCAATGCTGTCATTTTATTGGCTCCCAACAAAACATCAGCATGAATTAGGGTGTGGTTCATGTAAATGATATGTACATGAGGTACTGGTAGGCTGGTGCTTGTTTTCATGACCTGAAGCTGATCCACTATTGGTGCTTAAATCTCCACTTGTTTCAGATCAATCAGGTGACGATTAGTTTATACGTCATTAAATCTGCACATCTTTGATGGATAAGGGCCATTATGAGTGTAAATCCAAACTGCATATATGCACTGGAAGTATATTACATCACAAAAATAAAAGTATCTGAAGACTTATTTCCCATCACTATATCTAATCAACTGGCTGAAGTCTGAGGCCAACTGACTAAACAAGTGGAATCAGGTTTTCTTGATTAGAATAAAATCCTGTAGCCACTTCAGCATCAGAAAAGATGACCCCTGTTCCACGGCATTGCTCCATTACTCTTTTGAACAGGTTTACATGTTTGAGATCAGTTATGTTATGAAGCATATTAGAGCAGGAATGCATATATAAGGCCTAATTTTGACATCATTGCAACCAGATCTCTTCAGCTGCTTTAGAATTCACAGTGAGTTCAGGCGTCACGCTCTACTGTAGCCTTTGTTGTTGTGATGATGTGCTGAATGGGTATAATTTAATTTTCACAACCCCTGCTCAGCTGTGGTTTGAGGCCAAAGCTAGTGTTGGCTATATTTTATTTAATGTTGAGGGCGGTGGAAACAATGACAGCGCTGAGACCATCATCGTAGCGCACTCTCCCCACATGCATGAAGCATGATAACACAAAAGGACTTCCATTTGAGAAGATAATGGATATCACCATATGGCTAAGTAGGCTAGCTTTTAACAGCATTCGCTGGTCTGCTGTAGCAATACAGACTGTTCAGTGTCACTTATCTGTCAATTCTGCACTCTCATGCTCCTTTTCAGTGGTTATGGATAGCGTAGGTTAAAGTAATCCAAAAATAACGTACGTACAGTAAAACTAGGCGCTAGCTCAGTATTGCGCTACTGAGCTTTCTGTATGTAGAGTGCTCTTGAAGATGACATTAGTTAAAGGGAGTGGGTTTCAAACGCTCAACATATTTATTTTATTTAAGCACCCATTTATATCTTTCACAGCTGCTTTTATTCTGGCACCTCATTGCTTTGTAATGCAAATCTGAGTTCAAAGTGAGACAGGATCCATCTAACGCAGATTGACAGGGACAAATAAGGTCATTTCGGTGCGGGTGCCCCCTCCGCCTGTTCTCCACCTGTGCACTTTTTTCTTACCCAGCACACACAGCGGTACATGACTGTACCAGGCTTCCAGCACATCTGACTGGCGTCTGCAGGGACGGCTGCCACCCCACAGAGGTGAAATGAAAGATGCAGCGGCGGGCACAGCAACGCAGCAGTTTCATCAGCCTAACCAGAACGGATGCTCGCTCTTCTATTATTAAAAACTCCCTTCGCTTAGAAACTACCAGAGGAGGGAGAGAGAGAAAAAAGTGATATGTGATATTATGAAATTTGTGTGCTTTGTCGTATAAGACTGCAGGTCGAAGGTAATTGGATTTCTCTTGCTTACTGTGGTTACTTCGCATCAAATAAATAGATGTTTTTTACAGGGACCATTAGCAGTTATGTCTCAGGCCTTTTCTTTGTGGTTATGCCTATGGCCTTATTAAAATATGCAGGTCCATAAGGTAGAGGTAATTACATTTCAAGCAGTATAGGGCCTCTAAGCATAGGAGATCTCCCTGGATTAGAGGCGCGAGGCGATGACACAGCGCAAGTGAATTAGTCATGCAACAGTTCCCCCTGTCGTAGGAATTTTGGCGTTCAAAGCAATTTAATGAATAGCTCGGAGCCAATAGGTGTTTAATGAATAACATTTCAAATAACCCCAGTAAAGGTTAAATGTGACAGAAAAAAAAAGTTAAGCAGCAAAAATGTTCAACAAGTATGAATTTGAAGACCAATATTTGTTTTGCATTTATCCGTGCATCTAATTTCACTGTGCATAGGCTGAAAGGACATTTATTCATGCTCCTTTTCGATATTTATTCCGCTTTCATTACCTCATTAAATCAAGCAAGTGATCTTCATTATCCAAACCAAACATTTACAGAGTTTAGCAGCTTTTCTTTCCTTCTGATATTTGCTTTGCTCAACGAAAATAAACAGAGTGCCTTTCTTCTTCTTCTTCTTCTTCTTCTTCTTTAAAATGCAGAGCCTCTTTCAAGCGTAAATAATCTCTTTTTTCTGCAAAAACTACACCAGTTGTGAATCCAATGGTAGAAGGCATAACTCGGTACAGAACATACTTCACCACATCAAAAACATGAGTCAAACCATTACTCAAGATTTTCTGGATGAGGCTGACAGCAATTACTACTGATATTTTGTATAAATAGACTCCTTTTCCTGGCGGGGAGATTGCACTCAGCCATGTCATGAGATTTAGCATAGCCACTTTAAAACCGGCATCCTTCAAAACATTCTTCTGAGACTGTTGCAAGGAGATTTTAGTTTGACTGACAGCCTCTGTGTAGGCCAAACCCTCATGATCTCTTCACCTAGCAAAACATATCGCCTTCTACAAGGTCACGACTCCTAAAACTGGCACAAAGGGTACTGTGCAGTATCCTGTAAAAGAAGCTAAAAGAGCTGAATAAACCAGTTATGGGCCGAGGCAGAGAGACACAGTCCATCTCCCCCATTAAATACAACACATTATGGGTGGAGAGAAGGAGACCATTTTCCTTCCTCTCTAATGGTTCTTGCCGATCAATACATCATTAGTATGCTCTGTGATTTTGAAAATGAACACTCCTCAGTCTTTTGACGTTATTTTTGCTTAGCTCTGACAAGCTAAATAAAGTTAATGCCTGAAATATGACACTAAAACCAGCCCTGATTTAACAGCAGGAAAAATATACTTGATATAGAAAGTGCCAATATGCGGCACAGTCATTACTACTAATGATGGCAGCCATAACAAGATAATGTATAATCATGAAAGATAAAATGTTTGATAGTGCCTCAGTGCTCTGGGCTTTGCAAGTGAAAACTATGGTAGCAATTCAAAGGCTGTTAAGTGACTCAGTGCAGCAGAACAAACAGAAAAAAAATAATGAGGTGTGTTATTTCATGAGACCAAAGAAAAGTGAATGAAAGTATGCTGCAGTTTAATGAATTTGGTTAAGGAACCCTTGACTCCTGGATCGGAGTCTAATGTATCTTATTCTCAAATGCGTTCCTAGATTAGAAAGCAAAAAGGCCTTAGGCCATTGATACCCATCTAAGACACTACTCAAAGGAGTCAAGGGTGCTTATCCTCCATCTACTTATAATGAATGGCATGCACAATGAAAAATTTTACCTCTGTAATCCAGAGCCGTTTCATTTGTTTTGATTTGATTTGATTTTAGGCTGCCTTTGACATTGTCATACCTCGCATTCCCTGGAGCCGGAAATGGTACAGGTGCAAGTACCAGTCCCATTGGCCAGCACATCCATGGCTTCCGGTGTGGCGGCAGGATTGTAGCTCATGTAATATTCCTGCAGTTGGGAGCTCAGGTTCTGCTCTGGCTCAGGACTCTTTTTCCGACGCTTTCGTCCCATGACTGAACGCTGTTGCAGCAACCTAGTGGCACCAGGGTACCGTCTGCAGGACACATAGATCACTGTCAGGACGAGCGACGTTGAGAAGAAAAGCACCACGGCTCCCACCACGACCTTGTGGAATGCTAAGTTCTCTTGTTCTGGGGATGGAGTGACGAGCAGGCTGTTGGAGGGTGGAGGCGTCTGTGGAGGGGTGTTTCTAGGATGAGTCTCAGCGAGGTTGTAGATAGTAGGATGAGGAAGGGGTTGAGCTAGGGGTGGTGGTATGGGTGCTTCAGAGGCAGGTGGAGGCAGGGGTGGAGGGGGAGTAGTGGGAGGCAAGGGTGGTGCAGAAGTAGTTTCCATTGTTGGTTCCAGAGTGTGGTGAGGAAATGGTGTTTGAGGAATGAGTTCGAAATCTTCACAGTCTATGTAATTTCTTGTCGCCTCCATAACCTTTTCCCCTTGAAGATGTTTGGGGCTGCTGCAAATGATACTTGTATCTTTAGTTCCTCGGAAATTCCTTAGCCAGGCAACAAGGGGGCAAATGCCTGGCCCACAGTCCCACATGTTTCCCGCGAGGCTGATTGTAGTCAGGGAAATCCAGGCTGCCACAGTCTCATGAGACACATTGGCTAACTTGTTAGACTCCAAGTTAAGAACCTGTAGGTTTGGTAGGCATTGAAATACCACAGGATCCAGACTCTGGATCTCATTGCCGGAGAGGTCCAGCTTTTGCAGGGTATACCAAATCCATGGGAGGCCTTGGTTCACTGCCCGAATACGATTCCACTGGAGATACAGACCACGCAGGTTTGCGAGGCGTGGAAAGAGAAAGAAGTTGATCCGAGAGAACTGATTGTGTTCCAGATGGAGCTCCATCAGCCTAGACAAACCCAGGAATGCGGTGCGTGTGAGGACACGTAGTCGGTTATACCCTAGGTCGAGAAACTCCAAGCTTCTGCACTCAATAAACGCCCGGACAGGAATTGTTGTAAGCCCGTTGGAGCGTAGGTGCAGATTCTGAAGCTTCCGAAGACCATGGAACTGACCTGGTTGCAGTTCCTGAAGTTTGTTGTAGGAGAGGTCCAGGCTGCGGAGATTAGGCACTCCATGAAAGGTGGAATTATGGAGTTGTGAAATCCTGTTGGTGCTCAAGATCAACTCCTTAAGTCGTCGTATGCCCTGGAAGGCACGACTGTCCACAAACGAGATCTGATTGTGATCCAAATACAGCCAGAGGAGCTGGTTAAGGTGGGCAAACTGGTAGGGGAGCATTGTGTGCAGGTCATTGTTGCGCAGGGACAAACCTTGACAAGTTACTGAAATGTTCTCTGGCACATCCATGAAAGACGCTGAATCACAATGGACGATTTTACCTTCACAGCGGCAGTTGTAGGGACATGTTTTCTCCCCGGAGCAGAGCAACAGAAGAGTGGAGGCAAGCAGAGGGAGGAGGCATGCTAATCTCCTAGCACAAACCATAGCACCTGTGGAGAGAAAACAGCATGATATGAGGAACAAACATACATCACAGCGCGACACAAAAGGTGCTAACATTACTAATAATGCATGAAAGATAGCAGGGGTTGTCCGACAGTGTTCACAGATCTTTTTCCTTAAGAACACAGCAGGCCAGGAGATAGCAAAGAGAGTTTTTTTTTTGATTATGCTAACCAGTACCCACTAGCTTTCACAGTTAATTAACAAAGTTGCTATTTTGGAGTAATATTCCATAAAGGAACACTCTAGCCAAAATAAAAAACCTCACTACATCTGTTGTAAACATCTTTACTAACCTTGTACAGCACAGTTCTCCAGTTTAAAGACTAAAACAACCACCTTCTCATGATGCATCATGAAAGTGGGAGGAACCTTTGACAAACTACCACTGTTTTGGGTGGATTTTTGGGGATGTTGTTTGAAATATATATATTTTTTTCACTAGCTGGTGAATTAAGAAGAAAGGGAGATGTTAGTATAAAGAAAAGCAACTGTCTTTAAATCATCCTTACAATGGAGAGAGTGAATTAAACAAACGACAGAAAGGAAGTGTCAGATGAGGAGGTCAACAAGCTAAATGCTACAATTAGCAATGTGCCTGGTTATCTAAATACTTTAACTCAATTTGGCACCTTTTCTTTGAATGAAAGAGTAAAAATTTGCCTCTATTTTGTGTTCAACAAAGACAGAATCACTGTTTTCTTTACAATATTGTTCGACATAGTAAGAGTTAAACTACCGCTATCTTAACATCATTTATTAGCCTATGGATCAGTGTCTAGGCTAGCAGTTGGGACAGGTTGACACCACAGGCATTCCCAATGGTTGTATGATGTATTTGTGTAATGAATGCAGGATATTGTAGTGAAAGAACATTGATAAATGAAAACTATTTCAAATTGTGAACTCTGTCAAACCGATGACGCTGAGGGATGCAATGCTATGCTACAGAATATTACACAGCATGACAAACAACAGCATAAATGCTAGGCCAAAATGCTCCTATAGGAAAACTTAAATCTTACATTATTTTCAACACGTATACAAACAAAGACCTTTAAAATAAAACACATACATTGTACGGAAGCATGATAGTCATAAAATGATTTCTCAGTGTGACATCATGGTCTGTAGGCTGGCTTCAAATCACTAATAAAAGTGGTATATATGGCTTCCTGGAGCCAAGCAAAAAGCCTACGAGATCAGAGTTAATAGTGCTGAACCGTGGACAATTCCTCTTCTTTTCTTCTTCTGATAGCAAAGCTTTTGATCTATAACCTTCATGTGTTCACTCTTTGGGAGCTACAAAGACATCATATTTCTTGGTGGCTTAAAAAAGGAACCGTTCTCTAGGAGGTGTTATAATTAAGGTGTCATGCTGTCCAGCACAGAGAACTTAGATCTAGTTGCTAACATAACACAGATAATACAGAACTGCTGTAACAGCCCCAACTCTGCAGGAGGAAGCTGTCTGTGGAGCTGATTTCTCTGACAGTTCGGCAGTGCATTTCTAGTATCTCGGACAATCTACCACAAAACCACAGATCTCATTTTTACTAGTTTTTGCTGGTCCTGTGCGGTGCCACTGTATGACTCAGTATCTTAGCCAGGCAGAAGTCCAAGGTTTTCTACACTCTAGAAAACCAGATTCATCTCAAGTGCTTGGTGATTAACATATGAATCCATCAACATGTATAATTTGTGCAAGATTTAAATATGTCCTATATTACTATAGAACATAATGTGCATATTTAACTAATGTGTGATTGCTAAGTGGCTTAAAAGGCACCTTAATATTCTAGTGAATTAATTAGCACAGATGCCTTAAAATTCTCTCGTACCATCAATAAGACGCTGCCAGTCTTTTCCACAAAAAGTGAATGGTGGCTCTGAAGTATTATGTCAACCTATTGTGTCTTTTTGGGCCATTACATCAACCTAATAGCTACTACAGTTTGCCTCATACTGGGCAATTCATGCCAAAAAAGGACAGAGTAAAGTGGGCAATTTGTTTTATTGGGGGCTGGCATCCAGCAATGCTGAAAAGAAAAGCAGAAATTACTTTTGAATGATCATATACAGTAGAGCAAAACCCTGCAGTTTAAGATCCATGCAAGTTGCACTGTATGTCTCTACAGCCCTAGCAGACACTAAGAGAGAAGGGCAGGAGTTGTCCAAGCATACGTTGCAAATTACACAGTCATCAGTTTTGCCTAAACTGTGGTCCCAGTGGTGCTGTTAGCAAATTTCTGTAAGAGGCAGAGTGAGAGATTGCCGCCGTCCTCATAATCTCATAATGCCCCGCCGCCCCATCTAATGCATTTCATACGGGCTCACGAGTTATGGAGACCAATTCCGTATCCGCGCTAATCAGATATCATCCGAGGCCATCACAATTAGCATGTAGCTACTCGATATATATCTCTGTTCGAACATGTGGCAATAAAAACCATTACAGCGGCTATTACATGTCCTCGGAGAGCGTTGGAAATGAAAACAAATGGCTAGAAGACGTCACTCCAAGTTGAAAATTGCCCCATCGACTGTTAGCGGTTGTTAAACCTGACTGCTAATCTGTCAGGTACGTGATCTTCCTCACTGATCAAAAAGCATGCACATTTGTCAGAGTGATGTGACTGACGTAAAAGGGCCAGGGCCACACTGTGGCAAACTCAAAACAAGCAGGCCGACCATAGCGACAGATTTCATGGAGGCTTGAATGAATCAATACAGTGATCAAAAATTCAGCAAAACAAATCTGTTCAACTCCACCAGCACACAAATGGAAATATGAATCTGGACAGCAGACACACACAAACAACACAGATTCTTTGACTGTAGCTGCAAAGTAACCTACGCTGTCTGCTACTACTGGACAACAGCCGTGTGCCAAAGTTTGAGCACCCCAGTTAAATGACATTCTTTGTGGATTTTCTAAGTGGAAATAAGTCAACATATCATCGACAAAGAAAACAGTACATTCTTCTGTCAATTTAGTTTCTATTTACTTGAGTTTATCATATTGGAAAAAACATAAAACTATGTAAGTATAAAATGTTCCATAAACTCTTATCCTCTTTATTTTTCCCCCTGTATGTTAAATTAAATGACTGTACATATGTGTATATAAATATAAACATGCACCTGCACAGAAAAACTTTCTGCATTATACTCTAATTACTTAACACCCTACAGGTAAGTTATCACCTCGTGCAAAAAGGGTGAATTCAAATGGTTAACTATATTGTGCCAAGAGGCACTGATTGCCTGCTGACCCTGACGCCCCCATCTTGTTAAACTTAATGATGGAAGCAATTCAGGCTGAATAGTCAAAATAAATGTAGAAAGTTCCCTATAGACAAAGACTCCACATGCTCCACATGCTCCTGTATGACTCAGAGGTAGAGCGAATAAATAATATCCTACTTCACAATGGCAGCACACAACTATTTTACTGCAGATTTCCTTCATGACCAAACAGAACCAGTAAAGCATTGTAGTTTGAGCTGTGGGTGGATATGGTGAAAATATAATGTAACAGGACTAATTATGCTATTTGCAATGCAATATGCAGTTGGTCAATGTTCATTAAGTACTGATGATATCAAGAAAAGCATATTGTGGTGCAATATATCAATGTAATGATAAAATAGCATCACATTGCCCATGAATTAAGATATTTTCACAGTATATGATAAACAGGTTGGAACAGACAACATGTGCCAGCAAAACAGGAATGTCTAGGATTGTCATGATCATGAATTTGTAACTGATGATTAATTGTCATTTAAATAATTGCATTTAATGACTTAGTTGTCTTTTTGTTCACTGTATGCAACTATTAAAGTGGAAGCCTGAAGTTTTTGTAAGATTCATGTTTCATTAAAACCATTTTCTACTCCATATAATAGTGAAACTGTGGAGTTGCCTTAGTGAAACTAAGGCAATTATGTCATAATTATGACAGGCCTCACTAGTAATTTAACAATGAAAAGTTATGAGTACAATGACATTTTTGGAATTTCATGTTTAAAAAGAGGAAAAATCAAACAATTGGTAGCTTTGTAGCATCTTTAATATTTGTGCTATTTGTGCTATTTGTGCTTAAGTAGCATGAAGAATAATTTGGTAGGATAATTCTGCAAATTATGTTTATAATAAACAAATATACAGTTCACTCACTGCATGGTAAAATGGTAGATTTTCATGGCTAATAAGGAGAAGGTTTGAACGACCCTTCGAATGAGATAATCCTAAAGTTCACAGTTAAGCTAACACTGAAGCTAAGAAAACTCATGTACTGTAACGCTGTTTAGTATTAGACACAATTTTAAAAAGAATGTTAGCAAATACAAAAATACAGTTATGATGTTTAGCTTTAATTTAAAGCAAACCTTTTTCAGCTTCTGCTGAAGTAACACCTTTCCAACAATTTATAGCCCAATAATTCTGACTAATTTACTGCCACTGTCGTTCTCACTGCAGGTTTGTTCTCATGAGATTTGTCTGAGTTTTCCTTCGCTTGACAGAGGAGGCAGCACTTAGGAGACAGTTATGATTGGCTAAATTGTGTGTCAATCATTATTTTGCAAACAGTCAATTAGTAAACATAAATTAGCATGATCAGATATCCAATCAGATATGTTTTACTATGCAGTTTGTGTAGTTACTATATGCTGGTTGTTGTTTACAGACTTTCTGTAATTGGTCTAAATCTGTATTTTTATGATCTATGCAGCTGTTTAGTGTTCTAGAACTACTGATGATACTCACAAAAGTATATCTTGACAGTTTATCACCATAATGATAACATATCATCACATTCTTCACTCCTAGATGAGTGACATCTGTTGCTGTGGGAGGTTGCTGTGTACATGCAGCTAATAACTGCCCAGCCTGTCCACCACTGACGAAACATGGAGCACATCTCATCCAAGGTTAGTTCATTTTAAAGCCACTCATTTGAAACCCTCTAAGACTGTGGCAGCCCCCTTTCAGAAAACTGCAAGGATGTTGGCAGCCTCGACCAGCTGTCGTCTCTTTTGGCGTCCTGACAAGTTGATATTTCATTTGAATGCTATGGTGCCTCTGCTGAAGCGGAGGCCAGAGAATGGAAGAGCTGGGAAGGGCCGCAAATAGAACCTGCAGTAATGTATTTAACAAAATTAAATTCTCGTAAAATTTCATAAAAGAATGTCTACATGGATTTTGTGCAGGAACTGAAATGTATTCATCTGTACAAAATTCGCTGCATGAAAAGCACTCAGTCATTGCTGTTTAAGATGACTGTTTTCTACCTTTTTACACAGTTAATTCAACCAAATAACAAGCTGTATACATGTTTGAGGAATAAGCCCTGTATTTTTCATACTAATAAGTGCTGGATCTTCCAAACCTACCAGGTTCCACTTGCACTTGCATCTTTTGAGGATGCAAGCAGATTTTTCATCCTTAAACAAAAATGTAAGCTTCTCATTTCAAATGCACTAATTGTACATCTGAACACTGTAATGCAACAAAATGCTTCAGTGCTTTGTCCCAAAGTGGTGATACCTGCATTACTGAGCAGCACGCAGTTTCTTACTGCCCCTTTGGAAAAGCTTTTTTGACTAACTCTTACATAACAAGTACATGTCCAAATCTCTAAGCAGTGGCAGAAGGTTCCCAAACACTTGCACTTTCTTTCTTCTGTGCTCATGTCATTTTTTGCTATGTTTGTATACACACAGTCAATCAAACCTTTCACAAGCGTCTTCGGTAACAAAGGCAGCTGGGGCTGGATGGATTATCTCCTGGTTTAAGAGGAGCTGTTGCTGTTCTGTAGCCATTAAGTGGTTCAGAGTCCTTGAAAATACTTCTGTTGTCCTTCAGTAGGTGTAAAGCACTTGTTAGCCCTGATAGGGACTTCTGTTTAGAGCACTACACGATTTCAGTTATTTTGCCAGCGTGGTTTTATAGACTCAAGGCCAGAAGTGGATACATGAGAGGTCAGCGGTTTATTGGATACCACTTTCTGTTTCTACACTGTTGATACAGCTCCATAAAGACATTGCAGCTGCGATATATGATACCAGCTTCGTAGCACTCTCCTTCTCGGTTATTGTTGGCTTGTAGGCAGGGGTGAAATTTGATTGGCCACTCTAGGTGTGATAGGTTCTTTTTTTTCCCTGAAGCTAAAAAGCACACATACACGGACCTCAGTCTGGCAAAACTAAATGCGGTTTGATCCTTCTTTAGTTGAGCTATTCCACATTTGAACAGCCAAATAAACACATTCAACCAATTTATCCTCTAGAGGAGTCACTGATTTGTTTTGTGAGAGCTCACTAAAAGGTGGTGGTCACTAATAGAAACAGGGGAAAAATCAGAGCCAGGAAAAATCTCTATGCCTGATAGCGACTCAGTGATGGCCAAGAGCTACACTCACCACAGAACATGTTCAATTTTCACTCTAACACCAGTCACTCAAATTTGTGCTTGCAGATATCCTCTAAATGGGCATCATTTTAGCATCAGTTAGCTGGAACGAAGCCTGTGCTGTTATGTGTGGCACGTTTGGCCTGCTAGCTTAGCTCTCATTAGCTTAGCCAAAATGCTACAGTCCAAAAAAACACTACAGTCCAAAAAGTCCAGCATGGTGTGGTCACAGCAAAACCAGCATATGTTGTGTTGCATGCTGGTATGCTGGTCAGGAGCAATGGGAGTTAATATGAATGACCAGCATATCGTCACGTAAAAAACAAGTATTTTTATTTCTTCATTTTTCAGTTTTCTACATCAGTTTGAGCTCACCAGCTGCCCTGTATGTTGTGGGACAATTTCATGATAAATGGACCAACAGAAGTGCCTGAAAATGGGACTTCCATTACAAGTATCCATTAAAGTACCTTTTTGTGTTCTTCTATAAAGTTGCTATTTTGGATACTTGTTTTTCTTTGAACAGCAATGTTGTTTCTTGGGTGCTCCATGACCATGCTGGTTGACCAACTAAACCAGCATAAACCAGCTTAAACTAGCATGGAATTCATGCTGGTCTGTGCTGGTTTCTTCAGTAGGGAACTTTGGTTCCTGTTGTGCCTATAGCCTGCTCGCTGAGCTAACGTTAATTTAGCAGATCAGGCTACAGATCCAGACACCACAGAACAACTTTAATTAAATCTTTCTGTCCCTTTAGTGCCAGTTACTCAACTTCACTCCCTCAGATTTGAATCATTATCATCTAAACCTGTGTCGGTGCTTTAGTTAGCCAGAATCAGATATGTTCTGTGGTGAGCAGAGCTGTTATCATTTGAGCTAAGCTTATGCTGAACAACTGCTCTCTCCTAGTTAGCAGCACTGTTTAACATTTAGCAATTGTTGTTAGATGGTTTGACATTTATTAAATGATGGCTCAAAAATTGTGCACTGTGTGCACTTATTTGGTGTCCGTGTAAACATTTTAAATATTTTTAAATTTTGAAATAATGTAGGATGACATGGCACAAAACACTTTTATCCCCAGTACTGTATACTGCTGTAACATTACAAATGGTTTTTGAAGGCATGAAACAAGTGGATACCACCCAACCCTATCAAGGACATGAACTAGGAAGGTAAAAATGGTCCATTTTGATTTCAGGTTGACTAGTCTTGCTTTGTTGTGGCCACCCCATACATGTTTTATTGTTTTACAGCCCAGACAAAATGTTCTCTATCCGCCGCTGCTTATCAGCCCACAGTATAAATCCTATAGACAGCACAAACACAGACGTCATGTGGTTGGCAAACTTCTAACCTAATGATGGTGGCTGTTCATGAGACATCACGCTCTAGCCTACGGGGTACAAAAACTTTAAAAGATTCAACAGAGCATGAAGCAGCATAATCTCAGATTTGAAAGATTCGCCTTAAGTCCCAGTGGCATTATTGTGTTTATAAAACAACACAAGAATTGTTCACACACATACTAAAAAAAAAACAAAAAAACAAAACCCCTTCCATACAGTCATTTCTGAAACAATTAAAAGTGATGTCTGCATCCAAACAAACAGCACTGTCGTCTTCAAAGCAAGTCTGTTGTTGTTATCTTGCAAACTTTCCTTAATTAACTGCGTTTTACCAGTTCCGGCTAAAATCGCTTCCTCTCCAGAGCAGAATTCCGAGCAAACTGGCTTTAGTACGGTATCAGTGCTTGTAAGCTGGCGCACTTACAGTGAAATATGCTGCTGAGCTCCGTGATGCACAGCCATAATACCCATACAAGACTGCCATCACAGCTCATAAATTATGTGGCTGCACTGAAATTGCAATATTGAAATGAAGAACCTCCTGCACACTTAAAAGCCATCATTCCATGCACATTTGTACTGGAACAGAGTGTTGTAATTGTGGCTCAAAAAAATGGGAGGGGGATGGAGAGCGCGACGAAATGATGGATTTGTGTTAAAAGTATAATTTATGACAGAATGGTGGTGATAAAAATGAGCTGTGTGAAGGTATGGATACGGCAGGTGTATTAAATATTCAAAGCAAAAGGTGGTCAGAGGTGATGAATAAATTGGTAGAGTATCACAGGAACAGGTTTTTATAATACACCCAGGAATCAGAGAGAAGAAAGGTTAATTTGGAGTGCTGCAAAGTTCAATTAGGACTGCACTAAAGGTAGGCAAATACGGCCAATCTTAATTATTCACCATTAATGCCACATCATCATAAATGGTTTGGTTTTTCGCTAGTGTTTTGTATAACACCGGGAACAGAAAAAGACCCTCTCAAGTGAGCAAGAACAGAAAAAAACATCAATTAAGGAATACGTGAGTGCTTATGAAACACAGAGCAGAGAGCTATCTTGTCTTGGCGAGTGCAGAGAGGCAGTTTGCATCCCGCACCTCACCAGTGGAGCTTTTGTACTATGCCGTTTGGCAGTCATGCTCGGTGACTCTGTTAGAATAGAAAACACTGACAGCCGAGCTCAAGCGATCATGGTGGTGGTATTGTATCATTCAGCTTAGCTCAAATGATCAGTATGCTGGTACTTTATAATTAATCTTAGCTCAAGTTATCATTATACTGGTATTGTGTTATTTGGCTCAGCTCAAATGATCATACTGGCACTACATCCCTCATATTAGCTCATATTATTACAATGTCAATGCCGCATTGTTTAGCTTGCTTTTAGTTAGCACAAAGCTGGTTGCGTATTCAGCCTAGCTCAAATTATCACAACATCCAAACTGTATCATACATCTTCTCTCACATTATCACAACTGTGGTACTGTATAATTTATTTTAGCTCAAATTATCGCAACATTCATACTGTATCATTCATCTTCGCTCACATTATAACAATTGTGGTACTGTATAATTTATCGCAACATTCATACTGTATCATTCATCTTCGCTCACATTATCACAACTGTGGTACTGTATAATTTATTTTAGCTCAAATTATCACAACATTCATACTGTATCAGTCATCTTAGCTCATATTTTCACAACTTTGGTACTGTATAACTCATTTTAGTTCAAATGATCATAACATTCATACTGTATTATTCATCTTAGCTCAAATGATCAGTACACTGGTACTATATAATTAATCTTAGCTCAAGTTATCATTAGCTCAAATTATCATAATAGAACTATATCCTTCATCTTAGCTCATATTATCACAACACGGATACTGTATCATTTAGCTTAGTGTAAATGATCACAAAACTCAGGTAAGCTGAAAAGATCACAACGTTGACGCTGCATTATTCATTTTACCCCAAAGTATTACAACATTGGTACTTTATTATTCATTTTAGCTCAAATTATCACAATATTGAATTGAATTCAGAACCATTAGCCTACTGTGTTTGCACACAGAGGAATTAGACCTCTGCATTTAACCCATCCATGCAGTGAAACACCCACATACATGCACACTAGTGAACACACACACTAGGGGGCAGTGAGCACACTTGCCCGGAACAGTGGGCAGCCCTTACCACAGTGCCCAGGGAGCAACTGGGGGCTAGATGCCTTGCTCAAGGGCACTTCAGTCACGTACTGTCAGCTGAGCGGATCGAACCAGCGACCTTCCAGTCACAAGGCTGGTTCCCTAACCTCCAGCCCACTTCCCCAAAGCACCACAACATTGGTACTTGATCATTGATTTTAGCTCAAATTATCACAATATTGGTACTTTATTATTCACTTTAGCTCAAACTATTACAACATTGGCACTGTATCATTCATTTTACCCCAAATTATCACAATGCTGGTACTGTGTTATTTATTGTAGCTCAAATTATCACAACATTTGCACTGTATATTTCACCAAAGCTCAAATAAAAAAAAAACAACATTGTCAAGTCATAGATTTGAGCTCAAATTAGTGCAATATTGGTTCTTTATCTTTGAGCTTGGCTCACAAATTATCACATTACTTGTACTGTCTTGCTCAGATTACTGCCAATTAACACAATGCTACTAATGTATCATTCAGTTTGGCTCAATTTATCTGGTGCTGGTATCCTTGAACATAGTACACATTATCACAATACTGGTACTGTATCATTTAGCTTAGTTTGAATGATCCGAACACCAGTACTGTATCATCAATCTAGCTCAAATAATCATAAGACTGATACTGTACCATTTAGCTTAGCTCAAATGATCACAGCATTAGCTTTGTACCCTTTAGCTAAGCTCAAATTATTGCAATGTTTGTGCTGTGTCATTCAGCTTAGCTCAGCTTGCCACAATGCTGGTCCTGTATCATTAGCTTAGCTCACATTAGTTTTAGTTTGGTATGATCCTGTTTAGCTCAAATTATGGAAGCATACTGCATTGCATCTTGCAATCTAGTTCAAGTGATCAGAATATAGTTATTGCATTTCGTCAGTATGAATAAAATGTCTGCTTGACTCCAGTGTAATAAACAACTGCAGTGACTGCTAGGCCCAGAGGCATACCCACCCTGCTGCTGCCTATTCAGATCAGGAGATGAGTATGGCCTTAGAACGAAACTCTTCTGATATGCAGGACATGACAGTGTTCAGTGATCCATTAGCTGTTATCACTCAAGTAACATTCTACTCGTACTTCTTTTCTCATGCTGAAGTCTGCTTTCAAGTAAGCCATGGCATGATGTTGTATTAAGATATCAAGGTTGTTGCACTGTACTGTGAAAAATTAAATGGATTTAGAAATTAAGCAACAACTTTAGCATCAGCGAGCAATCATCTTAAGCAGAGACCGAGCCTAAATCCTACACTGTTGGCGATAAATCTAGATAAAAGAACAATCTTAAAGCATGGTTTGAAATAATCCCACTTTGATCTGGATTTTTAAAATATGCTTAAAGCAAATCAGAGATAAGTTAGAAGAGTTTGAACTTAGAGCAAAGGAGGTTTCCCTTCAGATCACAGCTTCTCTAAAGCACTCGGGCTTACCAAATTATACTAATGACTCTCAGCAACAACTTATGAGGAGGAGATAGAAGAGTCGTCGTAAATAACCCAGCATATAGCTTATGAAATATGATCTTTTGATGATTTCTTTATGACAAAACAAATTATAGATATATCGTCTGGACCACATGGAGCAAACTGTACGTGGTATTCTTGTGAAGTCTCAGGAAATGAGAGTCGCATGCATATAGATGCATATAGCCAATACTAGCTATACCCTAAACAACCCTTTCATTTCCTCCTATCTTTCTCATTGTTCCTTTCATAATGGACCGTTACAGTTGTTTACAATTCTAACCATGGTCCAACAGTATTTATTTCAAGAATCTAATCTATTAATTACACTGAAATTGTAGGTGCTTTGAAATTACTTAATCTTTTTAAAAGCCCAATGTGTATTTTTTAGAAGGCTTGAAATGAAATACAGTTGGCCGTGGATCTAGTAAACTAACTTTCCAATCCAGTCAGCAGTAGTGCTTATCAGACATAGCAGTGGAATGTAGAAAACATTATATTTTATATAAATGGTAAGTGAAATGAACTTAGCTGAACCTGATGCAACAGTTGATGTTTCTTATGCTATTCAGAGGAAATTATGTGAGCAGAGATATCCATGCAGGAATGCAGTAAAACTGATATTCCAGCTATTAGCGGTTTTAGTACCACAGCTTCAGACCTAATTCAGGGCCATTTCTTGCTACTATTGGTATAAGCAGTCAGGCCCCTATACTACCAGGAGCTCTTTACATATTATTTAGTTTATGTATTCATTTTAAAGAGCCCATATTCTTCATTTTTCCTGGATTTAATTTTTTCCTATGAGGGCCTATTATGATGTTAGTATGGTTTTATCATAACTTATTTGCACATGACTACTTTCCAACCTCTCTTTAACCCTTTGTATTAAAAATGTGCTACTGTAGCTTTGAGCTCTGTTCTGACTGGCTGTCCTGTATTGTGCCATATTCAAATGGGCAGTTTGGGCTGAAACACTGCTTAGAACTTCAGCATGAGTGGGTGAGGCTAAAACAGCTGTAGGCTGAACAGGTGGATGTATGTAAATGTGCTGTTTTTTGTGACATCACAGAAACAGTTCATTCAAAATGGGGCTGTTTTTCTAGCTGTTTCCACATATGGACTGTATGGGCTGGGGAGTGAACAGTATGTGTTTAAATTTGAGCAATGCTAATATATAATATCAAACACTTTTGTTTGAACAAGTGAAAAAAAAAAATCATGTTTCACCACTTTCCCATTACATTGGTCCATTGTTTTGGCCATTATTCATGATATTAGCATTAAGAATTATGAAGACGTCAATATTTTACTGCAAAAAAAAAACAAAAACAAAAAACAAAAAAAAAAACAATAATGCAAGAGCATCATGTACAAACTACTTAATTACACTTTTTAATGAGGTTTATTTGTATTTATTTTACTTTCTTTTAATTCAGTATTTGGTAAAGTATTTTATTTGCACCAGCAAATTAGTGGTTTGCCCTAAATACTGTTTTATTGTGTATACCTTATACTTTACCTGACACTTTTTTATTTTTCACTCCTAAATACAAACTAATACATTTAGTTCAGTTCTGTCCCTTTCAGTCACTGGGCACTCTATTCCAGTTAAAACTATAATAAAGTTGGGCAATATTAATGCAATAATGGAATTTCCAGTTTCACAAAGTTGCAGAAGAAGAAATAAAACTTTGCATTAGCGATAATGATAGTTCTTCAGTGATAGTGTAACTCTAGCTTCCTAAGGCTGTCACTTCACCAGAGGATTTAGAGAAGGAGACAGCACCTAATTACTCTAAATCAGCTTCTGTATCTCCAACCAGCTCCAGGAGAAATTCTGCAGCACTCTGTTTGCAACTCTAATCTGCCACATCAGATCCAGCTAATCAACGTCTTCAAGAGCATTTATATTAGAGCCACATGCTAGATTAATTTGAAAACTGAATGTTGCAGTTTTTATAATGTAGAGATAAATTATTAAAAACAAAGCTTCCTAAATGGTTCTTGACTCGCAAAAAGCATTCTATAAAGCACTGCAATTACAATGATTCGTGAAAACAGCAGAATTCTTTTTGGTGCTATATAGAACCCTTTTTGCTAGAAGTGTAAAACTGTATGTCCAAGTCAAGAACTTTATAGGAACCTTTGTTTTCAACAATGTATCTCTTTAAAGCTCTTTAAATCCATATACAGATGGACTTCCATCATATAGATGAACCATTTGCCATGCAAGAACTTTTTATGTATTCAAATGATTCTTTAAGCTGTCATGCTTCTATCTATCTAAAGGCAACCATTGCCTTTACTAAAAAAGCCTTGAAGAACCCACTTCTTAAAGGTGTAGGAAAATCCTTTAGGAAAATCCTCTCAAAATCTCAGGCTCACTACATTCTAAGAAGTAATATTCAGTGACTACATGGAAAAAAATGCAAATTGGCTGCCTTATTCTGAAGTTACCGGAGTGAGGAATGGAAGCCTGGATGTGCCAGTGGGTTTCTGGAGAGCTGAAAATGTTCCTCACATTTGCACATTCTCATTAACAAAAATAGTTATTTAAAGAAGCATCAACTGAATGGTTCCTAATCAGACCAAAGCAAGGGTTCTTCTATGGCATCGCTCCAAAGAACCCCTTTTTGGTATCTTCATTTTGGGTCTGGATTTATCAGTGCATATAATCCTGCCGTACTGCCCTACAAGCCTAATATGGCAGGAGGTTCTTTGAACTTAAAAAGGTTCTTCACCCTTACACATTTACCAAGAAAAGTTCTTTAAAGAGCCATCTATCTCCAAGGAACCCTTTCTGGCACCTTTATTTTTGATGTATCTCCACTAAGACTTTAATCTGCTACAGCTTCAGCACAATCGATTCCTCCTGATATCCTCATTGTTTAACAAAAAGACAGATCTGCGACCTTAATGCTGATGTTGAATTTGTACCTTGCTGGTAGCATTCAGGCAAAGTTGCCTGAATGTGTTTGTTCAGTGATCGCAAATTTCAGCTTTTCATTTTCTTTCATTTTTCTTATCATCATTATTTGCAGTAAAATTTTTAACCAGCATTAGCTAAATTTTCATCTGGACATTGATTATTAATTTCTTTTTATTTTATGTACTTTTTTTTTGGTGAGTCAGAACTACTTTTTCAGTCATCAGAATTGCTTAAATTAAGAGGCATTTATCGACTACCAAAGTTCTTTAGCCTACTGCAATACAAGGTTAAAGTGACATAGACCTTTACATTATATAGAGGTTCTTAAAACTTTAAAACGGTTCTTCACATTTGCATATCACTTATAACATAGTTCTTTAGAGAGCCATCAGCCCACCAAATTTCTCTTGATATACTCATTCTTGTAGGAAAACATGGCCTTTTTTATAAAAGGGCCAAATTGTATTGAGTCAAAATACCTGAGGGCTGAAATATTATGATTCAAATGATTCAAAATACTATGCTTTCAAAATATCAGTGCATAAAATCTGAGCTTTCTGTGAGCTACTGTGTTTCCTATCACTGTATAAAAGATGCACCAGACTTCTTCTATGGATTGGTCAGAGCGATTTGGATCAGCAAGCACTTAAAAAAAGGATAAATTGTTTAAGAGTAACAGTTAACTATGTCTAATGTATTAGGTATATTCCTATTCAAGTGTTTACATGTTTAAAAGATAATTCGTGAGACCATCGTTGTCAGATAATGTTCTTTACATGTCAAATAAATGCAGCAACTGCATTCAGAAATCACTTTATTAAACATAAAGAGCAGATTAAACGGCAGAGGTTTTTGTTCAACCTTAAAGGGTCAATATTTACAGTTGCTTTGGTTTCTCTGCTCTATCCTGTAATGTTTATGATTTGTTTCATGTCTACTGATATGAAATTCATTACAGTGTTTTGACATATTAAGCACACACATTTGCTTTGGCTCTTGATAAAAAAGTAATTCATTTTCCATCTGGCTGAAAAAGCTGATCCTCAGTGTTATGTTTGTGATGTAGCCTTGACTAAATGTCTAAACAGAAAAGAAAGGCGCTTAAAGTTTAGCTAACTTTATTAACACAGTGCAGTGCATTACACTGTAAATTTAGGGCAATACTGCCACCGTCAGGTGAGAGGAAATTTTGTAATGTATTGGCTGGCGGGCCACTTACAACACACTCTTAAACAGAAGCGAGGGGCCATCTAAAATCTGCCCGCAGGCCACATTTGGCCCTGGAGCTGGACTTTGGACACGCCTGTTCTATGGCATTGCTCCAAAGAACCTTTTTTGACACTTTTATTTTTAAGAGCATTATCTCCTAAGACTCTTTGGTGCTACAGCTTCAGCCCGATAGATTTCTCCGGAAATGCTCATTGCTACATGAAAAACATGGGTCCAAAACTGTTAGTCCTGTCCACCAAATTGCTGTGGAGGTTCTTTAAACTTTTAAACTTTAAAAAAAAAGCCACTTTCAATTCAAGAATCTTTCAATTTAGGGTTCTTTGGAGAACCATCAATTGAAAGGTTCGTGAGTGAACCGAAAATGGTTCTTCTATGGCATCACTCCAACAAATTCTTTTCGGCACCTTTATTTATAAGAGTGTTTCTCTTCTAAGACTCTTAGCTTAAGCTCAATAGTTTTATCCAGACATTGTAATTGCTATAAGAAAAGTCTAAAACTACCAGTGCACACAATCTTTCAGCCTACTGACATAAACATTATGTGGAGGTTCTTAGGGCTTTGAAAAGGTTCTTCACACTCACTTATTCACTAAAATACTTCTTCAAAGATCCATCCAGTGAAAGATTCCTGAAAAACTAAAAAGTGGCACTACTCCAATCGACGTTTTTCATTTTTAAGATCTCCTCTAAGATTCTCAGGTGCAGCAGCTTCAGCCCACCAGATTCCTCCTGGTAGGCTCATTGCTAGGATCCAAAAACATGGATCCAAGACTATCAGCCACACACAATCCAACCTGCCACCATACAAGGCTAAAGTGGTATTGACCGGGCGAAGGGACTAAGCTGCGACAGCCAGGGAGCGAGGCTTCACGCTGAGACACATTTATCTCTGACAGCATGTTAGAAACTGCTTGGGCAGCAAAAGCTTGCATGAAATTTAGACCTGGCCCTTGGTCTACCTGCCAATAATTGGCATGGCCAACGTGCAATTATCTAAGGTTGCAGAGGCCTATGTGGCAGACGAACCGTGGGGAAGCCTGAGTGACCATCAACAGCCTGCCATGGGGTTGACTTCCTTGCACAGCTCAGCTAGACGTGTAGATTAGAGCCTGAAGCCCTGTAGGTAGGCACCACCCCAGATGGACTGGAACAGTAGAGTGAGCAGTAATTGGGTGCAGCTTGCCAGGGCGCTTAGCTGCCTCATGACAGGAGAGTTGATCACACGAACTGTGATTATGAACTCTTTCCTATGCCTTATCATACTGTGTGGGAGTGCACAGGCCATATTACTCCAACATATGAACTAGAATAGAATTGCACTGCATCTTGCATTTGAGAAAATACTGCAAATGAGGACAGTATATGGAGACGGAGCGTTTTTGCACATCTTGTAGATCAGTAAGGTTTAGTATCTGCATAAAATAAGGATTCTTTGCCACGAAAGCAAGAAAATAACAGTCTACAAATCTTAAAAATTTCACCACCCACACCTGAGCTTTAGAGTGCCTGTCGTTCTCCTCCAAGGGTTTGGGACAGCAATGCAATGATTGCACCATGCACCACCAGGACGCACTGGCTCCTTTGCCACTCTTGCTTTTGTGTGTGTGTGTGTGTGTGTGTGTGTGTGTTTTCCTACGTGCAAATGTATAATCAAGCACTTTCGCCATCCCTGAACGCTGCTTTCTCTCTTCCAACTTCTACGCTCGTGCGAATTGAAGCTGGTCAACTCACCCATTCTCCAAGATGCACGGTCCCTGGCTGGCCCGGTCACTCACTGCTGGTCACTGGTTTGGTAACGGTCTCTCACGCTTTCACTGATGTTTTTTTCTCTGTCTTTCTCTTTGCTTTTACGTGTGCAGCTCGCCTCTTTCCGCGCGCTGCCACCGCCGAGCTGCTGCTGACCCCTCGCTGCTCGGTCCAGTCCCGCACGCACCGCGGACCATGGCGATCAGCCGGCACGAGATCCAGAAAAAAAATGAAAATGACGCGAAAAAGAGAAGGAAAAAGTTGGCAGTAAAACGGGTTACGTCACGATTATTATTATTATCGTCAGTTAGTGTTATTATTATCATTAGTTCGCGTCCAGCAGGGAGCCGCTACCGCGCAGCGCTGAGTCGAGGCTGCATCCTCGCGCGTTTGTGTGAGGGTGTGCGCGCGCGCGCGCTTGAGAGAGAAGCTCCGAGAGTGTGTATGAAACTCCACCTCCCCACCACCACCACCAACACCACCCCAGCACACGCGCACTCCTCCGGCACGAGCGGCCGGAGGAAAAAGAGCTCCTCGCGCTGTGAAACTACAGGCACGCCATCAATCACTAATCATCAATCAGCGCACGCGACTATGGTCCTGATGGTGCATTGTAGGCTAATCACTCACACAGGCAGGAGGACCCTGTGCTCACTGTGGACACTGTCCTGGAGAGCAGTAGTGGACCATCATGAGCCCCGTCTACTTAGAAGCAGGAGCTGCCTCTGTTTATATTCTACAAGCACGAGCTGTTGATTGATTGATTGATTGATTGATTGATGGATGGATTGATTGACTTTATTTCATGACTAAAATACATACAGCCATTAAAATCACGCATGATTCAAACACAATAAAAGCACTAAAGCTTATTCCCATTGTGGTCCTCATCACATAAAACAAAAGAGTAAAATTGACATGACAAGCATCTAAACAATACAAAACAATCATAAAGCACAGCTGCCAGATGACTTTCTGTTCGAAAATTTCTGTTAGGTAATTTGTATTTGATGCTGTCCAGGGATGTGGTTAAAAAACCTCGGCTTGTGAATATTTAGCTAAATAACCATCTTTTTTAAACCAATCAAAATGTATTTTCTGATGGACCACCAACTCTGATGGAGTTCTATAGGTTGGCTCCACAGCAAAGCTGCAAGAAGGACAACAGTGGACATCTGCAAAGCCATTTTAGCATTTAGTCCACAGATAATTCACATAAGAAATTAGTTTTAAATAAAACACGAAACACGTAAAATTAAAATTAAAGTATTTTTGCTAGTAAAACATCAAATTTTCTCAAAATTCAAAATGAATGTTTTATGTTTTAACATGTAAGAGTTCCGCTCTCATGAGTAATAATTCACGTTTTTTTCCCCATTCCATTTTAATGTGAGGAAAATTTACTTTACTAGTGTGAACTGAAATTTAACATGTGGTAACACTTTGCTGTAGGGTGCTGTTCAGAAGACTACATGATACCTTCATAAGCTTGTCATGACAATTGACATTTATAATGTTTATAAATGCGTCATTCGCTATAAAGTTTACATTTGCCAATTTTGTTCAAAGTTAGCTAAATTAGCCTTTATGATAGATGATACCTTCTGGAGGAAGCATTTATAAACATTTATGTAGGGTTATGTCAGTTGTCGTGACAAGATTATGTAGGTGTCATATAGCTTTATGCACAGTACTGTGTTACCCAATTTAGAAGTTGATTTCTTACTAGCTGAATCACATGTACAGAGTTGGGCAGAATACTGTGAGAAAGTAGTGATGGCTGAACACTTTATACACTGTCCTGAATTTAGAAAATGCTGTAATACATCTTGATAAACAAATGGGAAAAACTGTTGTATTGCTGTTGTACACTGTTAGAAATAAAGATACTGTGCAGGTACATTTTTCATTCATCCAGGTACAAACAATGTAAATATTCCCTCAAAGGTACAACAGTGGTTTTAAGGTCCAATTGTGGACCTTAAATAGGTTTTTTATTCCCAGGTGAAAAGTACATATTTGTATCTTTTCATAACCTAATGTTTTAAAACAGAGCAATAAAATGAAAGGCCTGGAGACGAGACGGGGTGTGTGGAGTCAATACAACTTAGAAAATATAATTTCAACGGATTATGTTTCATTGACTAAAGGTACTGAGATGTACTCTTGAGGGTACCACCCCAGTGACAAGAGGGGTACTGCCCCAGTGACAGTTTACTACCTTTATTTCTGAGAGTGTATTTTTTTTTATTCACACTGTTCCTTGATGTTTGGTTGACAGTTTTTCTTCATGTGAATCTTCTGTTAATATGTTTCATGAAAAAACCCAATCCCCCTGGGCAGGACTGCCACCAGTCTTGTGAACTCAGAACGCCATTCACCATATCCCAATAATAAAATATTGAAGCAATAAGCCACGAGACGCCATGCGTTACTGTGATTTGATGACGGGGAAGGGTGTTCTTAGGCATGGCGTGAAGTGGCCAACATAAATTATGATTAAAATACACGTTTTCAGTAAATAATTTAAGTTATTATTATTAATAATCAACATAAACATGCATTCTGCCAAGAAAGGTAGTTCCATTAGTGTATGGTATCATTGCCAAGCAAGCATGGAGCGCTGAAGGCAGAGAAGAACATTCGGTTGCCCATTAATATGTACTGTGGTCATTTCATAACTGTTTGTCTTATATTAATGAATATATCATAACATATCACTGTGTTATGCCTAAGTACTTTTTGGTTACCAAATTACCACCGCAGGTCTTAAATAGCACCAATCCCACTGCACCCCGCTTCTTGTGCCAGGGCTGAATCTCAAATGGCGCTGTTAATATGTTTCATGAAAAAAAAAACACATCCTTACTTGATAAATGATGTACTATTTGACAGTAGAAGCTAGAATTTCAAAACTTCCATAGCTAGCATACTATTTAGGGAGTACGTAAGGTGTTTGGGATTCAGCCTGAGTTTGATGCCGTCCAGCTTATAAACACTTAGATTAATAACTGGTCATCACATTGATTTATCAGTCTACTCAGGCTTTAGCAGAGCTCAGTAACACTGAGATTAATAACTCGTCATAACATTGATTTATCAGTCTACTCAGGCTTTAACAGAGCTCAGTAACACTGAGATTAATAACTGGTCATCACATTGATTTATCAGTCTACTCAGGCTTTAGCAGAGCTCAGTAACACTGAGATTAATAACTGGTCATCACATTGATTTATCAGTCTACTCAGGCTTTAGCAGAGCTCAGTAACACTGAGATTAATAACTGATCACATTGATTTATCAGTCTACTCAGGCTTTAAGAGCATGCATTAATGGTTGTGTTTTTTTTTTTATTTATGCAGTTTAATACTTTTAAAAAGAATTTAAAAGTATTCTAGAAATGTAAAAAATAACTGTAATTGGAATAAATGCTTTTTCAAAAATGTAACATGGACTGAATACAGATACTTCAGTTCTCCATTCTGTAAACACATTCCCAGGTTCTACACAAATTCAACGGGTACTTTCTTGAACATTTATATTATGTGGAGGTTCCTTTAACTTTAAAAGGTTCTTCACACTCACACATCTCATTTACAAAAATGACTCTAAAGAATAATCTATTGCAAAGGTTTTAAGGAACCAAAAATAGTTCTGGAAAGAATTCTTTTTAAGTGTGCTGTTACAAACTTTGGCTGCTTTGCTCACAGTCACTGCAGCACACATGGTTGCAGCGGAAGCGAAACTTGCTAAACTGACATGAGGAGAAAAAAGTTTGTCAGCATCTGTAGGAAGTTCTGTTGATGTTATATAGAGCATATTAAATGGATGTTTTATTAAGATTTGTGCTGAGGAAGGCTGCTAGCTGACTTTTGCAGCGTGTGCAGCAATGTTAGCTGATTTGGGATTAGACTGAGCTATATGTTACTCAATATGTCTTGGAGAGCCAGATTAGAAGAAGAGTTTAGTCAGTGGTTGAACTGTACATTGTCAAGAGTGGGCGGTGGGTTCACGCAACCCAGTGGGGAGGTAATTTAAGTTGGGGGAGTTATTATGAACTTTAGCTACTTCCTTTTTTTAGCACAGGAAAACAGGCCTATTCAGGTTCCTCTCATCTTATTATACTGATTAGACTGCCCATTTATCTAATCACATTACACAGTGTTCATAATTGAAAGTAATTATATTATTCCATTTCTTTCCAATGAAAAACATGCATTTACATACGTGTTCTTTTCTAGTATGTGTGTGCTCTGCATGCTCTTCTGAACCAATTTAAAGGTTCTTTATGGAACTTTTATTTTGAATTTTAAAATAATTCTTCATACTAACATGTCTCAGTGACAAAATGAAGGTTCTGTAGGGAATGAAAAATGGTTCTTCTATGGCATTATGCACAGAATTCATTTTGGCACTGTTGTTATTAAGAGTATGCTTAAAGAAAATGAGTAGTATTGATATTTTCTTGTGAGGATTGATTCTCAAAATAGGATCAAAAGAATCAATATTTAAGCACTGACCACCCCAGACAGGCTCAAGAGGAAAAAAGGGCAACAAGAACATTAAACCTAATTTAATTTACTGTTAATGCAATCGCTCTTATCAAGAAAGACTGTGAAATCATGTTTCAGAGAAAACCAAACACAGACTTTTTCCAGAGGCAGCCCAAAGAACTGACATTACTATATTTGCAGGGATTGAACCCCAGTCGCCATCATGTAAAGCTATGGCAATACTTATTACACTATTTGAAAGGGAAACATTCTGTAGAATTCAGTGGTTGAGATGTAACTAAATTCATTCAGAGTGGTTTGAGGTGAAATGCTTCATGTGTTGAGAAATGTACAGCTTCAGATTTCCATACAGTGGAGGTGATAGGAACCAGGGGTCACTTTAAGTCATTTTATTTACTATCCAAAACCACCAGTGAATCTACACATGTCCTCTGAGTTTTTATATATAATGTTAATGATTATAGAATAGTGGTAAATCTGAACCAATACATTTTCTTTGGGGACTGTTTTGCCTTTGTGCACACTACTGTAAAATAATATCTCAGACATCAGGCCCTGTCTTGATAACAATTTCTTGGAAAAACTTCTTTGAGGGAGCTCAGCTCCCAATTTCATATAGAAATTTAGAAAAAAATTGGAGTTCCCTGTTAATTTGTGTGCAGTACTTAGTTATAAATCCCTGCTTTTTACAACAATGAAAACGTGATGTAGTTAGATAAAAAAATCCCTTACTGCCACCATTATATTTGGTTGGTGTTAAAAATGACAATATTATTAAAAGTGATGCTTCATTAAAGAGATCATCAGTGTTTTATTGATGGGATTTCCAGCACTGTGGTAATGCATGACAGGTCAGAGTTCATGAGGAGAACTAGAGGTGAAGAATCTCACAAAACTCAAAACTTGTGGGACCAGACAGGATTTTGTAACAAGAATGCATATCTAGGGACAGCCTGTTACACTTTTGGTGCTGGATTGCAAAAACCTGCCTCCCAAATTACACAAGCCCATGCTCTTTTAACATCCTTGCTACTGTCAAAAACAGAAGCAAAACAAAGCGTCACTATTGTTAACTAATTGAACTGTTTTACTGTAATGTTTTACCATATGTAATGTATTCTCTGCACACATCTTGCATGTCTACATGCTTAATTTGTTTTTTGAGGGATGGTAACTTACGTTACACCCATAGACTAACAACGAGCTTGTTGTTTATCAGACAGCGTCGACGAGTGCACCCCTACTTTAAGCCCCACCTTCATGAGGCGTGGATTAATTTAGAAGTTTATCTTTTAGTTTGTTTCCACCCTAATGAATCTATATTACTACCAATATTTAGCCCAAAATCTCTCAGGGTTTTCCCAAGATGTACTTGTTACATTACGAGATCCCGTCTGGCTCTGCAAGATTAGTAGAACCTAAGCTCACCCACAAGCTTTATTCCCCGGGGCAAGGCTGAGCCTCATTTCACTGCAACTGATCTTGAATTGCACACCAGTCAAAAGGGCACTTGTACAATCTGGGGACAAAGGGGCAGAGGGTCTATCTGTGCATGTGCCTGGGCATCCAATTGCATCTTCCTTCAAATCAAGGAGTTTAGTTCAGTTACAAAGGAAAAAGTATGTCCACAAGTAGATGATTGAAGTAAGATTTGGTGCAATATTTCGCTTTTATTATTATCAATTACGCACACGGAACACCACAGCTAGCGTATTGTAGGGCAGGGTGGGTTTGGGTGGTGCAACAGCAAAGCAAGCAACATCAAAAAGGGAAAAACATGACATTTTAGATGATTTTATTAAAGCAGTCAGCCCCCTGCTTTCTTTTTTCTTTTTGCTGTCCTTTTTTCATATGGAATACTACAAATAACCCCAGTGAAACATGACTAGCTTTGACTTTTTAATGACTGACAGGACATTACCCATTATAGCATCTGCACAGTGGATGAAGTAAGACCAGAATATCTGTGATCACTACAAGTAGTTGCTGCAGTACATAGTGAACATACATACATACATACATGTTCAAGATGAAAAGATGCCCACACAACATGATCACATGAGATTCAAGAGCTAATTATTCCATTTCATCTCTAGGTCAGAAAAAAAAAAACAAGCATGTTCCGAAGCTGCAATCTGACAGCCGTGCATTCTGCGGTTGATGCTGCACACTGCTGATGAACCCTTCTGAATCCTATTCGTACATGTCAGATGTTGAATTATATTGCTTTTCACAGGCATGAAAATGCTCGCTTTAATAAGCCAGGGGTACATATTCCACTTCAACGTGAAGCTTGTGCAGGTTGTTATTAATGCAGCATGATGAGGCATTCAACCTGTAATTCGTGAAGATGAAAGCGGCTAATTTTGTGGTCAGTTGATCAAACTATGTTCATCATGGGTTCCATTTGGGACTAAGGGGGCAATCATGTTTTCACTGGATGGGAAGAAAAGAGAGAGATTTTAATGCTTTGAGGTCACAGTTATCACTGTTGATAATACAAGCATGCTGTAATTTTATATTGATTATTTCTAATTGTTGGCAGGGGAGATCTTCTAATTTGCCACCCTAATTTAGCACCCCTTAAAATATCACAAAATTGTATTAGGCACAATGTATCTATGTTGCCAAAATTCTCGACATGGACAAGTACAAGGAAAAAAAAACAAAAAAACAAAATCGATTATTTCTGTGCTGTGCTATTCATTCACATACATCAGATGTAAAAAAAAATCAAGACTTCTGTGTGCGCACAAGCCACTTTCCAGCTCTGAACACTGATAATGCTGCACTGCAGAGCTGTCATTAGAGGAGAGAGTGAGTACAAACAAAAATGAAAACCTTTTCTGTGTAAAACATCCCCTGGAAGAAGTGTGCAATTCATGTATACTGGATTGAGTTCCACATCAATACTAATACAATACTACTGCATGCACTGTTGTACAGCAGTAGTTAAGTGACAGAAGCACACACAACATTGGAAAGCTGTGATTATTCAAGCTAGGCCTTAAGCGTAGTCAATAAATTTAGTAAAAAAATTGAAAAAACACTTCTACAATGTTTATTTCTGCTGGTGCCCATATTGACTCTAGTAAGATGTTTGCTTGTAGATGTTAGATGTTAAATTCTTGAACATTTTTGGCTAGATCAAGCTCTTAAATGGCTGGGGCAGAACAGCAGGGCCAAAGTTTATTAGATCAGCCAGTTTGCATTGAAGTCCCTGTAGCTACTGAATAATAGGCCTTAGTAATAAGCCTGGGAGTTTAAGAGGCTAAACATGGACATTTGAAGCTTGTAAAAGATATGAACTTATTTTTTACCTTGTAGCAGTTTTACACACCAAACATGCAAAGCATATCACTACAGTCTTATACCAGTTACATTGGCTTCCCATTATTTCTCGTATTAAAGATAAGATACAGAACTTCTCATTACTCTTAAGGCTCTAGATGGTCTGGCACCTCCATAATTATCTCAGCTCCTTCATCTGTACATCCCTTCATGTAAACAGTCTTCTGCCTTCAGACTTTTGGTCGTCTCTCTAGTTAGATTGTCTTCTTGGGGTGGCAGATCCTTTATTGCTATAGAGCTCTGGAACTCCTTCCCCCAACATATTTATGACTGCTCATCCATTTCCTGTTTCAAAACTAAATTGAAAACTCAGCACTACTCTTTTACTGTAACCTCATAGCCTTGTTATTTGCAATCTCATTTATGTCCTGTTTATTTTATCCCTTTGGTTTGTGTTGTCTTTGTCTTCTACTGTCTTTATTTTGCTTTTTTTTCCCTTTGATCTTCTGATGACAGCTTATTTGCCTCTGTTATTTGCCTCTCTTTGCTATTGGTGTGCAAGTTTGTTGTGTAGTTTGTTTCCTTTATGTTGTCCCTTTATGTTGTTTTGTTTTCTTTATGATACTCTTGTGGTTTATAGTTTGGCTGTTTTGGATGCTCTGTAAAGCAGCCTTGAGCTTTGGAATGGTGCTTTGCAAATAAAACATATCATTATTATCATTATTTACAGTGACTCATAAAGCTGCCACTGCTGTTTACTATTTCTAACAACTGACTAAAACACATTTATCAGGCTTCCACTGGTATTCACAGTCTGTGACATATCTAGAAGTTCCAGAGGGCATGTTTTTTTTTTCTCACAAAATTGGTCCCACTCATTGGAAATCAAAATGTTGATTTCACTGCCTAATTGTATTGTGAATAATCTGACATGTAAGGCCTTCAGTTCAGCTCCTGAAGTCCTAACCAATGGGGGAGCTCACCTGGCTGCATCTATTCAGATAATGCAGAGTAAAAAATCCTGATTGGAAAATTTACCATCAACAGCTACAAGAATTTACTTTTTTGTTTAACCAAAAACCTAATGAACATTTCTGAAATGAGAGAGTTTAAATATAACAAACACAATGCTAATGAACTAAAAATGAGACATGTATTTTTTTTTTCTTTTCATTAGGCTTGCTCTGAAAGCCTAGAAGGCCTTAAGGGTTCCCACTGACTCATAAGTGTTTGTCATTAGCCATCTAGCTAACTTGTCAGATAGCAAGTTAAATGAATAGCTAGTTACACTGGAGTTCAGCATTCATTCAACTACTCAAGGTGTGATTAGAAAATGTCTGTGCAGGATCATTATTGAATACTGGTTTGAAGGGCATATTTTAACTGCTTTGAAGCTTATCATTGGCCTATGAAAATATTTTGTTTGAAATATTCCCTATGTAATAAAGCCTATTACAGTCATATGCAAATGTTTGTGTGCCCCAAAGTAGAATTTGCAGGAGAACCTAAATATATATTTTTTTCCAAATACAGTTGATCACAACAGACAAACTACACGTTGGTTGATGTTCTTTTTCTGTTTTTGATATTTGTTTAGTGATCAGAGGATTATTCACTGTATAAATCTGTACTAAATAGGTTTTCAGTATATAAATATATAATGTTCTGCCCATGAAATCACAGATGTACAGCTGCTGGCACAAGCAGCATACAAACATGACAGAAGCACAAATCCATAAACACCCAAAAAGCCCCCAATGCTGTGGAACAACATAAAAATGTACTTATTTAAGCTCAACAACATAAAGTACTCATATTTTCATCTGATTTAGCCAGTGATTACAAATTCACACAAAGCACAAAGTTTTATTACGCACCTCGATATCTTAAGAATAGCTCAACCAGTTTGCACTGAAGTCCTTGTAGTTACTGAATAATACGTCTTAGCATAAAATAAGGCAGGTGGCGCAGTGGGTGGGTTTCCTCCCATAGTCCAAAGACATGCAATCAGTCCAATTGGTAATTCTAAATTGCCCCTAGGTGAGAGTGTATGAGTGTATATGTCTGCATGTCTGGCCTGTGTTGGACTGGCGGCCTGTCCAGGGTGTTTCCTGCTTTCCACAGAGTGCTGGAATAGGCTCCAGGAGGATAAACAGGTTAGAAGATGAACAAAATAATGAAAGAATAAATGAATGAATGAACATGTATTAAGGTTGGGATTCCAAGGGGTTAAAATGTTAGCCTGGCAGGTTTGTATGTCTAACCTTACTTGGAGCTTGGTCTGAGTAGAAATAAGTGCCCAGGGGCATTGAGAAGATGAGCTGCTGAGTGGACAGACATCCCAATGAGGACTTCGGCATAGAGTTTTGCTTTGCCCCGAAAACAAATAGAAAAATGTTGGAAGTGCAGACTAGAACCTGTTATCACAGAGTACAAATGTAATGAACTACATAACTAAGTACAGGCCAGGATCATATTCTCAGCCCCTGGCCACAAATCTTTTTTGGGTGGACAGGGAATTTTTTGCAGTATCATAGCAGGTTACATTAGGGCTGGGCAGCACCACAATGACAGCATACTGACTGAAGTGCTGAGCATGCTGCAGTTATGAATGCATATGCCTTTAACACGTGCAACATTTACCCCAATAAAGTTGACAAATTAAAATCAGATAGCTGAAATGTACATAATAAAGATGGACAAAAGCCAAAACATCCTGCATCCTAAGCTGATGGATGGAAAGAGTACTGAAAATTCCTATCTAAGTAAAAGTGCCATTACTGTAGTGATAATTTACTTGAGCACAAATAAAAGTACTAGTAAAGGAAATCACTCAAGTAAGAGTAAATAAGTAGTTTATTGGAAAACTGATTAATCAAGTCACTTTTTTGAACATCTGCAATAACTTCATTGAAACACATTTGAATTACATTTTTTGAAATAATCTGTAAACATAAAACTAAAGCAAAACCTGATAATACCTGATAGTCCCAAGAGTGATCACAGAATATTCCCCTAGTGCACACTTACATATCTTGTGTAAGGAACAAGGTTTACATTAACCTACATGTATTTTATGTTTAGGTGATTATGTAAAGCTTCCTAGCTTATCTACTTCCAACAAAGTAGTAGTATCACTCAGTTAATCATGTCATCTTTAGTGACAGTCCTGCTGCCCATCAGCTCCCTGTTGTTTGCTTATACTTATAGATGTCAACTTCTAGAGATAGTAAACATGTTAGTCACCGCCTTCAAGCTGTGTAAATTCAGTGATACTCGTACAGAAGATTTCTACTATTAAAATCAAAAACAACAGCAGTTTATCCAGAGCTGATTATTTTTACTCTGATATATTCATCTGGCGAACATACAGAACCAGAAATTCACTTTTACTTTATTTGACTGTGAAACAGCTAAACAGCCTTTCACTTAGACAAATTCAATGGCAGAGAGAGAAAGAGAGAGAGAGAGGGAGAGAGAGAGAGAGAGAGAGTGAGAGAGCAGAGCCAGGCTACATTCTGTGATGAAATGATGAAAAAAACTGACTGAATAAACTCTCTGAGGTTTTATCTGTAAGTTGAGATTAAGGAGTAAATATCAGTCAGCGTGCATGAGACAAAAAGAGCTTCATAGTCCACCTCAGTCTGGTCAGATTTGTGTTTAGGCCAGTAAAACCTAAAAAACAAAGTGAAAAACAAATCTGAGTGCGACAGAATTATTGCTCAGAGTTTATACGGGAGCCTGTATTAGACTAGATTTCCCAGATCTCAGCCTCATACGGCTGTTTACCTCCAAAACTGAGACAAAACTGTATTTAATTCTGATAAACAGCAGCTGACAGATGCCTGGGTTAACTACCTATGTTAAATTACCTCAGGGGTCAGCAGCCTGCAGCTCTTTTACTGCTCTATTGCGGCTCCACAGCAGAATTAGATTTTTAGGTAAAAAATAAAATAATCCTCCTTTGCAGTAAAAAAAAGCTCTGCTGATCATTCTAACACAGTTTTAACAAGAAATGGTCTTAAACGCTGAAGTTAATGTATAACTGCTGATTAACATTATAACCCTGAAGACTGGTGTGCAGACTATTGGTCACCACAGCAACACAGACAACAATCCTGCCTCAGCAGTAGCTAACAAAATGGCAAACAGAAAGATTTAAGACGAACATTGATAATTTGGAGACAAATAGACTTATTTACATTTATAATCACTCCAGCTGGTTTACTGATACATTTAACCTGCAACGAGAAACTGTCAAACACTAAAAAGTCGCTCGCTCGCCAGCTTCTTGTTTGAACCATTTAAGGTGGAATGGGAAAATTCAAACAACAAGCTGGTGAATGAGAAGCTGACTTCTGCCTCGTAAAAAGTCAAATGTTAAGAGACATTTTACAAAAAAATGATTCCATTTTTCCTGCCGGAGATGTTAGAAAAGCAGCTATTTATGTTTATCGTTTAGATCATATTTCTAGCCTATATTAATACATTAGCACATACTGAGACATATTTACAGCCTAGAATGTGAAATGTTACTTCAATAAAATGAACATGAAGTGTTGTGGCTCCGAAACTGGTTAGATTTTTGTAAAAACTTGACAAAATGACTCTTCTTAACACTTGGGTTGCCAACCCCTGGCTTAGCTGGCTGACAGACATTTGCAACAGTTTTTAAGTTTTCAGCTCAGGGTGAGGTTGAGTTGTAAAGTGGAGATCTCAGCAGGGTTCAGAAGGCAGATTTAGCAGCTGATAATAACACCGTTTTCTTTAGTTCATTTGAAAATGAATGATGACCAGCTGTGCTTAAACTGTTTTAAACTCACTTGTATCTAAACTTGTCTGAAATGTTGTGGCTGGGAGCTTCTCTGTGTTTTGACTGGCATTGAGAGCTGAATATTTAAAATCGAACAGTGCTTTCTTCTAATTGGTGATATGCTCATAATTTAGTTGTGCTCTGTAATGTTATTGAAAATTAAAATGGCAGAGTAATGGCCAATGTGTGAACAGTTGTTAAGCAGTGATTGGAGGAGAAAAATAGGGCAGAGAGTTAGGAAAGACTTGGAGAGCAAGTCTTGCTGTGCTGCTTGTAAAAGTTCCACTGTGAGTCAAAATATTTTGTCAGAATTGTCCACAGAGGTCTGACTACCCCTGGGCATCCACCGCAAAACCCATGGGATAATCCGGGCCTGACTAAGTATGTAATTAATAATAGAATCATATAATTACATATACATCACCATGTAATGTAAACTGAACAGCAAAACAAGTGGAATAACTCCAGACCTGTAAGGGATAGACAGAAATAGCATTAATAGTATGGTAGCATTAAAATAATTAGGGGAATTTAATTCAAACAGATGAGGTCATTTAGATGTTAGCAGACATCGGTGCTCCAATCTAAGCACTCCAGTTTCAAGCGACAGACAGAATCCATTGTAGTCATCACGAGCTACATAATGATCTCTGGACTGGAGTTGATTTCATTGACTAAAATGTCAAAATGCCCTCTAATCCTGGTCTGCTGATGTAGTTGTAAGCCTGTACTGTTCTAAGATTCCTTAGTAGAGATCGACGTGTTTGCATTTGAAAAATTCTTGTCTCTTTCCCAGAGGAGATGACTAGCAGCAGCTTGGCGGTTGCTGCTGGAATTCGAAGGCTAATAATCACTGCCGTAGCAGGAGGCACCCTTCGTCGGGTTAATTGCTGGTTGCTGATTCCCACCTGCACATTGAAAGACACTGAGATGGAAGGGATTTGTGTGAGATTCTACCCAGCCGGAAAGAGAACTGTCAAAAAGCTCACCTGTACTGAAAACGGCATGGCCTGGAAACGCTTCAGCAATGAGAATAACATAACTGTAATGACCATTTTATACTTGTACTTTTCCAACTCCAGTAATTCAATAAGAAGCTCTGCACTGCTCTGTATACATTCTTGTATGCAAAGTTTGGGAGCCCCTGGTTTAATTACACGTTTTGTTGATTTTCTAAGTGAAAATAAGTTAAAGCATCCTCTACAGAGAACACACTTCTGCGCATTTTAATGCACAATTATTGTTTATTAGCTAAATTTAACCTATTGAGGAAAAAATAAAATATGAATTGCAGCCTGTGCAAAAGTTATGACACATTTTGTATTGTTTTTTTGTTCCAATATGTTAAACTCATTGTGCGCTTAAAATTGCAGAAAAGTGTCATATTTAACTGTATTCCCTGTAGAGCATGTGATAACATATTTTCACTCACAAAACATGGCCTGTTCAAACTTTTATATCCGACTGTATGTGCAAGATACACATGGTTAATATGTAGTGATAGTGCCCACATTGCTATACTGTGTTTAATTTGCACCCAGAATCCTATTATAGTTTTAGTTGTTACAGTCACAGCATGCAGAAAACATCCTGATTGGTTAAATTCTAATCAGCACAAGATTAAACCTATCAGCTGAGGTCAAGTAAAGATTATTTTCAGTGGTGTTGTTTGTGATGCGGGTAGACTTGTAGGCCTATGAGTTAAGGGTTCTTATGATTATGGAACACAATGAGTAGGATAAGGATTTTATATCAATAATATATGTGTGGGATAAATATGGACAGGCCACTGAAACTTGTTTTGATTTGGTGAAAATGGTCATCTGTTTGAAGTGCTTAATTCTTTTGTTTCATAGCAGTCACAAAGCAGCCTACAGTCTTAGAAAAAAATTTGTGCACAAACGCTGTCACTGTAGTGGTACCATCAAGGGTCTGATTTCAGTTAATAAGGGAACATGATTGTACAATATTTCTTTGCAGTTGTTGTCTGATTGGATTTCACAGTAGTTTTCTAGTCCATGTCATACCTCTTTATGCAATAACACATGAAAGAAAAGAAGGTCTGGCTAAATGTTTAGATCTTAAAAGATAATTCACTTACATCCTCAGAAGACACGTCCTTCACCAAGTTTTGACTGAGTTCTCTTGCACCAGCAATCTACAGATTCATCAGAAGCAAAATACTCGGTACAAAATGTTCTTCTGAACGTTGTGTGCAGTTACACATTTCAGCCAAAGAGGTCTCCAAATCCCCAAATCTTACATAATGTAGTTTTAAGTGTTGACAGACTCTATTTATTATTTTTCCTTTTTTTTAGATATGCTCCTTTCCTTTGGTAAATGAATGTTGTGTACCTTTAAAACTTATTTAAGATACACAATTGCACTGTAATGAGACAGAATGAGTCAGACACGTGTAGATAAAAAAGGCAAACGAGGTTTTACTAGTTGAATCGCTTTCCAGAATCGTCGTCAAAAAACATGCAAAGGTCGGGTCCAAAAATGACAAAATGCACAAGAAGAAAAACTCCATGCAGACCAAATCCAAAAGAGGGCAGGCTAAAGGCAAAGTCAAAAATACAGAAGATACTGTATGTCAGAATCAGAAACAAACATACAAGAAAGACAGTAGCTCTGTAATAGACACAATACCTTGCATTGATCTAACCTAAAGCCCGGGCTTCAATACTAAACTGAATGAATCACATGACTAGCAAAATCGTCACGTCTGATACATGGATTGGTGTGAAGTAACAGTCACATGTTCACCCAGAGGGTTCTGGGAACTGGAGTCCACCAGAGAGCTAGGTTTGGATGGATGTGTGATATGAACCTCAAGGACCATATTGTATCTTTGCTGGTCCATTTACATTGTTTGTAACTTGGTGAACAACAACGTACCTGTAGTGTACCCTTTTTTTCAGTCAGCATACATTGCTCCCCAGAGGATTCATGCATTGTGTTTAATCTGCTCCCTGAATAAAGTCAGTGATTGTTGCTGTTTGCTGAAAGCCCCCTGATCAGTTAAATTTATATAAAAATTAAAATACACACACACACACACACACACACACACACAATCTAAGCTGCTTTATCCTCCTGGGTCACGGGGTTGCTGGAGCCTATCCCAGCAGTCATTAGGCAGTAGGCAGGAAAAACCCTGGACAGGTTGCCAGTCCATCACAGGACACAGAGATGTATATATTCACAGCCAGGGGCAATTTAGCATATCCAAATGTCTTTGGACTGTGGGACGAAACCCACACAGACACATAGAAAATGCAAACTCCACACAGAAAGGCCCCTATTCACCCGGCCAAGGAATCAAACTCAAGCCCTTCTTGCTGTAAGGCAATTAAAATGAAAACAAATCAGTAATAAAAAAAGCCAAGTGATGTTTGTATTTAATAGTAATATGTTGTACTGTATTATATACAACAATTTGTTCTGACTTTTATAAGGTAATATTTTACCTGCAGCCCATTTAGTCAGATTCTGAAGAAGAGAGTGACCAAGGACTATATCAAATTCAGAACCTGTCTTTGTTAAGCTTTTCAGTCAGCAGCTGTGAACAAATAAACAGGCTAAAATTAGCCAGAAACTATCAAAGTACAGTTCAGAGAACAAGATGGGCTGTGAAATGCTTTACAGACTGACTGGAACAAAACCTCATTCAGATTCAGCTGGCAAATACTGAAAAAGCTGAGCTGAACCTGATACTGAGGCACTTTTATGGCAGTTTTATAGCTATCAGTATAGAAAGAAGATACAACTTTTTGATGGAAGAAATTGCCAATATTAAAGCACGTTTGATACAATGATTCTTTGATTCATATCTTTCTTTAATTTGGAGAATTGTTGTATAAAAGCAACAGAACACTTGCGGTCTTGCGAGTAGGTCATCAAGAATGACAGAACTATGATGATCTACACTGTAAAAAAAAATCTGTAAAAGAAAATTCCAGCAGCAGGGGTGGCAGGAAAAAAATTTAACAGTAAATGTACATACATTAAGCCTTTTTTCAAAAAACATTTTACATTACTTTGACAGTAAAAATACAGTTTTTACAGTATCTGACTTTGGCTCATTCCCTCTCGCATTGCACATTCTCTACCGGGAACAAACTTTAATATGGCATTTTTCTGCAAATTTTAGAGCATGATTTGTATTTAGTTGTTGCTTGGAAGAAATGTACAGTATAAAATATTTAAAACATGCCATTACTTTTGCACAGGCCACATTTCATGTTTTGTTTTTCCCAAGATGTTAAATTCAGCAAATAACTGCTGTTGTGATTAAAAATGTTTAGAAGTGTGTACTCTGTAGAGGGTGTGTTCACTTCCCTTCAATTAGAAAATCAATAAACCATATAATCTGACCAAAGGTGCCCAAACTTTTGCATATGACCATACTATGAATAACCTCACTGACCACTGCAGTTGTCTATAAAATGCCAGGTTTCCAACGGTGCTGCTGAAAGTCAATCACACTGAGTTTTTAATTGCAGTGTAATACTGCAGCTTCTGGTTCATTCAAAATAGTGTCAACATAACATTTAATCCTCTTACAGGTTTTATGTACTCAGATAAATTAGTGCTAAATTGTATGCCGTGCATGATGAGCCTCGTGTGTGTTTGCTTTACAGCTTTATGTGCTTGTTTTGTGTGCTCTGTAATTAAGTCTTTTTAATGCCGCCTCCTGGCTTTTGTTGAGCTTGTGTGTGAAGTATGCTGAAAAAAAGTGATGCGTGTGTTTACTTGATTCACATATGTACATCATTTCTATATGAACAAAATACTTACATCAACATAATTAATGCGAAAAGTAAGCAAACTGAAAGATAAAACAGAGTTAATGTAATATACAGTACAGTACAATTTCCAGTCAAAATGGCTATTAAGTACACATTATTTATTTTTCAGATCATCACAGCCGTAATGTTATACGTGATAACACACAACCTTGAGTGTTCTATTGCTGTTATACAACAGTTAAATAAATAAAGTAAGAAATTAATAAATTGGGCTGTGAACGTGTCATTTAATATGTTTTAATGTCAGCAGTTCCTTCCGCCAAATTATTGTTCATTAACAAGCAGCCTGTTGCTACATCAGAGTAACGAGCTCCGCTCACTCCTGCACAGCCGACAGTTAGTTCTCCAGCTCCTTACACTAAATTCCCAAACTGTCATCACCACTGAGCAGCTTTTTTGTTTTTTATTGCGGCAGTTTTATGGCTCAATCTGATTTGGAGCGAATGGTATTCGGTTCATTTCTGGCTAATTCCAGGTTGTTAGGTGTTCTTCTGTCACAGTTGCCGACTGAAAAGCTTGCTGAGTGGTAATGACAATTTCGGAATGTAGTGTAGTCTGATCTTCAGAGTCTGACCAAATCGGCTGTCGGTCAAATGTGATCTTAAAAGTGTCCATTTTCTGTTTGGGCGCAAAGTAAGAAGTAAAAGCATTCAAATGGCTTGAGCGTCTCCTACGGCGTCTCAGCGGAGTGATACAGTGTTTGTGAAAAACCCGTGATGTTATGGCGAAATATCAGCACGGTTAGAACGCCTCTCAACCAATCAGCTTGCATGGCTGGAACTAACCGTTGTGTATATCGCTGCTGGCAGAACAAAACCTAGTATCTCCAAAATGACAGCTTTACAGGAGAAACAAAAAACCTACTTTACTTTAAATGTGTAAGTCAATGGAATCAGACATTTTTCAAAGTGATTTTTGGCCATTTCCTTTGGTCTGTTTATCATGAAATTTAGGTATAAATAGAATAGGTATTATATTTAATACTGGAGGCTTTTGAATAACTTTCTGTTAAATATGCTTACTGCTTTTTTCCTTGATGATGAAAAATGTTCATTTTGACTGGAAATTAAATAAATTTTGGGTGCTTTCTGACTTTGTTGTGCTGGTCCAAAATGCAGCCGTGAGGCTCCTGACTGGTCCCAAGAAAAGGGAGAGCATTACACCTGTCCGTAACATCATTGCACTGGTTACCAGCAAAATATAGAACTGAATTTAAAGTTTTATTATTCATGGCTTGGCTCTGAGCTATATTTCTGACCTCCTCTGCTTCCATTCCACCTCATGAGTGCTACAATCTTCTAACCAGTTGCTCTTTGACATTCCACACTCTCTGATGAGATTCAAAGGCGACTGGGCCTTTTCTGTAGCTGCTCCAAGACTCTGGAACTGTCTTCCGCTTTTCATAAAGAAATCCCCCACAATAGAGGTTTTGTAGTCAAATCTAAAAACCTATGCATTTTCTAAGGGTTTTGGGTCTTTAATGATTACGCATTCAGCATCTGTTCTGTCTTGGTTGGTTCTGTCTTGCCAGCATATCTCTTCTATTTTGTTCTATGTTGTTTTATTGTTTTTATCTGATTTGTTTTGTATGCATGTCTTTTTCTTGTTAAATGCATTGTGTAGTTTTGTTTAGTTAGTAGTGGTTATTTTAATTGATATTACTGTGCAGCACTTTGGCCGACACCTGTTGTCTTTTAAATATGCTATAGAAATAAAGGTGACTTGACTTGACTTTTACACAGCACTCTATTTTTTTTGTATTTTTCAAGTTCAATGTAATTTTTAGTGCACTGTTCATATTTTTAAACATTAAATTTCTTAGGGATGGTAAATGAAAACCAGGCTTTTGGCTATATAACATGGTGCTTTGATTTTACCTTGTTTAAACATGTCAGTCGATTGCACATGAAGAAAATGTGTTACATCACACAATTACTGTATTTAAGTAGACTTCTTTTGACAAGAATTGCCTTGATGTAATACACCTTATTTATATGCAACCACTTGACCCATTTCCCATTTCCCAGCACAAAGTAAGACAACAATCTTTTTGGGTGCTTTATAGAACCCTTTTCAGAAAGAATCTATTTGGAACTATCATTCTCCATCAACCTGAAGAAGCTATTCATGGTGCAAAGAACTCTTTAATCATGCAAAATGTTCTTTGAGTGCTTATGGTTCTACATAGAACCATTTTCTTTACTGAAGAACCCTTGAAGGACCATCTTTTTTAAGAGTGTACATATGAAAAATGCAGCTGTCAAAACATCTAAACGTTTTCTGTCCACAGTGTTTTTGCACTAGTTTGAAAGCATTTTTTTCTCCACACTGAAATACAAAGTAAAACAGACCACAGTACAGAAACAACCAAACTCTCACAGGAGAACTTTGTACACTTTTATGTTCAACAAGCAACAATTGCACCTTGTTCTAGGAGAGCTAGAGCACAAATATACTGTTATAAATAAGATAATGACCAAACTTCAGATGCTCTTAATTATATAATTCTTTCTAAGGGAGTTCAAGTCTTTATCAGGGGAGCTAAGCTTTGCATTATAATTAAAATTCGAATGTGAAACCATTGGTTTTGGCAGCTTGTTTGGAAAGAATATCCTGAATGAAGCTGGAAGTGGTCTTCCTCCATGGAATCATCCCAGTTTCACTCTTTTGTAGTTATCCTTTCATGCTGTGGAGATAACACTTCACTTTCATAAAACAAATTCACCTTGACTGAGTTCAGCATACGTGTGTGACTGGTGTTTGATTGATGAAACGGAGTGATGTTAAATGTTATTTCATTAGAACAAATGCATGGAATGTGCATTAAAATGTAGCAGAAAGAATGTCGACGAATGTATTGGAGTAAAAGTACATACTAGAGTAAGAGTACAAAGTACCATCTATTGAACCCCTAGCTCAAAATTTTATTACACACTTCTATAATCTACGAATAGCTCAGCAAGTTTGCACTGAAGTCCCTGTAGTTACTGAATAATAAGCCTTAGTATGTAATAATACTTAAGGTTAAGTGATTTTAAGGTTAAACAACTTGTACAAGTACAACACACAGTTACTTAAGTAAATGTGATGGAGTTAATGTGACCTGTTCCTTCCCACCTCTGCAAATAAAATATATCACATTAACACAATTGCTGTATTTAAGTTTACTTCTTTTGGTAAGAATTGGGTTGATGTAACATTTTTGGTAACACTTTTTTGGTATCACTTTGGTAACCTAAGTATAGTTCAACTAGTTTGCATTGAAGTTCTTGTAGGTACTGAATAATATCCTTAGTATTCAATTAGCCTGAGATTTAAGATGTAACTTATCCTCCATATTAAAGAGCTGGGGTCCCTGCGACCCAGAAGGATAAGCAGTTTAGAAAATGTGTGTGTGTGTGTGTATGGAGCTGGGGTCATTTAATAAACAGGCCTATCACAGGATGATACTTCAGCATTTTTTTATATTAAATTTCCCCAGTCCACAATGCAAAAACAGCACTTTTCAAATGTATCTGGCCTGAGACAGCATTATCAAAACAGTGCAGTTTCAGTGGTCACAATTTCGGTATCATTTTTTTACTACTCATTCTACAAAGTAGTTGGCTAGTGTTGTGGATATCTGTGAAAAGTATTTTGTTACTAGCTTGCTAATAGAAGCTGCTTCTGGAGGCCAACAATGTGGTTTGAGGTGTGAGATGTGCATTTTTTTGTTACATTTCAGTAAGTTTCAGCATCAAGTACAGAAGCACACAGACTGTCTGATGTAAACTGCAAGCTAAAAATCAGATTTCACCTCTCTCAGAGAATTTAAACTGGCTCTGGTCCATGCACTGTATGTTGGTGAACAAGTGATTGACTTTCTTAAGTCTGGTTTATACCTGATGTATTGCGAAAGTCGCAAGGGTCTGTGCGTCACATATCCAAAGCTCAAAGCTCTGTCGATCTTTGTGTTGAGCATGCAGAAAATTTTGTAACTACATGCTGCTGTGGATGTGGACGCCAAACAAGAACATGGAGACTTTTGAAGAGGGACACCTAGTGGATAGGACAATATTGTGGCGCCTCTGAATATGTGCCGTAAGTGAGTATAAAACTTTAATCCAGCCTTTAATGCTAGGAGCAGCAGTTGCATCTACTCACCAATAAGTCTTGCAAAATGAGGTAAAGGCCTGAACTGTTTACAATATTCCATTTGAAAAATGTATTTCTGAAATGTGTTTGAAAGTGTAGGTAGCAAACAAGTTGTCTTTGTGCATTTTTCAACTGGTACTCCAAGTTTGTTTTCACTGCGCAAATTGTGCTAAACAGTCTGTTCTGCATGTGATTCATATGGCCTGTACCTGTCAGGTTCTCAAAGCCTCCCCAGTCTGGCTTACGAGCCTGCATTTCAAATGGCATTTAAAAAATGTATCCATGTTGATGTAAAAAAAAAGCCTTATATAAGAACTCACTGCTGTGAAAAGGCTGAAAACATCTATCATGACATTTAATGGTATTTATAACGTCAGTTCTATAACTGAACAAAATCTGTCATGACAATTTATGACACCTGCCATGACATATTTATCAGTTTTATATAGTTGGGTCAAGCAAAGTGTTACAACTACGTTAGTTGAATGATATTTCAAGACATTTGCATGATACACAATAAGTATTGTATTGTATGCCAGGAAGATCATGGGAGGCATGCACCCTCTGGAAAAGTGACTATATGTGTATGTGTTTGTTGTGTATTTCTGTGTTGGAGAGTGGGTGTAGTTAGTGTGGGTTGGTGCTCACCATGAAGGTGAAGTCTGTGGCTAGTGAGTTCAGTGCTATGTAAACTGCCACTACCTTAAAGTTTACGAGCTACTAGAATTTAACTGGTTGTACCAGGTAACATAGTTTCAACGCAGCTTTAGGATTACCTTAAAATTTACACATAACCTCTAGTAGGTTCTGCTGTAATAAAAAAAAAACATTAAAAAAGGCTGATCGATTTAAATGATGGGAAAACATGCAAGAAAACAAAATACGTCTCAGTTTGTGTCGGTGACCACTTCTGCAGGACAGATTACACCCATTTTCATCAAATGGAGATAGTAAAAATCACACACCTCCTAGCCGCAGATTTACACAACACAGACAGGAACAGAGCCCTGAGTCCTACTTTGTGTCTGGCACTGAGATATTTTGCTACAGGGTCTTTCCAAAACCTCATGGGTGACTCTGTTCAAGTACACAAGTCAACTGTGTGCAGAGTAATAAGAGCAGCTCCAACAGTGCTCAGATTGTGTGTGATGCTGACTTTATCATTGAATTCATAACATAGATTATGTTTAAAATATAACTAACATAGCTAACATTATCTTTATCATTCAGCAGATTCAAATAGCGATTACATTAGCTGCAGCTTTGCTAACGTTACCACACATTCATTGATAAAGTGCCGTTAAAATGTAAAATATCTCAGTTTGAACATTCGAAACATTTCAGAAGCAGAACAGAATAAACACACATAAAAGAGACAGACACTTTGAGGACAGCACTTTATTGTGAAACACAGTCTCTTTTTGAATTATAGCCAACACACCTTGATTAAGAGTACAATAGTAAGAGTACGAAGTACCTTGTATTTAACCCCTTACATGGCCAGGGCCAGCTGGCAGGTCCAAAGTTTATTACACACTTCTATAATAATCTATAAGAATAGATCAGCAAGTTTGCATCGAAGTCCCTGTAGTTACTGAATAATACGCTTTAGTATGTAATAAGATAGTGATTTTAAAAAGTTAAACAACTTGCACAAGTACAACACATAGTTACTTTAGAAAATGTGACAGAGTTCATGTAACCTGTTCCTACCCACCTCTGCAAATTAAGTATTCACACGAACACAATTGCTGTGTTTAAGTTTGCTTCTTTTGGTAAGAATTGGGTTAAGGTAACATTTTGGTAACATTTTTTTGGTATCACTTCATTGACCTAAGAATAGCTTAACTAGTTTGCATTGAAGTCCCTGTAGTGACTGAATAATAAGCCTTAGTATTCAATAAGCATGAGATTTTAAGGGGTAAATTGTCCTCTATTTTAAAGATGTTGGAGCTGGGATCATTTAATAAACAGGCCTTTAACAGGATAATATTTTAGCATTTTTAGTGATTACATAGGCTTCAGCTTCTCTAATGTTACCGACTGTTCAACAATAAAATGCTGTTAAATTTTGTGCATAATAATCCCAGTTTGAATTTCGGAAAAATTCCAGCAGCAGACCAGAATAACACATATACAAGAGATAGACGCTTTGAGGACACCACTTTATTGTAAAACCCAGTCTCTTTTTGAATCATGGCTAATACGACCGACACATGTTAAGTGAAATAAATGTACGAAAAGAGAAATGCCAGCAATTTCACTGCATGTGGAGATCATGTGTGTAATGTTTCCTGTTATGTTGGGTAGCATTACTGATTGGCTGCAGAGAAAGAAAATGTCATTCTGTGCAACACTGTTTTGATCTACGATCACTTTAGCACTACGAGCCCTAATAGTTAAGATGTACTGCATGTGTCTTTGGTGCAACCGAAATTCTGTATGTCACTAGTTTTAAACTAACTACTCACAAAGTAAGGTTTAGGATGGACTTTACACTCCAACTTACGATCAAACTTACGCTCAGCTGGTGCAACTGGCTGCTGGTTTTTAATAAAAAGCACTTCTCATAGTAGAATCATGGTCTTCCCTGTGTCTTACTCAGCACTACCACAGTATCATGACATTTCATTTCTCTGAGGTTTGATTAGTTGGAACTTTGAAAAGGACCCATAGTGCTGCATTTAAAAAACTATGAATACAGTGATCTTATTCAACACTGCACTAAATACAGTTAAACAGCAAATTATGTTCTCTTTATAATCAAACATGCAGTTGGCCGATGACAATATCCAATATACTCTGAAAAGCATATTGTGAGATAAATATAATCACCTCTTAATAAATGATTGCAGTCATTCCCAAAAGTAAGCAAGATTGTGCTGATATATTTTATACATTGAAATGAAAATCAAGTAAATTCAGTGCATTACTGTTTTCAGTGCACTTCTCCAAGAGTGGAACTGGATATTCTTTGCCATATATTATGCAGGAGAGAATTGGAGATAATGTCTAATGATCTCACCTGTAATTATCTTTGATAGAGTAGAAAAGGCTGTTCAGTCAGAATGCCAGGGGCAAGACGCAAAAGCTCAGCAGTTTGTGAAAGACTAGGCTCGGCACACATGCTCACACAAATTACGCTGCGCCGTGGGGGGCAACAAAGCTTGGCAGAGGGAAAAGGAGTATATTTACGGCCCCTCTACGCAGCTCGCAGAGAAAGCGGAGGAGACGTTAATTGCATTCCTCTGTCGCTGTCTTGTATGTATTGATCAACCAAACACAACACTCTCCTTCCTCACAGCGTGGCGTGTGCAATAACTCTGATGCTAATCGAGTGATGGAGGAGAGGATAGAGAAAGGGGAAATCAAAGCCGAGACCAAAGTGAAATCTCAGCCATCACATACTCCATCATTAACGCTGCTCTGCCGAGTCCCGCCAGACCCAATCTGCCAGCGTGGGGCCCCACGTGCTGCTGTATTAGTGCTCTGGATTAATGCACCAGGCAACCCAACAAGTGACCTTTTAGAAGGGGAGCTGAGGGGGTCCCGATCGCTATGGATCTGTGTCAGGCAAAAGCTAACGTCAAACGAACATGAAAAGCCACTTTGCTGGCCTGCTTACCAGACTGCTGATTTAGATTGCTTTCTGTAGATGATAGAGGAAATGTATGTGAATAGGAGAGGAAGATGGAGAAAGTTGGGCATTGTTCTCAAAGAGGAGTTTATCAAACTTTCTACATAATTCAACTGTTGAAAGTTGAACAAAGTTCATTCAGAGTTTGATGTGAAATGGTTCCTTGTGGAGAAACTTGAAGTCGAAGTCTGATTCCTTTCTGATAGGAACTGGGGATCACGACGTCTATAACATAAATAAAGTCATTTAATTTGCTGTCCACACCCACCAGTGAACCCCCACAGTGGTGCTTGAAAGTTTATGAACGCTTTACAATTTTCTATATTTCTGCATAAATCTGACCTAAAACTTCATCAGATGTTCACACAAGTCCTAAAAGTAGATAAAGAGAACAACATTAAACAGACGAGACAAAAACAAAAATTAGACTTGGCATTTATTTATTAATTAAAATGATCCAAAATTACATATTTTGAGTGGCAAAAATATGTGAACCTTTGCTTTTAGTATCTGGTGTGACCCCCTTGTGCAGCAATAACTGCAACGTTTCCAGTAACTGTTGATTAGTCCTGCACATCGGCTCGGTGGAATTTTAGCTCATTCCTCCACTTAAACAACTTTAACTCTGTTATGTTGGTGGGTTTCCTCCAATGAACTGCCTACTTCAGGTCCTTCCACAACATATCTACAAGATTAAGGTCAGGACTTTGACTCGGCCATTCCAAAATATTAACTTTATTCTTCTTTAACCATTCTTTGGTAAAACAACTTGTGTGCTTAGGGTTGTTGTCCTGCTGCATGATCCATGTTATCTTGAGTTTTAGCTCACAGACAGACATCCTGACATTTTCCCTTAAAATTTGCAGGAGTAATTCAGAGTTCATTATTCCATCGATGATTGCAAGCCGTCCTGGCCCAGATGCAGTAAAACAGGTCCAAACTATGATCCTACCACCACTGTGTTTCACAGATGGGATAAGGTTGCAGTGTTTTCCTTTCCTTAAATAAAAAAAGATCTATTTTGGTCTGATCTGTCCACAAAACATTGTTCCAATAGCCTTCTGGTTTGTCCATGTGATCATTAGCAAACGGGCGGCAATGTTCTTTTTGGAGAGCCTCCTTGCAACCCTGGGAGTTATCATCGGGGTGAAGCCAGTGACTTCCCTCTCGAGTTTAGTGTTCTGAATGTGCCCATTTCTGCCGGTGTGTCCAATAAATACTTATTATTATTTTCGTGTGGTATTGTTGATGAAAACTCATCAGTCAAAACACTACAGTGAGAGTGGTAAATAATGAGGAGACAGAGCTGAACGTGTGTCTGTTGAATAGGAGAAATAACGCTAACGTTAATATTTAGAAAACTGCAACTGAGGAGCGGAGATGCTTTGATAAACAGCACGAAGCGCCAACACAATATTATAAATATAAACTTCCAGTTTATCACGATTTAGTTTTGTTTGACCTTTTTTACATTTATAACAGCAGCTAAATTTAGCTGTCTGGCTAACTAACTTGATTGTTTTGACTATGTGTTTATGTTTCAGCTGTGCGCGTATGACAGTTGCTGGGTAACAGACATGACTGTTGATTGTTGGCTTCAGTCAAGTAGGTTAGGATTTTCTCTATCTATCTATCTATCTATCTATCTATCTATCTATCTATCTATCTATCTATCTATCTATCTCTCTGTCTGTCTGTCTATCTATCTATCTATCTATCTATCTATCTATCTATCTATCTAAACTCTGCATAAAGTGTTTTTGCATGATGCCATAGAAGAACCACTTTTGGTTCCTTACAGAACTACACTTAAAAAGGAGAATTGTGAGTCTGAAGAACCTTTGAACCTTGACACAATAAAAAAGGTCCTAAACCAGCTGAAGGGTCCTAAAAGCTTTTTATTATGTGGATGTTCTTTAATTGTCACACTCACACATCCTATTTACAAAAGTAGTTCTCCAGGAGAATCATCCACTGAGAGGTTTTTAGGGAACCAGAAGTGGTTCTTCTATGGCATCATGCAAAGAACCTTTTTGGCACCTTCATTTTTAAGTATCTATAGATCCATCCATCCTTCTGTGTATCTAACTAGCAAGCTATCTATACTTATAACAGGGTGCCAGGAAGAGTTTTTAACCACTCACTAAGGAACCATGTTTGAAAAAAAAATAATGTGAGGAACGTTTTAAAGAGCCCTGATGCAGTATAAGTGTCCTAAACCAATGTATGTGTCAATCCTAGAGCCTTTATATTATGTGAAGGTTCTTTAAATGGTTCAAAAGGTTCTTCCCACTCACAAATCTGTTTATTAATATGTTTATCTATCTATTTATTTATTACCCAGCAAATAATGCAATATTCAAAACTGGTTACATTTTAAATGAATTCATTTTAAAGTGAGTTATATAAATTTTATTGAACTGCAAGTGAGTTAAAAGTTTGGAACAGCTTATTGTTCTGCTAACTTACTGTTAGAGAAGTAAAAATTTGAAGGCAGCCAGGTTATTCCATTTTCATACTTAAAACAACAATAATTTTTTAACTGCATATATTATGTTTTTTTTATGTTTACTTGGCCAGAATCTGATTTAATCTTTTTTAACGAATTATTAAAAATCTAAAAGAAATGCTTGAGTTTTCAACCACAAACGAACAATATGTCCATTTTTAAAGCACTTTCCAACATGTAACCCTAAATTATTAAAAATAAATAAATAAATACATAAAAAACTTTCACAATTAAACACAGACAGGACTTTCACAGTGCATCTCAAAATTAGTCTCGCTTTGTAGTTCCAATTAATTTTGTATGCAGAACTACGCTCTGTGGTTTCGGCTGCTTTTCAGGCATTAAAAGTGATGTTCTGGAGAATAATGTAAATTGCTGAATAATTATAATGCTGAATAATATATTATAAAACATCTAACAAAAACACTGCAGCTTAATGAATGTATGCTCTCATGGCTGTTGAGGAGGTTTGGTGTACTGCTGGTCTGTTCGGCTGGTTGGTGCCTAATTTGTACTGATTTTTGCTGACATTCCTGAAAAAAACATGCAATTTGTGTCTAAATAATAAATAGCCATCATCAGACTGATCTAATCTCTAATAATAAATCTGTAGCATCATCCATCAAGGGGTATTCTTCAAAATCACGTCGACATCAGACTGAACCTCAAGTCTCCAGTTTCAAATCACGTCCTGACATTTTGATTACTGTCTTTTAATTTGGTCACTCAGATTCTGTTTCTGAAATGTTCAGGTCTGAGTCCAGCTCTTCAACATTAAGCCCTTCTTCCCTTTCTTAAGCCGTTTTCCTCTCAAGATAATCCATGCTACAGATGCGGGCAGTTGTCATTTTTTAAATGATGCGGCATATTTTAATTCCAAATAATGCCTTTCAATTTACAATTAATGTTTAGCCACAGCTCCTCTGCAGCAACCCTTGGGGAACAAAACAATGACACAACCATTAAACAGTGCTGCTTTCAGAAGCAGAAGTTTGTTTAAGCCTTCATTATAGATTTCCCAAGTGGAAGTGAGTTTGGGTTGGAAATGTTCCATGATTTTAAATAATAAGAAAAACCCTCATCCCTCATAGAGTTGTAGAAAAAGGCAAGGAATCACTTGCCTTTTAAAAGACAAAGTTGTCACACTTGTACTTGTCAGGGGAGGGGTTGTAGGGCTTTGGGGGTGGTTGGGAGGGTGTTGGAGTGGTTGGAGGGTTGAGGGCGTGTGTTGTGGGTGGTTGGGGTAGTTGGGAAGGAGGGCGGTGTCACGCTTTCTGGTTCACTGTTGGACTCCCACCTCGATACGAACTCCAACTCCCAAGGTCCCTCACTATGTCAAGTGACTCCATCCACCAATCACTAGCCGACTAGCAGACCCAAGTCACCTGAGTACTGATTGTCATCACCTGTAGAACTGTACGTTTAAGCCAGTCTGTTTCACTGTTACCGAGCCATTTTCTTGTTTCTTGCTCATCCCGTGTTTGACCTTGCTTTGTTTCTCTTTTTCCGTCTTTCAGATTATCCACTATTGGTTTTGTTTACATGTTGGTTAGATCTCTTGGTTTCGACCCTCACTTGTTTATGACTATGATTTCGCCTACTCCCATGTATTATGTTTTTCTCTACTGGATTTTCATCTGTTCTGGTGTTTTTGTATCAATCCTTTTTCAAATAAACCTCTAGGTTTATTTTATATCTGTGAGTGTCTAATTCGTCGACCCAGAACTACAGGCTACATGTTAGATGCAGGTTGGAACTGAACTCTGCAGGAAAGCCGATGCCAGAGAGGAACACTTTTCAAACCCTTACCAATTTAAATGCTCTTCCTAGAACCTTTACATTATGCAGAGGTTCTTGGAACAAAAAAAAGTTCTCAACACTTGCTGGAGTTAACAAAATGTGGTTCCTCTATGCTCCTAAGAACCCTTTCTGGTTCTTTAAACTTCAAGAAATTTCTTCACACTTGCAGTTCTCATTTACAAAAATGGTTCTTAGTAGTAGCATCCAGTGACAGGTTCTTTATGGAACCAAAAGTGCTTCCTCTTTGGCAATTATTCCAAATAATTCTTTCAGCCTCCCTTATTTTTAAGAATGCAGTAAAAAGCTTTAATTAGTATAGAAAAGGATATTTTCAGTCACACATCTAAAAAATGGCTCTTTACTGAACCATCCACTGAGAGGTTCTTTAGGGAACCCAATGTTGTTTTCCATAGAATCTATAGAATCTAAGGAACCTTTTTTTGTTTCCTTTTGGCCCAATTTCTTTTTACAGCACCAGCTCTCCTAATCCCTTAGAATAACACTGTTTCTGTTACCGTGCCTTTAAGAGCCTTTTTAGGACCATTTAGGGTATATGTAAATGAGCTTGGTCCTGATTGACTGCTCTGTATTGCGCCTCATTCAAAAAGCAGTCCAATCTGACACACTCCTCATAACAGTGTGAACGGACAGGGCTAAACTGCAGTAGGGTGAACAGGTGGATATATTTAAACATATTTTGAGACATCATAGAGACAATGATTTCAGAACAGGCTCTTTTTTTACAGTTTAGTTTCTGTATGCAGACTATATGGGCTGGGGAGAGAGCAGAATATTTAAACTTGTTTACGTATTACATCAAACTGCTTCCTTTCCAAAATGTGTGGTGGAGCTGTTTTTCCGTGATGTTCGCCCTTTCAGAGTGCAGGAGTGAGCTTTAGTCCTTTGTGAGTTTCCTCTAAAAGCCAACTGATTATTTGCTGTTGAGCTAATGCTAAATTAAGTTCTGAAAATGTGAATTCTCCTATAACAACTGAGAAGAGAGGGAATAAATATGAACGCTATTCAAACAACACAAGCCCCCACACTGCACCTCCACACTGAAATCTTCAAACCTCTCCCTGAAAAGCAAGCGCAGGCACTGAATAAAATCAGTGCTGAGTCTCAGTGCGGTGGTAGAAGGGTCTCGGAGAGTATGTTTCTGGTGCTTTTCTCACCACCTCTGGGACAGGCTTGTTGTTGTTTCCAGACACGAGCTGAATAGCTTTAGCGTGTTCTGAAGTTATCAGAAGGCCTCTTGCTCCGCAAGCCTTCGATGCATGACACACCTTTTACTTAAACTAGCTTCTGCATCAAGGAAGGTCATAAATTAATCAGAGGAGAAAAGAGAGATGTCGGAGTCGTTCCTTTGTTTAAGGGCGCGATGCTTGACGACTGTGGGGAATGTATAACAAAGTGAACGCCATCTGTTCTTCACGTTTGACTCACAAAAAATGTCGCCTCAGGTCTTTTAGCAGAGAAGAGAACGAAGATATGGGGTAGAAGAGCAATAAAAAAGAAAAAAGAGCCATCCACGTATACTGCGATGCTCGATTGTTATTCAGAAAGACTCTGAAAGGTCCACACTGCCTCCACTCAGCGTGATTGCATTGGTTCCTCAGGGGCCTGGCTGGAAAATGGCCCACTGTACATGAAGGCTACCACTATTGCTATGACATTTGTGACTTGTATATTGGTTTGAACAGAAGTGGGTGGGGTGGGGTGGAGGGTGGGGGGGGCGCAGTAGATACAGAAAAGCAGAGCAGTAGAGAGGACTCAAAATTTGTGCTTTATGCCATTATGCCTCATCGTGCTTCAGACTATAAATAACCAAAACAAAATCCCTTTTTATTTTAACATTGCACTGAAAAACATGCTTGATAGCCAACATGGGCTGATCAAACAGAATTAGTCTTTAGTGTTTTTCTCCAGGTGTGTTGAGCTGTCCAATGATGCTGTGTAAGCAGCAGTTTGAAAATGTGGTGCTTCATATAGCCTTCACCCTCCCAGCTTGGTAGCATTGCGTACTAGGAAGAGCTAGCTAGTGGCTGGAATTGGCTATGATTAAATTGCAGAAAAAAATGAAAAAAATAAAAAGAAGAAAAGCTTGAAGTTCATTTCCTTGGATTAGGTGGCATATTTGGAGTTAAAAACTTTGCAAGACCTTTGATGATAACCACCTAATGTGATGTGCATTTGCTATGACTGCCATACAAAATGAAAAAAGCATTCTTATTTAGAAGCATATCCTGAGGGAATGTTGTACCCTTGGGGTAATTGTGGTTAAGGACCTCATATCAAAACTTCTTAATGCCATTTCATTTTTCAGTCTATATTTTTTCACACCATTTAAAAATAGTCAATATAATCTATACATAGAAACTAATATGCAAAATCAGCTCATTTTAGATCTTAAATGCACAGTAACAAAAACATCCTGTTTAATTGTAATTGTAAGGTTACGATATGATCACGTAAAAATGAACTATGACTATTTTTGATACATAAACACTAAGACAGCTTGTAAGTGGACCTCAGGGAAAAAATGTAAAATTTCAAAAATAATAATGTGTTCTTTCTCTAGTAAATTTCACATTTCTGTGACTTTTTGACACCGACAATATGACAATTATGGCAACCCACTTGTTGTTCAGCAGGCCTATTCCCTCAGCCAACTTCTCAATCACCCCTTAAGAGAGTTTTCGGCTCATAACTTCTGGTCAGTAGACACAACTTTCTTCAAAGTCAAAACAACACTCCGGCAAAAACATCCTCATTGCCAAATGCACAGCATGAGGTGGTGAGATAGCTTGGGATCTCAAACAATTCGTAAAGTGCCAGCACAGACCTGCCCGTGACCCTAGCGCCGTCCACTGTGTGCTTACACCTGAGGTTATTAAGGACGAGTGCTGTCCCTGACCGAGGCTCAGTGCATCAACTGGAGATGTTGTGCCAGGGTGAAAACAAAGCAGACTGTTTGGCTAGTCCCCTGACAGCCCTGTTCTGGACTATTGTGGAATACTGCAGTCCAGGCTGTGATGCAGCAACACGGCATGAATGCATTCTCACATACAGTAGAACAACCTCTGTGACTCGCCCTCCTCTCTAATTGCGCAGTAAACAAGTGCCACATTGACTGTTACCTAAAACAGCTAACAGTCTTTCAGGGAGTGATTTGAGAAAGATGAAAAGATATGTTCCTTGACTTCGCTCTTCATAAGTGGATGGACTCCTGGCTGTGGGCGCGTTGTACCCATGGCAACACAGATAGAGTGGCGGACATTCAGCTTGTGAGGTTTGTGTAGGTAGGCTTGTTGAGCTCAGATAATTTATGCTCGTGTACAGCCTTGGGGAAGTTCTTCACAGTCTCTCGCCGTCTTCTGCTGTATCCCTTGGAGAGAGGCTTATTGTTTTGTTCTTTTGATACATGGCTTACATTATGGCCATGGGTTGTAACATGAGTGGTGCATCAGGAGCTTCCTGTTCTCAGCAAGAGCTATGCAGAGTACCTCAATAGCTGTCAGTGTCCTTCAACTGTCTTCCAAGCACTCATGCAGTCAACCTGAACTTGGCATTATGATATCATGGCCGAGCAGATGTGATTTTCTTGTCGCCGCTAGTGTTAAAACAGCTCCGCCAAGGAACGGGACCCGGGCGCATTCGGGAAAAGACTTGCCGTGTGATGTCTCAGTAATAACAACACCTTGCCTGGGGGCAGTTTGGTAAAAACAGCTCCACCTCAGCCAGCCGAGGATTAGCACCAAGGCGCTGACCTCTTGTTAAATGCGATATGTTCCATCACCCCACCGCCCTCCAGAGTATAGTGGCCGTACCTATTAGCGCAATACAGATTCCAGACAAAGGCCTAAAACTAAGGAAGAAGTTATGCAAGGTTAAATTATTAATCCTTCGGCCTGAGGGAGGTGAGTATGCACACTTGTTTTGTCTGGCATTGCAATATGTCCTTTGAAATTCTGAACAGGACTTGCTTACTGATAGCATTGCCCCTAATATGCCACAGTAGTGTCCAGAGGACTGTTGAGTAATTTGCAGAATCAGTGTCTGCAGTCTGAGCTCTCAGTGCAGTGCAGCAGTTCACTGAGTGGATGTGCCAAGACGCACATCTACACTACCCTTCCAAAGTTTGGAATCATTGTTTTCAGTAAACTGAAACCAATTTTGTTGAAAATTTCTTGGATGTCTCATGAACTAAAATTAATGTCGCATTTTTCAGTATTGTCCAAATCTTTTTCCATTTTTTTTCAGGAGACTTCCTTTCAGTTTTTCAAAGAAATCAATCTGCATGGATATTTTTCCAGACTTCCAAAGTTGAGTTTTAGAAAGCTTTTCACAATCCAAGTAATACCAAACAAGTTGTGAAATACAGTGGATCCAGGGGGTCTGGGACTTTCCAGTTAACCTCATGGACCCCCTCAATATCTCAAAATCAAAAGTCTAGGGTCCCTGACAATAAACTGATTATGATGCTATTCTCTCCTTTAGGAGAATAATGGATTCTAGTATGCAAATTCAGGGAAAGCTCATTGTTTAGCTGCTTCACATCCAGTTTCCCAAGAAATTTGTGGAAAGAGTGAATTGTTACTCATTTCTCAGACCAAAGACAAAAGAAGAGATATGAAAGACCTCTATTAAAAACATTTTGTTGCCATCGAAGCTAGCATCCATGGAGCTGTGGCAAGTGAGTTAACAGCAGGCTAACATGGGACCCCCTGAACACCATTTTCCACAGTGATCCCAAGCGATGTTGAGGTCTGGTTCTGCATTTTGTGGGTGAACACACCTCATAAAACTCCTCTCAGCTGCAGAAAAACAGAACAGCTGGCAATCACACAGGTTCTGGCTCACTGATTGGGCAGCAGATTGGCCGCTGCAGCGTAGGCAGAACTGTGAGGCCATCCAGAACAATTTAACCCCTTAAACTGCAAAGTTCCCATAAACTGCCATTCAGTTACTGAAGTAATACTCCAGTGTGGTACAGCCTAATCTCTTCATATAGAATGAAGAATACAGTCAGTTACAACGGAGAATAGTGTTGATGCTTTTCCATACTTAGTAAAAGAAGAGAAAACACACTGACAGGTGCTGAAACATCTGTCTATTATCTTTTCTTGTGGTTGTGTTTTGAGTTTCTGTTCTTTTCTGTTCTGCACTGAAATTGCTGTCTTTGATAATTGATCATGTGTCATAAATGCAGCTGACACAGATGATGGTGTCAAAGTCTGGAGCAAAGCTCGAACACGGGAGTGGGGAGTGCTGCCTCATGCTGCTATTGAATGCTCTGAAGCCAAACAACATATTAGGGCTGAAATAGGACATTGATTACACATTAGACGAAAACACAAACTGTGAGACATGATTTACCTTGCATTTTTTTGCAGAAGGTGCAGAAATCGGTTGCATTTTCTAACCAACCAAGTAATCCCAAACACATTCAGTGATGCTGAGGTCTGGTCTCTGGGGTGGTCAGTCCATTGTTCTGAGAAGTCCAGCAGCTTCTTTGTTTAATGTGTCTATTTCCTTTTTTTCAGTGAGGGCTTCCTAACTGCTTTACATGCTTTCATAGTGTTGGGTTGTCTTCTCACAGTAGAAGGATGGACAGAAAGACCTGTGGATATTTTCAGATCTGAAGCAACTTGATTTTCTCCTCTCTCTCAAAGATGAAGCTTTAAGTGCAATTTATCCGATAGGGACAGTTTTGGTGGATTCTACAGTGATTGTAGAAGCTGTAGAACATTGAGCATGAAGTTCTAATATAACTAACATACCTTGTATTTAAAAAGTGGTGCTTGAGGCGCTTATCCAGGAAGTACTGTAAATAGACAGTATATTTCTGTTTGTTTAATATCTTCTGGATGTCTCACAAAACTTCAATCAAACATCTTAAAATGCCTTTCAGTGGTTAGCTTATAATACGACTGCATAAGTTCTTATGGAATAAAATAACAGCAATATTAACATGACAAGTTGTTACAAACTTTTAAGCAGTAGTGTAAGTCCTAATGTAAAATTCCTAGAAGTACACTTTCCATGGATCCTAATGAAGCTGCTGTGCTATTGAGTGTTCTCCTTGAGGTTCATACATAGATAGCATCGCATGGTGGATAGAAATTCATACTGCCCACTGTGTCTATCTTGTCTATATCTATCTTTTTGGCCAGAGCTCCTCAGAACAAGAGACGGATGTCCCAGTGCTTCACAAAGGATGTGATACCACTGAAGCAAAACATTGGCAATCATTGCAGTCAGCTCTGCAGGTTTCAATCGCATTCAATTTCCACCGAAGTGAAACGCCACGTAAATGTATCAAAGACTATGCATCGCAGCCTGTGCCTCATACCTCACTGCAGTCCGCCAAACCCCTGCATGCACAGTTTAGACCCTGCGCTAACAACCTTAATTCAGCTCATCAGCTGAATTAAACCCCTCATGAGTTGAATCAGGTGTGCTGGAGCAGGGGTAGTACTAAAGTCTGTTAGGACTGGTCTTCTGGGTTTTTACTTCAAAGTCTTTTCCCTAAAGTCAGAAAGTGTTTTATGCCTACAAATGTGTTTGTATGATTCTAGGTCATGCCTGTGCGGTCATGTGTTTGGAGAATCAGAGTGATTTGGGCCTCACAAACAAGCTTTTATGATGGAATTGTTGCACCATTTGTATTGATTGAGAGCTGAATCATAACACTGGATAACATCCCTGAATCTTTCAATCTGCCCTTTAAGACAGTGTCTGGAGTAAGAGCCTTTCAAGAATCAAAAGAAGCTCTACAGTCCACGTCCTTCTCTTCAGTGCAGGTGCACTAAGGTTGTGGTTTGTAAGAAATGAACAGGGCACACTCTTCTGAAAACAGAAAACATAAAGAAAGATTCTTTTATATATAATTTTCATTTTATTTATGCTTTTGAACTAACGTAATACCACTGATGATGCTTCAACTGCTATGATCAACAGATTGGGAAGGAGAACCGAAAGAACTAGAGGACTAATTCAATTTTAAGCAGTATGTTAAATAATATTAAATATCAAAAGTTGTAAAATTGGTGCTTTCCCAAACACATCTAAAGCTGATTTCCAGTGCTCCTCTGCAATAACAATGGAAAAGATGTCTAAAGCTGTCACACATCCCTTGAGCTCAGAGGTCTCTAGGGACTCCATTTCCCAGAATCCCCAGGGGGATCATGTAATCTTCAGCCCTCCATCTCGCTCCAATCACCACTCTCTTTGGAATAATAATAATAATAATAATAATAATAATAATAATAGTATTTTTATTATATATAGCACTTTTCATGCCGGTGACAGCTCAAAGTGCTTTACAGACAGGTGATAAAACATAGTTATACAAGAAATCATCAGTATTTATTTAGAATCAGAAGAAAATGAATAAAGATCAAATTTGAAGATAAATACCACAAGACGTCGTGGTTTAATTAATTATTAAAGAGATACGTTTTCAGATGCTTCTTAAAATTGAGCACTGAGCTTGACTGTCTAATAAAAGGTGACTTGTTAACTTGTCATACCTGTTATCATACGATTAATGTTAGTATAAAGCCCAGGCTCGTAGGTTAGTTTGTTGTGAGGTATTGTTTCTTTTTCTAAGAGCTATTGAGTGTTCTTCATCTGTTTTTGTAATTTTTCCGGTTCTGACTGTATTTTGGTATTTTGACTTTTGCCCCTTTTGCCTTTGCCCCTTGGACTCTGGTTGCCAGGTTTGTGTTTTTGTGTCTTTTGTCATTTCTGGATTTGACCTTTGCCTGTTCTCTGACCATGTTTTTGGATTGCAATTCTAACATTAAAGCCTCACTTTCTCTTTTTTCTGTCAGCATCTCAGTTATTCTATCTCATTACAAAAGCACATGGACAAAGCTTTGGAACTCCTACTCAACAGTCTGAGGTTTCTCCAGCAGGGGGTGCTACTAGTAACTCAGCTAATAAGTATTTTCCATGACTACATTTTGGGGTTCAGGATATGCAGAAAAAAACTGACTCTGATTTTGCTCATTGCATTTATTCATTTTATCAGAAAAGTTATTATTTTTTGTAATGAGACATTTTTCCTGTGCTTGCTTAATTAGCTGGTAGCTTCACGAGTGGATTTGTGTGTAATTAGTGGTGCAGTAAATTTTTTATTTGCACTTTCTTCTTTTTTTCAACATCTAGAAGTTGTTTATTTCTTTTCTTCCATTATTGAGTTTTGTAACTGTAATTATTTAAGTATATTTATACCAGAGTGCTGTTCACTGGCGTCCATATGTCTCTTTTCTCCTGAGGGGCAATTATAACATTGTCACGCCTCCCTCCATTCCCGCTGTTACTACTTCCCAGCTTCCAAACTCCATTTCCCAGAACTCCCCACCTGATCATATGACCCCAGATCTCCCTCACATGACTCTCCACTGTTCTGCTTCACCTATTTACTGATTTTCAACTGATTACTGGTCTTAGGTCTTGTCTCAGCCTCAACACCGTTTGGACGTATTGTCTTGGTCTGGAGGTAAGGTGGTCTTGGAAACTGTTCTCGAATGTGAGGCCACTGTCTGAGGTAATTGGAATCTGAACTTTTTTTTATCAATATTGAATATCAGCAAAATCTTCAAACAGAATAAAACAGTTCTTTCTCTACCGGTTTAAATAAAATCTGTTTGTTGAGGATCTTATTGATCTTTCCATGATGGTTTAACTGGATATTATTTGTTTGCTGATGCTCATAGGTTCCAAGATTAGAATGTTATTATTACTCTGTTTTCTATTAATAATAAAAATGGAGGTAAGTTGTCTGGTTTATATTTGAGTGATTCTAAAGTTTTAGAGAAGAAGGGGCAGAGAATAATCTCACCATCATTTGCTTTCAAAAGTCACAAAGCAAAGTTGGATTACATAAAAATAATTCATATTATTTTAGGTCATATATTATTTAGTGATATATTTTGGTATAATATGACCTGTCCAGGGTGTATCCTGCCTTCTGCCCAATGACAGCTGGGATAGGCTCCAGCACCCAACCGCGACCCAGAAGGTTGATGACTCAGTCTCGGCTCTTACAGTTGATTGTTGACTATTTTAGAATGAAACAGGTTGTTTTTGCTAATGTGCCCTTAAGGGCATTTTCAGGCTAGAGTTTTTTCTGGACCCATGATCGCTTGCTCTGCAAGTTTGGTACATTTGGCCAAGTGTGAAAGCTGTTTTCGACCTCCTGAAATCAGTTCTCTGGCCTCCAGGGAAGCGTGATTGGTTCATTATGTAAAGTGACTGCTTTGTGTACTGAGAGCATCGTGGAAAACACCTCTTGTGTTGGCCTGCATGGCTAAAAACCTCATACAACAATGGCTCCTTGTTCTCAGGTGCTTCTCCACAGTGAAATGCAATGCATCTAAAAAGCACTGTTCTTTACTGCTTGAGTGTTTGCATATGTGGACAATAATAAAAAGCAGCAAACGGATTAAGCTACCGACCATTTTGCAAACCTGTGCAGAAAAGAGATGTATAGAATTGCGCAATCAATCCATGGGTCAGATGGAACAGAATGGAATGGTTCTTGTGCAGGAAAGCAAACCAGCGATAATGAGCCCCTACCCTAGATGAGCCCAGAATTGGTTCTGTGTGAGGAGTAATTGAGACTAGTGTGAAAATGCCCTTATATGTAAATGAGCTCTGTTCTGATTGGCTGCTCTGTGTTGTGCCTCATTCAAAAAGCAGTCCAGGCTGAAACACTCATAAGTTTTTTTTATTTAAAAAAAGCAGTGATTTTAGCACTTGAAACCTGAATTTCTGTTTTATAGAGAAAGAAAATGCAACTGAAGAAATATTTTTTTCTGTGTTGATAATACAAGGTGATATCAGTCTGAAGGTCTGAAGATGGAAAATTGGCGACCCTTTTCCACTCACTTTTGGTCCTACTCCAAAAGGTAGCTTTTCCAGATGACACTGAAACACCATGGGGCCATCATTTTCATCATTGCCCTTTCAAAAATAATAACTGTTGATAAATATGATTCACGCTTCATCCTTTTAGTCATTTTCAAACTTTCTGTAACAGACTTTCACTTCTTCACTTGCAGCAAATTTCCTTGAAATGAAGATAAACATCTTTAGTGTCTCAAGTCCTTACATTTTTACTCCTACACTTTACATATTGGTGGGCTGGAAACAACCCAACCTGGGTTATTTGGCAGCTCCTCATTGGGTAAATATTTGACAGAACATATGTTGAGGTATTTTAACCCAATTGGCTGCTTCAAGTAATTTAACCATTGTGCTGGGTTATGAAAATAAATAAATAAATAAATAAATAAATAAATATTTTTTAATGATTTTTTAATTTTTTTTATTTTTATACTATACTGGGTCAATTGTACCATGAATGATTTTTTGCTACCACTACTACTTATAATAATAATAATAGATTCCTTTTGCCATATGATTTTATTATTTATAATTTAACAACTCCTTAAATTCCATTAAAACAATAAAACAGACATCGACTGCCTTGAGGAGGGTCTGCTGTTCCAAAGCTTGCCCAGCAAAACACTGACAGTTTCCAGTTCCAAGCTCCAAGACAAAGAGGACAGTTTTCTTCTGATCATCCGAACACGGATACTGCACCATGTTGCTCCCACACTAATGAAGAAAACTTGGAACTTGGAGTTGCTGGTGCACAGTGTGCTATAGCTACACAGTGCAAACAACCTACAAACAGTCAATACTTTTAGTTCTGAATTTAGACACTGAGGTTGAGTTAAAAGTCAGTGTTAGTTTGATATTTACTTACTGGCTTTGCAGTCCTGGCTTCTTCCACAGCAGGACAGATACACTACTGGTGCAGTATCTTCTTTGCAATGATGACCTTTTGTATCTAAGTGGAAATCAGTGTTAATTTAGAGGGAATTATCTTGACACTGTAATAATTAGATGTTTTGACAATGACAGTTTCTTTGTTTTCTCAGTATGAGTTAACTCTGGAATTAAATGCAACTGATGAAAACCTACCTACTGTCTAACTTCATAATGGAACAAAGTACTTTTAATGTACTTTTAAAGCGCAATTTAAAAAGCAATTATATTGAAAGCAAAGATGTGTGTGGTACATGGATGAACTTGTATTGTACTGGATGAGGTTTTACTGAGGTAGGTTAACTATATTGTCAGTGCTTTGCTAGATATACCAGCCATGCAGGATCACAATAAGAATTAAATTAGATTGCTTCCTGTCCTACAAAGTTAGCTTGGTTGTAGGAAATTAGGGCAATAGTATACATTTACCATACCTAAGTTAGCTAACCTACCACTTGCTGATAATGTACAGACAGGGATTTACTTCATGAAGCTAAGCGAAAACTTGGGAATGCAGCGTAGATATTATTTTAAACTTGTTCATATGAAAAGGTGCTATCAATGGGGGAGGCACAGCAACCCTGATATGGTCGCTGCCCTCCCCCCACCCCCACCCCCCAAAGTGGCCTCCCCTGTGAGTCGCATATGCATAATATGATGCATAATATGCTTCTGTCTTATATATTACATTAGGTACTAAATCAAATTGTAAAAAAACCCAAACAAAAAAACCCCAAAAAAAAAAAAAATGTAAAAAAAAAAGTCTGTCTGCCTTCTCACATGGGCTTGAGCCTCTGCACTGCATGCACTGCACTTAATCACACAATGTGGCTTTAATGATTTACAATGAAATGTAGGTCCAGCTGAAACAAGCAAATAATTCAACAACAACTATGTGGTAATGATAGCAGAGAGTTCACAACCCAACTCGGATGCAGAAAGAGTGATTTGCTCTCCGAGCAATCTACAAAGCCCTGTTTGGAAACACTGCAGAGCAGTAGACTACTTTAAGGTCAGTAGATGGCAAAATTGTGGAAAGTTGTATGTAAGTGATGTAAGCTACAGTTAGCTTGCTATTCAAGCACTAGCAACCTGAGGGCACATCTCAATAACATACACCCAAATGTATCTGATTCAGTTCCTCCTCAAATTCACATTCCCCCTGATGAATCATGGTCTTGGGTGCACACATATAGGAAGCACTTAAACAATGGAAAGCAATATGCGTAAAAAAGGCTTTTGCCTCAGTTTAAAAAACAGTTGGCAGCAAAGTGAAGATTTACACATTTCTTACACCTTTTTACTTTCTGTACTTGCAGTGTTGTTTGGTGCTGGTTTCTGCTCAGTGGATGCTGCTCCTGGGGACATTGTGAAGGGGAATGTGAGTTTGAGAGAAAACTGAATCTGATGCAACACTCTTGTTGCATTGATTTGCCCTCTTATGGACATATTGCACAAAAGTAGATATTTGAGTGGTTTGAACTTGTGTTTTTTTTTCTAGAAGGAATAATCAGATATCATTTTTGGCCAATTTTGACAGCCCTGATGCCCTGCCCTAATGGGACAGGTGGCAGCAGTAATGCAGTCACTGTACTGCACTATAGTGGTGAAGAGGGAGCTGAGCCATAAGGCAAAGCTCTCTGTTTACTGGTCGGTCTACATCCCTGACCCTCACCTATGGTCATGAGCTGTGGGTAATGACCAAAAGAATGAGATCGCAAATACAAGCGGTGGAAATGAGCTTTCTTCCCAGGGTGGTGGGCTACACACTACTTGATAGGATGAGGAGCTCGGTCATCCAGGAGGAGCTCAGAGTAGAGCTGCTACTCCTCCACATTGAGAGGAGCCAGTTGAGGTGGTTTGGACATCTAATCAGGATGCCCCTGGACACTCCCTGGTGGGGGTTTCCATGGCACAGCCTACTGGGACAAGACACCGGGGTTGTCCTAGGACTCGCTGGAGGGATTATACCTTCAAATTGGCCTGGGAGCGGCTCAGGGTACCTCGGAATGAGCTGGAGGAAGTTGCAGGAGAGAGGGTCAACAATCCTGTCCAAAATATTAAAAAAAAAACTTTTTTTGAGCGTTGAATTGCCTGCTGGTCTATGAAGATGAAGCTGTGCATTTTATCAGCCCATGGAAGAGAAATAAGTTTATTTCGCCATGTGTCATTATGTTTTTTTTTTCTTTTTAACCCAGAGTGCTTGGACGTTTTAACGGACAAAACAGCAGTAGTGGAGTGTCTTATTGAACAGATTCTTTTAACTCCAATATGAAAAAAAGTGAAGAGTTCACAATTTTTCTTTTGCCTCATGGTCACACTGCTGGCCCACATGCAGAAACTCCAGTCAGCGGTAGCTCTGCCTGTGCACTCTCTCAAGGCCTTTTCGCTCTGCAGCGTGATCTGCAAATGCATTGTCTCACCCGCCTTTTTCTCCAGTGTATTCTCCAGGCATTTGCTGCCTGAATCAGTAGCAAAACATGTATGCTAGAATGCTTTTGTTAGTGTTCTTTTCCTATAGGCTGTATATTGTATTCTCCTCACTGGGGAGTGAACTAAGTCAGACTGTGACAGATCCAAGACAACTGATTCTTTCAGTGATTCTTTGCCTCTGCCATAGACTTGCAGAATGTTCCCTGCAGAACGCTGAAAATTTGAGTGAAAAAAAAGGTTGTTTTTACTTTTTTTTTACTGTTTCGAGTGTTTTTAGACTGCTGACTCAGCGTTTTTGTGCACAACATGTCAAACGAACTCAAAAACCCCGAATTGACCGACAAACAAACGGTATCATGGCCTTAGTCTTAGTCTTAGGCCTGCCATACACATGCAGCTGTAATTTTTTGGGGCCAGTGGTTACAGATGTATGCAAAATGTCTTTGGGCACTCCTGTCCAAAAACAGATTTTTTTTATTTTTTAAATGAAAAGAATAGTAATTGTGGCATGTGTAAAAGTTTGGACATCCTTCCTGCTATAAACTTGTTAGGCCTTAACTGTCTCATTGGGACTAGTTAAGAAGGTCAACAATTGTCATCAGGTATTGTAAGTGCTGAAAATTCACCAACATAATAAATTCTCTGACTTTTTAAACCTTGCGTTTACAATCGAGAAACCTGGGCTCCTCTGAGCAGCTGGCTGAGGATCTGAAAATGAAGCTAATTCTTGCCTACAAAGCAGGGTAAGGACATGAAAAGAGATCAAAGCGCTTCAACATTTTTACTGTCTGAAATGTTGCAGTAAAGGGGAACTGTAGAAGATCTGGAAGACCACGAAAACCAGATAGAACTGCTTGCATGCTGGCCACAAAGGCAAAGCAAAACATCCATATGTAATGTCCAGGCAGCCTGCTAGGCCATCTTCAGCTGCTGGGAGGGGCTGGATAGCCAGGACTAATTAGGTAATTAGGGCTAACCGTTAGTGCTCAGTGCAGTCTTGACATAAGTCAGTGGCATTTTGACAACAAGTGCTCTACTGATAAATCAATAATACAATTTTAGACCACAATCACCAAAAGCATGTTTGGAGAAAAAAAAGGGAACAGCATTTGATGAAAAGAACACTGTGTCAACTGTTAAGCGTGAGGTTGGATCTATTATGCTTTGGAGTTGTGTGGCAGCCAGTGGCACAGGAAACATTGCACAGAGAGATGGATTGTGCTATCAGCAAATTTAGAAGCAACTGAAGCTGACAAGAGAACTGGCTTCTACAGCTTCCAAACCATTCCACAAAATCCATAATGAACTGTTTAGGAAATGCAAGCTGAAATTTTTGGAATGGCCCTCACAGTCCCCTGTCTTGAACATCACATCATTGAAAATCTGTGGGTAGCACTTCAACATAATTTGCATGCAAGACAGCCCAAGAATACTGCACTTATTATATACTCATTTCCCATTTCATTGATAACAACAAGCTACTCAGGACAGAGTAGTTACACAACAAGATGTTTGTGCAAACACCAAGTGCCCTCTGATCATGAATGTGAAGAGGACCTGAAAGAAATCCAAGCCCCCTTTAAAGTCTGCTTTTATTACAACAAAAAGCACTACAATCTTTGCAGATGGGTCCCTTTGAGGTTCACTTTTAGAGAACTGAGATTGGTTCACTCAAAAATAGCCTAACTATATGTGAAAACATCCAAAGAGTCTGCTCTTCTTAAGACACTGCCTGTCACTTTTAGACAGATGTTAAGTTTGAGGTATTAGCAGTAAGCTCAGAACACTACGTAAGGCTAATGTAATTCCCTGCTCTAGCAATTGATCTTCATACCCTGTGTTGAGCTCACATGCTTAATGCAGAAATGTGGCTTTAAGTCTCTTCACAGTCTGACACAGGGGCTTGATATAGTGACTAAATGCAAGGTAAGTACGTGTAATGTTAGCCAGCGTGTGAAAGCAGCAGGTCACAATCTCAGCTTCCAGGCATGTAGCACAGCATGGGGCTGTATGGCATTCAGATAGCTGAGGAATAGAATAGCTTCTAGGAAAAACATTAAATTCCAATATTCATTGTAAGGTGTTGAGCAATTGCTGTTCTTTCATAGGGGTAAGGGCTGGAGGGGCAAGGGAAGACTGAGTGACCAGTGTTGAATAGAGAGGTCAGAAGAATGTTAGGGGTCAACTATATTTAACTACATTTATTAGACTTCCTGTTATAGATGGGAATTGGTGGACACATTTTCTAATGGTCTTCACTGACCCTTTAAAGGTGCCACAGAATGCATTATTTCAGTATTTTAAATTGTTCTCTGATGTCTACATAGAAGGTATGTGATTTAAGTATTTAAGTCAGGGCAAAAAATGCCTTTATCCCTATGATTTGGCCATAGAATCAAATAAGTTTCCCTTTCTTGGTGGGCTCATGAATGATATGATGAGCACTGCTCCGACTTGCTAGTTAACAGTGAAGCACTGTGATAGCGCACACAAAATCAACATGTTATAATATAAAATAGGCAGGAAAATAAAATGAACCTCTGCATAAATAAGTGAGGTTTTCATACTATTCAGTTAGTTATGCTATTCTATGCTGTCTGGGATGCTATTTAAACTAAAGACTAAGCATACATTTCGAGTTGTTTTGCTTTCCTTTCTTTAAACATGCATTATAGTATGTTGAGCTTCACATTTGTCCTTCAAACTGAAAGTTTTCTATAATTAACGCTTGTTATTGGAAGCTGTGTAGAACCTGACTTGCACTCCAGAGAACTGAGACTCAACTCATACTCTCACCTCAGAGACTCAAGACTCAACTCTGACTCACATTCCTGAGTCTCGAGACTCAACTCAGACTTGTGCCCCTGATCCTTAACTCTGACTCGCACTCCAAAGACTTGAGATTCAACTCAGACTCTCACTTCAGAGACTCAAGACTCAACTCTGACTTACACTACAGAGTCTCGAGACTCAACTCAGACTCCCACCTCAGACACTCAAGACTCAACGCTGGCTGGCACTCCAGAGATTCAAGACTCAACTCTGGCTCTCACCCTTGGAGACTAAAACTCAACTCTGACTCACACTCCCCATTCTCGACACTCAACTCAGACTCGTGTCCCAGATCCTAAACACTGACTCACACTCCAAAGACTGGAGACTCAACTCAGACTCTCACCTCAGACACTCAAGACTCAACTCTGACTGGCACTCTGGAAATTTGAGACTCAACTCAGACTCACAGTACAAAGATTTACACTCAAATCTGATTTACACTCCAGAGACTCAAGACTCAACTCAGACTCTCACCCCAGAAACTCAACTCTGACTCGCACCCCAAAGACTCAACTCTGACTCACACTCCAGAGACTCAAGACTCAACTAAGACTCTCACCTCAGAGGCTCAAGACTCAACTCTGACTCGCACTCCAGAAATTTGAGACTCAACTCAGACTCACAGCCCAAAGACTAAAGACTCAACTCTTATTTACACTTCAGAAACTTGAAACTCAACTCAGACTCTCACCCCAGAGACTCAAGGCTTAATTATAACTTGTACTCTAGAGACCCAAGACTCAACTCTCACTCACACTCAGGAGACATGAGACTCAGTTCAGACTCTCACCCCAGAGACTCAAGACTCAACTTAGTCTCACCTCAGAAACTCGAGACTCAACTGGGACTTCTAGAGTATTAAGATTCGACTTGGACTTGAAATGATGAAATGACTTGTGAACATCTTACTGACGTTTTCCATAGAGTTGATCTGATTATTGATTAGCCTGCATACTACATGTGACATACATTTTTCACAATGTTTTACTAGAAAAAAATGAGTTCTTATACTTAAATGAGGAAGAAATGAACAATTTTTGTAAAAATTAGAGAGTGAGGCTGAAATATAGGACATCTGGCCATCCTACATCAGCTTGAGCGGGTTCAAAGGTGAAGCAGTGACTCCACAGTCCTCTGATACAAGGCCAACATCTATCGATGCTTCACCGGGCATTCTAAACCCTCTGGCTCCTGTTGTTTTTTTGACACTTCACTTCCACACTGAAGTATTTTTCTTTGTTCCCTTCACTGCATTTTCACATTTATAGTAACACATCTTCGATTTCCAGGTGACTGTGCCGCCTGGAGAAATGCTGAAGTGGCTGTGGAATCAGGCCCCATTTACAAAAGTGGATCGTGTTTCGACTACAAGCCAGTCATTTCCTTCTAGAAAATCATACACTCACAGGGACGTGACGGGGCGGGATTTACATCTTTTTTGGTGAAAACGGTGCTGAATACAGATGTCTTCGCTCCACTCATGCCAGCTGAGACTTGTTAAGACTAATAACAACATTAACTGCTCTTCATAGGAAATCATACATCCACCCCCGGAGAGACCTGCTGCTCAGTTTTTAGAGATTTTGTTTTATGTTTGCTGGCATGAACAAAACACAACAAAAACCCAAAATAAGTTAAGCAGCTGTTGACACTGAGCTGTTTACATTTTTTTCCATATCTTTTTCATATCTTCAGTAGCAGTAGCATCCAGAGTTAATTTGCTAAATTAGAATGCACAATTTATAGCAATTTAAGGAGCATTTTCAGTTTTCTTTCCAAGTTTACAACAGTTGCTAGAAGAAAAAAAATAAAAATAACTGCAAGGCTTCTACCACAGTAAGTGTAATCTATGCACTCCTCACCTTTGTATGCTTTTTCAGCATTAAATCAATGACTTATTCCTGCATTCAATGAATATTCAAACCGCAAACAAAGTTCATGATTAAAACTACACTTAGCAAAAAAACACCAAAGATTTTTTTGGAACAGGCTGATGTGTTTTCAATTGATTTTAACTATGAAGGAAGATGCATTGAGTCTCTTTCAAATTCATACATGTTCATACATTCATCATACGTACATGACACCAGCTTCCTAGAGCAGGTATGACAGTATCTTCTCTATTGAATATTTAATATTGCACCTTCAGTTCATAGAATGTACATTATTTACCCACCTCCTGGCTTTCTCCACAGTATACCAACTGAATTATGAACTCAATAGGTTGCAGCACTGGCCAGTTCACATTAAATATAGCAGTGAAAGGTATCGATCACATCTGTATGTGCTTTCCAGGCCATGCCGGTACAGTTCCTTACTAAAACAGCAGGCTTAAGCTCTGAACACAAGAAGCTTTACCCTTCAATATTCAGTCAGCGGCTTTGCTTGAACTACTTTGTTTGCACATAATCATTTCATTGCCAGATGTCAATAAAGCAAATTGTCAGAAAGAAAGCATGGCCACGTCTGGCTGCATTCAAAAGTTTAAAATGTCAGTGACCCCCAGAAAGATTAGAGCTTCTCTTTTCAGTAGTTTGGGGGTTGACCTAGTAAGGATCTGTTATGTTCCTGCTGGACATCCAAAAAGTTATTTGCTGTAGAGTCTTTGATTCCAGACAATGTGCAGAAGGCTGTAATAAAGCAGTAAATTATTTTGCACATCCAACATCCCAGAGAAAGCAATTATTGGTACATTTAGGTTTCCTTTCTTCCTATAAGAGCGGACAGTGTGGAGATGAGTAGCTTGTTTTTCATTTCTTTACCCTTCCATAGTCGCTCAGTGGCTTTGCTTGAGCTACTTTGTTTGCACATTATCTGGAGGTTTGTAGACATTTCTTCTGAAATCAGGGGTATTAAATCCACTAAATTATGTGCCTCTTTGCTGCAGAGACAGCTTCTACTTGTCTGGGAAGACTTTACACTACATGCTGGAACATTGCTGTGAGGATTTGATTGCATTCAGACATCAGAGCATTACTGAGGTCAGGTACTGATGTTGGATGATCAGTGCTGGATCACCCCTCCAATGCTACTCCTCCCAAAGGTATTGGATGGAGCTCCATCACTCCAAAGAATGCAGTTCCACTGCTCCACAGCCCAGTGCTCTATCCCTCTAGCCAATGCTTGGCACTGAGCATGGAGACTTTGGGCTCATGTGTAGTTGCTCCAGAGTATCCCACTCTATTGGCAGTGCTCTTCTATGGCGGTTATACAAGCTGAGTGTGCCCAACTGAATGCTTGACAGCAATGGGGGCACCCTAAGGTACCTGAATTCACTAAGCAGAAGGGCTGTCTGGATATTTTGTGCATATATTACATGATATTTCCTTAATTTAAAGAGCTACTGGTGTAAGAACCAATCATCCGTTACCCAGAGTTTTTCAGTCTCATTCCTGGGGACCCTGTCTCTGCATATCTTTCTGTTTTCCCTAATCTAACTCATCTAATTCAGCACATCAGCTAATTATCAGGCCCTTCAGGAGGTGGATCTGGATATGTTAGCATAGTGAAAACAAGGTACTTGAATTAGGAACCATACAGTACAACAATTGAGAAGTAAATGAAAAATAAGTAACTGAGGAAAAAGGCCAATACAATATAATTGATGTAAAGAAAATGGCTTTTAAAAGTCAGCGTTATGAGTTTGTTTGTTTTTCACAACACAAAGAAGTACATTAGCTGACAATCCTAGGTGATTGAAATGTGGTGGGGAAATGGAATGGAGCGCCCACGTTTTTAAAATGCATCATTCTTCAATGAGCAAACATATCCTTTCTAGGATTTTTGCCAACACATCCCACACCTGCTGTGTTGTTCGTTGTTTCATAAACAGTGCAATATGAGGATTGTTTGCAACAGAATCTTTCTAATAGACTCATCCATGATACCCAACAGAGAGGCAGATTTCAAACAAACCTGAGTACATCTCAATTGGTGCACTGATTTTTACATTTCACTTGACATCATCTCTCTGGCTCCGCATCATATTGGTAACTGAAAAGCAAGTATCAGCAGATTGTAATAAGTGATGAGCCTACAGCAGGCCTAAAATAGCTCTGCAGAGGAGCCCTAAATAAGACTCACGCTGAAACGAGTGATAAGAATGTGAGTGCAGATTAATCTCTTTATATACTTACATATTTACCCGCCCCCGACCCCCTCGTCCTGATTTCTTTTCACTGGGTTACATGACTAAGTACCTGCTTGCCTTTCATGTATCGACACTAGGCTATTCCGAGCCAGTTAAGAACGCAAATCCTCTTTTCCACCACTGAGCAGCGGGCGACCCGCTCACTCTGTCTGTGTGGGATTGAGGAGCGAAGGCCAAAAAGAGTGGGAGAGTCCCTATACCAGATTCTCCTTCACCACAGGGTCTGCCTAACCCAGACTCTGCTTAACCCAAGAGTCTACTTGACCAAAGAGTCTGCTTAACCCCAGAATCTACTTAAATAAATAGTCTGCTTAACCCCAGAATCTACTTAAATAAATAGTCTGCTTTACCCCAGAATCTACTTAAACAAAGAGTCTGCTTAACCCAGAATCTACTTAAATAAATAGTCTGCTTTACCCCAGAATCTACTTAAACAAAGAGTCTGCTTAACCCAGAATCTACTTAAATAAACTGTCTGCTTAGCCCCAGCGTCTACTTAAACAAAGAGTCTGCTTAACCCCAGAATCTACTTACATACAGTGTCTGCTTAACCCCAGAGTCTACCTAACCAAAGGATCTGCTTTATCCAGTGTCTGCTTAACCCCAGAGTCTACCTAACCAAAGAGTCTGCTTAACCCCAGAGTCTACTTAACCCCAGAGGCTACTTAACCAAAGGATCTGCTTTATCCAGAGTCTACTTAACCAAAGAGTCTGCTTAACTCAAGATTCTTCTTAGCCTATTGTCTACGTAACCCCAGAGTCTACTTAACCAAAGAGTCTGCTTAACCTCACAGTCTCTTTAATCCCAAAGTCTACCTAACCAAAGAGTCTGCTTAACCCCAAAGTTTACTTAACCAAATAGTCTGCTTAAACTAGAGTCAACTTAAACCAAGATTCTTCTTAACCAAAAGGTCTGCTTTACCCAGGGTCTGCTTAACCAAAGAGTCTACTTAACCCAAGATTCTTCTTAACCAAAGGGTCTGCTTAACTCAAGATTCTTCTTAACCCATTGTCTACGTAACCCCAGAGTCTACTTAACCAAAGAGTCTGCTTAACCTAACAGCCTCTTTAAAACCTGACCTGACTAGATCATAAGTGGACGTAGATTTACTAGAAAACCCTTAATTTAACAAGCTAACAGCTAATGGGTTTCAAAACACATGGCATATGACCTAAAAGATAACAAAAATATTCAATAATATAATTTTTTAAAAGATACTTTTATAAATGTTGAGGTTTTGAGGTGCAACTATCTAAGCACTGACCATCATCAGGAGATTGTGATTTCGATCCCTGGTGATACTACAGCCATCCGTGGCCGGAAGTCCAAGAGAGCACATTTGGCCTCTCTTTGGGTGAGCTGGATGGCTCCCCTTCTCCCCCTTTTACTCAGCACAATGCTAGTCAGTGCAAGCACCTGTTGGCTGACATAACACAACTGGCGGCTGGTGCTTTCCTCTGAGCGTGTTCAGCTGTCCAATGATGCTGCATGAGCGGCAGTTCAAAAAGAGGCGGTGGTGCTTCACAGGTCTCAAAGGAAGCCTGTGCTAGCCTTCGCCCTCCTAGCGCTGGTGGTATCGTGTAAATGAAGGAGTCCTAACTAGCAGGTGGAACTGGTTAAAGTGGGGAGAAAATCAGGGAAAAAAATGTAGGTTTTCAATTTTTGTACAAGAATCCTGGGGTGGATGGTGATTTAAAATTTGTGCTGTCAGTTCATTTGATTTGCAAAGCATTCTGGGATATTCTGCATTGGTTTATGCACTTTACAGTGCAGTATATCAACTATATATTAAAACCTCCATAAAATGGCTAAATCTATCTGTTTTACTACATACAGAACCAGATGCCCACAAAAACAAATGCACGACACACATTTCAGAGAAGAGACCTCGGTCCTCAGCAGGAGCTCGACCAAGAGAGCCAGTAAGCTAGCAGGTAGGATGCTAATCCGCCCACATGCTCGGCTTGGTGCCATAAAGCCAATACAGTTCTGTGCGACTCTCCCAATCTCTCGCAACCTTCGCCAACACACCACACATCTCATTTTATTTTTTTCCCTTTCATTCAATGGTGTATCAAAAGAATGTAAAGTGGCTCGAGTCTGCATGATGTTTCTAGCTGATGCGTAGCAAAGCCATGTGAAAGCCAAATTATGGACACTCACGACACTGAATGTGAAGAATCTGGTAATTGGAGAGGAAATATTGCTTGATACCTTATATAATGTTGTCAGCCAGTCCTAGAAAAACATGGCGCTGTAACTGCATTTAGCATTCTCTTTGAATATGAGGTTTTCCAGTGATGTGGCATCATGCACACCGACATAGCACTGTGACAAAGTTTCCTTCAGCTGTAGGAGTGCATTAAAGACTCCCTTTTCATGAGGCATCATGTTTTGTGATCAGTCACAAGAATCTTCTGGAGTAACTGAAAGCTATTCTGCATTCACTAATATGTGCTAAAGAGCCATAGCATAACACAAATACTCTTTGCTTATTGACAAAATAAGTTTAAGTGCAGCTCAGAGCAGATTCGCTCATCCTCAAATGACTCCTTCCTCAAAATGTTTTGTGCACAAGATGTATAGATCATATATGAGAAGTCTACATTACTCACTGCATCTGTGTGCTGAGTTTATTTTTAGTCAATTTATTCTTAATAATGAGGACAAATCTCTATATTTGTTCACCCCAGAGCTGGTCCTGACCTCCTTGGGGCCCTGGGGCAAAATTTTGGGTCATACTTTATATGGATAGTATACTTTAGATGCTTTGTAGATACTCAAGCTACATTTAACTAAATATCTACTAAATGGACCAAAATTTTTAACTCTAAGCCTGGCTCTAATCCCAACCCTATCCTTAATCTCAACCCAAAACCTAAACCCAATCCTCACCCTGGTCCTAGCCCTAATCCTGGTCCAAATCCTAACCCTAAACCTTACCTCACCACTGTTTAGAATCAACTGAGTTTCAGCATTTATTTAGTTTGTGAACAATTTGAACATCTGTAGAAAATCAATAAGGGACTAAAGTGGACTTTTCAAATAAAGTGAGACCAAATTTTGCAAAAAGCCCCTCCTACTTAACCTGTGAGGCGTGTAAACCAATTGCAATCACCACACAGCTAGAAGACCTATAATATTATTATTAATTTTACCAGCTGCATAGCTTGGCTGAATACTTGATTGTTTTTATTTACTGACAGATGTGCATCCATATGTGCCAGTATGCCCAGCTAATCAACATTTTAAATATAATATTTAATCAGTCAGTGTCATTAGTCAGTGTCAATCCATTGCTTTCCATTTTGCATTAGTCCAGAGTTATAACTAAACCTGGACTGAGAGACTAGATCATCACTACTGCTGCAAAGCGTGAGTTTCATTTTGTGCCTGTGCATATGAACATGTTTATGCACAACATGGTTATCTTTTTTGAGCTGCAGTTTGTAAACATTATTGCCTATTGCTGTTCATCAAACATAATAAATAGTTGTATTTCACTCTCATAGACTATGGAGAGATGCACTGCCCAGTTAGTACAGCAACCTTTATTTGTTAAACATTACTGTTATTAGCTGACATCAAACTTGAAGAGAAGAGAACACAAGTTTACTTGATTGCTGTTCCCACAATTCACTCTCATAGTGTTTTTTTCCTTTCTTTAGTTGTATTTCATCCTCTAATCAAAGTTGTAAATTGATTTGAGGGGGACATAGGGCCCTTGCATAATTTGCAGGGCGCTTCACAACATTCATAGTGAGCGTATAGGACCGGCTGGCTCTAGCTCACCCATTAGTCCCAATCCCATTTCACCCCTTGCCTCTACCACTTAGCCCTCAGCCCTTTGTTTTGAGTGTTCACATCTAGGGGTAGGGTGTCCCAATTTTTGTTGAGATGGAGGGGTAGGTTGAAATGTTAAATTGTGGTTTTTCAGAAGCACAATCCAAACAGAGTGTTATGAGAAAACAACAACAACAAAAAAAAGGACAAATGGCTGCGCAAGTGACCAAAGAAATCCACAAATGTGAGTATTTTCTTACATTTTACATTCTTACAAAATTATGATAACCATTGTGTCATCTTAGTTTTGTGTCGTTTAAGTATATTACTATCCTTTTCTTCATAGCAAGCATAAAAAATCGCTAATAGTATGCTAATGTCTCGGTAGCTAGCTAGCTGAATTTCCCGTTCCACCTAGAATAGTCTGGCAGTACTGATGCCTCAAGCGTCAGAATGTAACTGCTGCTCTATTTCGGATGGAACAGGAAAATTTGAGAAGCTGGAGAATAGCTGACTTCCACTCTTTGCACATAGGATTCCCTGAATGTAACTAAAGCTCAGCAGTGAGGTTGCTGAACTTTACCCTCCTCTGCTATCACTGCAGACTGGCAGAATCGCCTACAGAGCACCGCTAGTAGCCTGTTAATGAAGCAATGTTCTTCTTTATTTCATTGGTAAAGATTTCAACCACTACCCCTTGTAACTCAGTTCCAAGGGGCAAAGTGACACTCAAAAACAAGGTGTAGGGGTAAAAAATAAGAAATGGGATTGGGCCTAAGTCACTGATGGCTGAGTGACTCATGGGTTCAGGTGCTTGTTCATGGCCAAAATCCACAAAATGTGTTTCTGAGTTGTACATTTTTGCACCTTGTTACAAAAAATAAACAAAAAACTAGTAACTCACAAAAAGCAAATGTCAGAATCACCTACTGTACACAATATTTAGACAAAAGGGATGAGAGAAGTGGGTATGCTGAGGGTGAAAGGATTGTTTAACTACAACTGTTAAAGGTCATCAAAGAAAAGTAAGAAAATAATTTAACGTTAATAAAATTTAGCTTAAATACATATGAATGCTTCTTATAAGGTAGAATTAGATTTTTTTTAATAAATATATTTCCAAATTTATGGTATCTGTGCAATGTTTAATTAAGCTGTTTTCTCAGCATAGTGAACAAAATCCACTGTTGGCTACTTTGGGGCATGTTGCTAAACCACAAGCAAATTTAGCTCATTTGTTTTCAACTCAGATATTTAAACCAAAGTAATTAGCTCCCATGTTCCAGCACTGAATCTGTAGCTTGATTATAGACTTGGCAGTCCGTTACTGTGCCACACATCAACAATCTGATTGGTCACCACTCATCTCATTTGCATAAAGTGCATTCAGAATGAGAGAGCAGAGTGAGCAGTGGTTTAATGAATCATATATGTAGGTCATCATCTCTTTTCTCACTGTAGAACATTGTGACATGTTGTATTTGATGTAAATTATACAAAAATTCAAATGGAAAAAAGGCTTATTATTTTGAATGACTTCTGTGTACATTACAAACATGCTGCTTAAAATTTCAGCACTCACAACTTACAGTACATGGCCCCTGCATGCGGCACGGAATTCTCCTTCAGCTTCTTTAGCCAATACCTTGTTGCTTGAGGGGTTCGTCTTTCTACAACACAGAATGCAAATTAACCTGTCAGTCATTCATGGATTTCAAATACATTTCAAATCAATTCTCTTCTCTAGTAGGCTACTCTAGTATACTTCAGTATACGTCGGCTGGCTACATAGGCTACCAGCTCAACAAAAACATATGTATTAGCTGCTATTAGCTATCTATCTATAGATCTATCTATCTATATCACATGACGAATTGGCATGCAGTGGGCACATATCAATAAGATGGCTTCCCACATCGATCAATGAATAGATAGATCTACAGATAGATAGATAGATAGATCTATAGATAGATAGATCTATAGATAGATAGATAGATAGATAGATCTATAGATAGATAGATAGATAGATAGATAGATGCATACATACATATGCAAACGTTTGGGCGCCACTGGCCAATTTGCTACGGAAAAAAAAATTAATATGAAATTTTTCTGTGCACAATTTCAATTTCATTTTTTTCTGAATTTAACATATTGTTTAGCATCTATATGATAAGTTAAATTCAGCAACTGAACAGTAATTGTGCATGTTCTCAAGCTTTACAGTCCTGTACCCCCTCTGAACTTAAACCTCCTGCTGCGTACCATCTCTTCTTATACATACACACACACATATTGCGATGATTAGACATTTAGTCTTATAAAATCAGTCCCCCCTAAGAGATCAAACATATTCATGGTGTGATGACACATTACACCATATATACTGAATTAAATAATGTTATTTACAAGTGCACAGTGGTCTACATGAGGGCACATTGTGCGTGTCTGAAAGAGTCTGTGGCTGTAAAACAAACAGTGAATAACAAAATGTTCACTAATGTCCCTCAGATCACAGTCAGTAACATCATCATTTAGTTTTGATGGCCCTACAGCTCGACCCAGCTCTGGAAACATGCAAGCAAAGTGGTAATGCGCTAAAGCACTAATCACAGCAGCTATAAACTAACACCTCGCTACATCCAGATCTGTGAAAGTGAAACTGACTCAAGTACTCTGTTAACGAGGAGTACACATGCCTTAACAAGAGTTAATAAATGATACTTCATTCATGCCAACAACAGCGCAGCTAAACTAATAAATGAACTGCTTGTGAAGTTAGGAGTGAAACGGCTTCTTCCAATACAGCCTTTTACCCACATTACAACAAATTAACTATTAGAGCACACGCTTGTCATATGCTGGATATTATAAATATCCCAATTACTCTTTCCTCATGCATACACTCATAGCACTTTCAGTGAGGATCTTCTGTTCAGGGGTTGGTGAGTGGAGTGCAGAGTTGTTTATGTTTTCTCTAAAGTAAACATCAAGTGTAATTTTTTTTATGTTCTCTCCAACATCATTTGGTCCACCCCTGGGGCTATGCTTATCCAGTTTGGAACCACTGCTGCAGAGTATGGGTTCTCAATGTTTTCCACCCCAAGGCCACCTGTTTATAACTAAAAAGGATAGCAGCCCACAGAAAAACTAAAATCAACTTTTTTTTATAGTTTTTCTTAATTGCTCGCACTGAAAACCTGTGTCTGCAGCTGCTCGGCCACAAATTAAACACATCTTTTTACTATTATTTTATGGCTTGTCTGTCATTTTTTAAAGCTGCAGCTTGAGCTGTAGGAACATATAAGAGCAATGAGTCTGTAAAAATTCATTTTATCATAAGATGCGTTCCCACCAGCAGTGAACTGAGCAGGATTTGGTTGGAAGCGGACCGAGACCAGATTTCCCGGATTTGTGCCGGACTGGTTTAGCTGTTTGATGCAGACCTGAATATGAGTGGAGTGAACAAAAAAGTTTGATGGTTCTGCTCCGAACAAGGTAGGAGAAAGCGCCCTAAGGAACCTCTCCACTGCTGCTGCTGCGTTGTCTCAAAGTGATGATGTTTAATTAGCCTGCGATGTTTTTATTTATAAGTCTCCACTGGCCCACTACAAACTACTGTCTCCCCCTGAGTACAGATCCCATGGACCACTAGAAGGTGCTTCACAGCCCACTGGTGGTTCACGGCCCACAGGTTGAGAAACCCTGCTGTAGAGGAAGCATTAACTGATTTTCACTTAGAAAATCAACAAAACATGTAATTTGGCCTGGGCACCCAAACTTTTGCATACAACCTCAGCATCCTACTTATATGGGCCTTCTCTCACTCTCTCACTAGGTGGCTAACCCACTAAATACTCTCCCAAAATGCAAAAATCGACCAATAAAACGAAACAAAGCAGTGTCCACTGCATGTAAAGCCAAGGGAATAGCAGCTACCTGAGCCAAAGAGGCTTTGCTTGTAGTACTCTGCTAGCTACAGATATCTTATCCTTACCTAACACATCCTTACATGCTTGAATGCTGGGGGTGTATTCCCAGTTTAGTCCCTGTATGTGTGTGTGTGTGTGTGTAGCTGGAATCCAGATAGTGGCTTACCTCTAGGCTGTGGGGAAGAGCTGGCATGTACTTTGGCTTGTGTGCCGGCATCCTGGGCTGGTTGGATTTTGGTTCTTTGGCCAGTTCTGATGGCCAACACAGACTCTGGGGGTAGTTCAGGCGTGCTGTTGTCATTGTCTTAATCATAGTGGAAAAACAAACGAGAACAAACAAACAAATAACAAACATACATCACTTAATCTTTTAACAACTTTTAGAGCTGATCAGCAGACATGTATGCGAGACCTCAGCACCGTGATTTATAGTGTATCCTGTAATTAACTGGACAAGTATATACCTTAGATATTTTGCTCTGGCACATTGTTTTTGCAATAAAATAATGATTATGCTAAAAAAGTACAAAACGTCATCAGTTTTTGCATCAATCTATTTACATCTTTTGCAAAACATACAAAATTCACAACCATACAGTTGATACAGTTCCACCATTTCAAAAGGAGCAAAAGTGATTGGAAAAAATAATAAAAACTTATAAATCAACTACAGTTCCAAAAACAGTATTGGAAATGCAAATAAAAACAAAAAGCAGTGATTTGTAAATCTACTTAGAACTGTATTAGCATAAATAGTAAAAAAGACAGCACAACTATGACACCTTTTTTTTTTTCACCTTATTAACCTCATTGTCTTTTGTAAATATATTCTGAAATTGAAGTCAGAACACAGGAAATTTTAGACCAGGAACATTGTGAAAACATTTTAAACAGGTGATGCAATCATCTTTGGGTATAAAACGAGCATCCAGGGAAGGTCTGTTCCTTGATGAGCAAGAATGAGTCGAAGCTTGCCACTTTGCCAAAAAAAGGTGTCAGTGAATAGAAGGTATTTCACCTTCTAAAATGCATAATATCATCAAAGGATTCAGGGATTCCAGGTAAAACTCTGTGCTCATTGTAAAGAGCAAGGCTGAAAAGCACAACTGAATGCCCATGACCTTTGATCCCTCAGATAGCATTGCATTACACCATTCCTCACTGCATCCACACATGCAAGTTAAAACTATGCTATGCACAGTGGAAGCCATATGTCAACGAAGTCCAAAAACACCACTGACTTCTCTGAAGTTGAGTTCATCTGAAAGAAACTGATGCACAGTGGAAATGTAGGTTGTGATCTGATGAGTCAACCTTTCCGATTGTTTATGGAAATAATGGACGTTGTGTTCTGTGGGCCAAAAAAAGAAAAGGACCATCTAGTTTGTTACCAGTGTAAAGTTCTAAAGTCAGTGATGTGTCATAATATATGGTGGTTTAGTGGGTTACCTGTGTGTGCCATGCGCCCCTGGATGATGGCTATGAGAGCTGGGAGGAAGGTGAGGCTTGAATCCCAAGTGAGGAAAAAAAAAAAAACATGACGATGGCGGGAAAAGAAGAAGGACCCCAGGGAATGTGTTATGCACCAGGGGGCTCGCCCTAAGAGAGAATCAAACTCATGACTCTCATGCTTGTATTTGGAAGCACGAAGGGACGAACAACCTGATGGGCAATAAGGGACAGGCTCAAGCGCAGAGCAACTTAGGTGAAAGACAGACTTCAAAAAGAGAGAAAGGGCTAAGAGCAGGAAACCAAGTTGGATGAGGAGTAAAATAAAAAGGGAAACAAGGAAAACAAAGAAAGTAGCTTGTCAGACTGACAAGCTATGCACCAAAGTGATAACAGCCATGCTAATCCAAAGGCATAAAAGGGATAAACTGAACTGGTCACTCCCCTAAATATATATATGGGAATCAACTAGAGGAAAACCGAAATTTCCGAGTCCGAGCATCCTGCATGTGGCAGAGAGAAGCCAAGACAGAGCACCGAGCAGCAGTTTCAGTTTCATTTGTTTGTATTTTGTGAATGAGAAAATGGCTGCTGCATATGCTTCTCTTGCCTCCAGCATCCTTCCTGAGCCTGGGGGAGTACACGCTTCTGTGAAGGAAGTATTAATGCTGGAGGATAGACACACATTTTGGAGCAACACATGCTGTCTTCTAGATGATGTCTTTTTCAGGGACATCCCTGCTTGTTATATATAGCACAGCTGTGTAATCAGGGCATGTGTGTGGTAGGCTGGCCTGCTTGCACTCCAGACCTGTCCCACTGAAAATATGTGGCTCATTATGAAAACTTGTATTAATGAAGAATGGCAAAATATCTGTATTCAAAACTGGATCTGTTGCTAACTTCAGTCTCCAAATGTTTAAGTGTTGTTTAAAGGAAAGGTGATGTAACACAGTGATAAACATTCTCCTGTCCCAACTTTTTTAGAACACGCTGAAGGCATCAAATTCAGAATGAGTGTATACTTACAGAAAAAAACTAACGGTAAAACATCAAATTTTCTATTTTTGTATTGTTTTCAATTCAGTTCAGGTCAAACAAAATGTACTAATCACTGCTTTCTGTTTTATTAGCATTTCACATACTGTCCCAACCTTTTTGGAATTGAGGTATCTATTGCTCATATTTAGTACAGCAAAGGCTTTGCAGTCAATGGCTGTGGACATATATGGTGTCCATATATATCTTCAGAGGTTGATTATATTCCTCAATGATGTTCCTGTTCCTTTTTTGTCATTCTTTTCTTTAGTAAGTGATGTTCTGCTCTGGAAAGTTCAGGTTGGTTGAATGGCGAGAACATTTCACCTTTTGGTCTTGAATGAGTCCATAATTGCTTTAATAGCGTGCTTTGCCAAGTCATTTTCCTGCTCTGAGGTGAAACACCATTTAGTGAGTTTCTTAGGCATCTGGTCAGCTCAGAGCATTTAAAATGTTTCTGAACTTTTTAGAATCGATCCTGCTGCTGACTTCGCCACATCTATACAGACTGGATAATGAGTTTGATCTGACAGTTTTTCTTCATGCCTGTAGGCATTCTTTAGTTACTCTACTACCATGATCTTCTGGAGTCTGAAAAATTGTTTGTTGTTGCTAAGTTCAGACGTGCATTCCTGCTTCTTAATTGTGTCATTGACGTATGTCCTTAATCTGTTTTTACTGTTAGCTCTTAGGACCAACAGGAAGTTACAGGTGACTGTCAAATAATGAACACTGCTGGTTATGTCAGTTGAGAGATTCTTGCACTTATGCTTTTTTCTGTGGGATTTGGTTGAACTATACTGGATGACACTGATGTTATTCTTTTTCTCATAATTTAAAAAAATGTAAGAAAGTACTGTCATATGATGCCATCTTTGCCGTAATCAGTTTGTGAAATTTCTGCCCTGCTAGATCTGCTCCTGTCAACTGTAAGTGCTCTTATTGTAAAATGGAAGAATCTAGGAGCAACAACAGCTTAGCCACAAAGCGGTAGAACATGCAAACTCACAGAGAGAGGCTGCCCAGTGCTGAAGCACTCAGCCCGTGAAGCTCACCTATCCTCAATCGCATCACTCAAGACAGAGTTCCAAACTGTCTCCGGAAGCAACATCAACACAAGAACTGTGCATCAGGAGCTTCTTGAAATGGGTTTCCATGGTGGCTGAACAGCTGTATGCAATGCCAAGTGTCAGCTGGAGTGGTATAAAGCACGCCAGCACTGACCTCTAAAGCAGTGGAAACTTGCTCTCCGGAGTGATGAATAACGCTTCACCATGTCTGATCGTCTGATGGACGAATCTGGGTTTGGTGGAAGCCAGAAGAATGCTACCTACTAAAGTTTAGTAGAGAAGGATTAACAATCTTTTTTATTTTTTTATTTTTTTTCAGGGTTCGGGCTCTGCCTCATAGTTCCAAGGTGAAAGGTAATGTTAATGCTACAGCCTACAAAGATATTTTAGACCATTTTATGCTTACTACTTTGTGGTAACCATTTAGGGAAGGTTCCAGCTTGACTGTGCCCCTGTTCACAAAGCGAGGTTTCAGGAGCTTAGTGTACAGGAACCCCCAGTGGCCTGCACAGAGCCCTGACCTCAACCTCACTGAAAACCTTTGAGATGAGTTGGAATGTCTATTAAAAGTAAGGCCTTGTTAGTACCCGACCTCACAACTGTTCTTTTTACTGAATGGGCACAAATTCCCAAAGAGTAAACTCCAAAGTACTAGGAAATTCATTTTGGGTAACATGATTGTACATTCCAAGATAATCTAGCTCAACTACACTGCAGTACTTTGCAGTTTTATCTATTAGTAGGTAAAATATCTAAAAAATGGAAACTTATTTTCGACCAACAAGGTGAGAAGTATCAACATACACAAAATTTCACTGTAATCTTGCATGTTTAGGAAGGAAAGTAAAGAGTAAAAATGTATAAGTAAATGCAAAGACCCTGTAAAACCACAGTAAGAATCACTGCTTTCTTTACCAGCCCAGATTCAATTTTATTTCTAAATAACAAGCAGGAGGAAATAAGACTCTTATGTCTTTGTGTGTCATTGTACCACCTAAAACTGTCTTTTTTGCCACCTCTAAGTAGTAGAGACTTAGAAATTTCTTAGAGGTACTTAAAGATCATTTGGACACATTTAACAGTGAAATTTAGTTTGTTGTGTTTGTACCTCCCTTCATGTTACTGCAAATAATTGTCCTTTGATGAGCTGGCCTTGGTCAGCTTACTAGCTAGAATGTTTTTGGCACTTCAGTGTAATTGAGTCACACCATCTATGCGTTACATAAAATAATTTCCTAGTACTTTAGAGTTTGCATCCCCCACTTAATACCTAGAATCAAGAGACTATAAAAGAAAACATTGGCTTTTGATGTGGGATGGATATAATGATGTATTATGTACTTGAAATGCGCCGCATTTAGTTTAAGCTTTATATGTAGCAAAGGCTGGTAGAATTTCTCCTTTGGATTTTGACTGTCACTGGACTCCACCACACACCTCAAAGCAGGAATTATGAAATAGAATGAACGATATATATATATATATATATATATATATAAGAAAAAAAAAACAAGACTCAGAAGAGACAAGATGTGTTTTGATCAGGAGAAATGGGTCTATGACAGCTGTCTTATGTTTGAAGCTCAATGAAATTTCACTGATGGGCTCACCAGCTTATATAACTGGGAGATAACTTTGATAACTCTCCTCCTGCACCAGATCACAGAGCTCTAACACTTTGGGGACATCGTTTTCTATTGAGGCCTAAAGTGGAGTCATAGAGACAGGGTCCTCCAGGGTAACACTGGACTTCACCTGACTGTTTCACTTTTCAACCTTCCTATCAACAATGAGTGAGCCTATTCACTTTAGTCTCTACAGATCATTATAGATTGATTTGATTCCATTGTTGGACACTGTAAGAGCTGTGGACACTAGTTTGGAACTTCTGCATTGTTTTGTTTGTGTTTAACAAGATCATGAGATCATTCCCTGGCCTTGCTTTTGCCATAATCTAGGCTTTGTGAGCTCGCTAAGGTAAAGGTGTTATAACATAAAGCAAAGTCTGTTTAGTTGAGCCAGTCAGAGAGCTAGCTAATTAGCAGGATGAGGATATTTTTCCACACCTTCAGTTCAGTCTGAGAAGTTGGTTGCATTTTCTGTTTCTCACAGTCGAATTATTCCAAAGCTCATAGTGATGAGTTGTCTTCTCACAGTGGAAGAATGGACAGAAACACCTTTGCAGTTTTTGAAGCTCCTGTTTTTTTCACTTATTTTCCTTTGACTTTCTCCTTCCTTATGCAAGTGGATTGTTCTGTGTCTAATCTCCTATATCACTGCTGTCAGAACAAAATCTCCAAAATGATAACTTTATAGAAGGAAAAAACATACTTTACCTTTAATGTAAGTCAAAGTAACCAGACTTGTTAGTCATTTTGGGTCATCAATTCATCATAGAATTTAGACACACTGTAACATTATGACCACCTCCTTGTTTCTACACTCATTGTCCATTTTATCAGCTCCACTTTGTAGTTCTACAATTACAGACTGTAGTCCATCTGTTTCTCTGCATACTTTGTTAGCCCCCTTTTACCTTGTTCTTCAGTGATCACGACCCCCATGGACCCTCACAGGTCCACGCACTATCCACTCTATTAGACAATCCTACCTTGTCAGCCCACCTTGTAGATGTAAAGTCAGATACGATAGCTTATCTGCTGCACAGTTTGTGTTGGTTATCCTCTAGACCTTCATCAGTGGTCACAGGACGCTGCCCACAGGACGCTGTTGGCTGGATATTTTTGGTTGGTGGACTATTCTCAGTCCAGCAGTGACACTGAGGTGTTTAAAAACCAGCGCAACACACACTAACACACCACCACCACGTCAGTGTTACTGCAGTGCTGAGAATGATGCAATGCTCCAAAATGGTAACTTTACAGGAGAAGGAAAAACAAACTTTACTTTAAATGTAAGTCAGTGGAAACAGACTTTTTTTCCAAGTCATTATGGGTCGTTTCTCTTGGTCCATTCATCATGAAATTTACACACAATGTAAAGGGTAACAAGCATTTTCAAACCATGTCAAAAACTGAAAAACCACAACTTACTAAGGCATGTGAATGAGATAATTAAGTCGTGGTCACAACTTAGTAAGACATGGAAATGAGATCATGCCTTGTTAATCAGTAGTCAAGGCTTCATTATCTGATTTCCACACCTTATAGCCACACATTATTTTTATTTAGACAGGATGTCACCAGCAGGACTCCGTAGACAAAATACTGTACATCTAACACAAATTGAACTACAAGCGACCAAGATAGTGTAGAACTGTCAAAATGAATAATAAATAAAAAACAAATAAATAAATTAGTCATAATGTTGTATTTTGTTTATCTTAAAAATGAAGGTCAAAAAAGAGAGGCATGCATTCAAGATTAAACCTTTTAATTGCTGTTTTATTTCATTGCCAGTGTGCTGGAATACAGAGCCAAACACACCAACATATCTCAGTGCAGGTTTTTAAGGGTCACTCTGTATAAGAGCCCAGTGATGAAAAAGCATGTCCTGACCTCTCCTGTAATTGCTGAGCATCTCAGAGTTGTGGTGCTGATCTGGGATCAGGTTCTTTTCTCTTTATTCTGTTCTCAGTCTCAGGACATTGATCCAGAAGCAGCCCTCCTGAGGTGAAGGTATTCTGTGAGTGTCGACCCTGTCCACTGCTAAAGATTTCTCTGACTGCCCGAGGTTCTGGCTGCTTTATAATCCTGTGTGGCTGGGGCATTTTCCTGTAAAGGATATGCAGTCCTGAAACCCGGCACAGAAAGAAGCCTCATGCACCATTTTTGTTTCAGACTCTGCATGATGTGAGGCAGTAAATGTCAGACCTGAAGTCTGTGGCCCTGAAAGTTGTTGCTGTAGCTAAGCTTACTAGTGCATCCTTGCATGTTAACAATACATGAACCATTGAATTTGACAAAAGTAATGAATTAAATAGAGAAACCTTTACAATATTTTGTACTATAGAGTGAGTCATGCATGTTTGCTTATGCAATGGCAGCATCATTTTTACATTAAAGGTTATATAAGAATCACAAAAATATGTACATGCTTTGTCGAACCTGAAAGGTGAAACGTTGGATCCCATCAGGTTCGTCGTTACAGAGTCTGAATTATTTACAGTGGTGATGAATGGAACCAGACATCTGAACAGTTTGATGCCTCTGAAAACTCACAAAGAAGTTATTACATAAAATAATTACAAATATGCTGCTTGATGTCTCAGATATTGTTTTATTATTGTTCTGAGAAGGTTTTAGTCTTTAAACTCCATTTATGGTGGAGACATACATGCAAGGTGTTATAAGGCAAACAGGGCCCAAAGAACTACAAGGGGGCTACACACGTAAGATTTTCACTCACCTTCCGACCTTTGTAAATATGATGTGACAAAAAACGTGATTTGATTTTGATTTGATTAAAAACTCAGGTACAAGTTGATTCACTTGACATTTGAATAGTAAATAAAATGGCTATATTTTTATTAGGTTTTATTATAGTTTTATTAGGTCTTAGTTTGGTGTTAAGTGTTGGAGGTCAGGTCTGAACAGAGATTTGTTCTGATTGTAAACTTGGAGCTGTGGATCAGGCAGTGTGAAGCTCTAAATTTGGGCTTGGGCCAAAATATCAGGCCTGTTTAAATCTCCTTCATATAAATTGGTAGATATTTTTTTAAAAAGACATAATCATCACATGCTGAATTGTAGGTGAATCTGTGAGGTACCAAGTGCTTTAAAATCAATCCTAAATTATACAGGCAGTCAGTGCTGCTCTTTCAAACAGGCGTAATAGAAATCTGCTCTTTTTTGTTTTCTTCATTCATGCTGCTGCACTTTCTGCAAGCTGTAGAGGATGGATTGTTTTCTTGGGAAACCCAGTGAAAAGACTATTACAGTAATCAATTCTACTTGTAACAAATGCATGGACAAGTTTCACTGCTTCTCTCTGGAATAGAAAAGGCCAAACTTTAGCAATATTTCTCACTAGATAAAAAGTTACTTCAGTGACTGTGTTTCTATGCGGAATAAAGCAGAACTCAGAATCTAAAATTACCCCAAAGTTTCTTTACATTTGGCAATCAAAGGGGCCTAGTTTTTCACAAAGGAGCTTTCTCTGAATTTTAGTACCACAAATAAATATTTGAGTTTTTCTTGATTTAAATATAGAAAAGTTTGAGACACCCACTGAGAAATATCTGACACACAGCTGGTACGCCTGTCAACAGAGTCTTGATTTTCAGATTGAATGAAAAATGTGGTCCCAATTTATATGAATAGCTCCCCACAGATTATTTATAGAGCATTAGGGTTAGAGTTAGGATTAAGAACAGGGTGAGAGTGAGGGTTAGGTTTAGGTTTGGGGTTGAGGTTAAGTTTATGGTTATGGAAAATAAATTTAATAGATATTTAGTTGGATCGAAGTTAAATGCAAGAAAATAATCTACAAGGAACTATTCAAATAACATCAAAAAGTGTAATTGCATGTCATCAGCATAGCTGTGAAAATCGATTTCATGTTCCCTGATGACATTACCAAGGGGTAACATACAAAGAGAAAAGCAAAGACCCTAAAACTGAACCTTATGGGACTCCCTAAGAGTTTTTTTGAAGACTTATTTCCCAGTGAAGCTAAAAAAGGTCTACTTATTGAACCTCCATTCTGAAACCATGTCCGAGAGGCCTATGCAGTTTTCAAGATGGTGGAGTAGAATCTTGTGATCAACTGCATCAAAAGCTGCACTGAGATTCAATAAGACAAAAATAGAAGGATGTTGTGCATCAGTGCTAAGCCTGAGGTCATTCCCAACTCTGTTCAGTGCTGTCTCAGTACAACAGTGGGAAAGATAAGCTGACTCAAATTCCTCAAATTGTTTGATACAAGATATGGATTCGTTTCAAAGCAACTTATTCTAAGTCTTTACTTAAAAAAGAAAGATCTAAGTATAAAACTGTGAAAGGCAGGAAACTTATTGAGTATGTTTACATGCGCTCAATAATCTGATCATAATCAGATTTCAAATGATCATGTAAACAGTATACTCCAATTTCTTGGATCAGAGTAAGGTCTGGAAATCTGATTAAGAAATCTGATAAAGAGAGCTGGAGGTTAGTTCAGTAATCAGATTTCTCTGTGCATGTAAACTCTCACTCTGATTTCTTTCAGATTTCTCAGTCTGCATGTGCGAAAACAGGCAACGGTACTGGAAAATAAGCAAGCAGCATTGCCATGAAACCAACTACATGCGTGACGAAATGAAGGATTTAAGTATTCTTTATCTTCTGGTTGATGTATGTTCACAGTTTCAGGTAAAGTGGTGTGATGTTTTTTAAAAAAAGCTGCAACATGAAGTTTAAGTTTAACATAATATTTACGTCACGTTTTTTTCTGTGAGTTTACTGGCTGGTTGCAAAGCAGAAATCTGATTACTGTCTCATGTAGACCCAGAGTTTTCCCATTATCTGATTACCCTAGTGCATGTAAACGCATTGATCGGATTACTGACAAAATCTGATTTTCTGCATTTATCAGATTATAAAGTGCATGTAAATGCATTTATTGATGTTCATGTTTGTTTTTTATTCATTATTGTATACATTATTTATTCATTAGTCATTTCCTTATTCATTATGACCATAACTCATTGCTTTTGTTTTATTATTGCTTGCTAAATAGTATCAACCTCAGGAGGATAGGTTCATCTTTTAGGTCTTTACTTGCTCACCAGGGGCTTAAGCCTGAATTTCTGAGAAGTTTTGTGACTGTGCCCATTGTATACAGCTATATGCAAAAGTTTGGTGACCCTGGTGACTGATTACTTGTTTTGTTGAAGTGGAAATAACACACATTCTCCACAGAGATGCACAATTATTGTTTATTTGCTGAATTTATTTTGGGAGGAAACATAAAATATGGCTTGTGCAAAAATCATGTTGTATATTCATATTTCCCACAATATGTGAAACTCACCTAATAAATTGAAATTTTAGAATAGAAATTTTTGTGTTCAAACATTTGCATGCAACTTCCAAATACATTTTAATTCATTTAAATAATCCTTAACCTGGAGATAGGGGTATAACCTGTTGCTTGGTAAATGTTTTAGCTGATTTTGTCACACCATCATTAGTCCTTTGAGCCTTTTCACCAGATCACTTTTCATTTCAGATAGTGGAGATGGCGAGACATTAAATCTATGAAAACTATAGAAAAGCTTGCATATAATCATCCACCAATACACTTTGAGCAGTCTATTAAAAACTTTGACAGTGACAGTGTTTATGCACGCATGTGTTGACTTGATTAGTCTTGCTTTCTGTGTGGTTTCCTTTCTTCTTGTTATTTAGAATCTGAAAGACAGATAGTTCTCTGTGATATGAAAGACAAGCTTATGCAACCGCAGCTTTTGTTTTTTTCTCTCAAGGTGCTAATGTTTTCATAGTGACCTTTACTAGATAGAGTTTTTGTTCCTTGTCTCATTTGGTTTGCTGCCATTCGTCTTCACCTATTCCCGATGCAGAACGCGTAGTGTAATAAGGGAAAGATGGCAGAAGTTACTCTTAATTTTCTGAAACACTACTGCCTTGAATACAAACGACGGAAATAATCCTTCCTGACGCTTGAGTGATCATCATTACTCCAGTCCTTTTCTCTACTTCAGTGATTACAGTCCTGTCTAATGATAGAGTCATTTGGTGGTGCAAATTTGTTAAATACTAAAAACCTAGCGTGAATGCCTTTAATGCTTTGCCCTGGTCATCATGCCTTATATGCATTTGAGGAATGTTCTTGAGTTTTTGCAGTGATTAAAAATTCAAATGACGGAACAAAATATTCTAACTTGGCCAGAGCAGTGCAGGAAGTAAAACATCCTTCAAAAGCCATGGACAGTCTGCATGTAATGGGGGCCCTTGGGATTAATTTGCTATATACAGGAGGCTCATAACGGAGATATAAATCTAGAGTCATTGCCCAGTTTGTAATGAATGTAGAGCACTGCTGTTGCTGTCCTTGGTGCTGAAATCTTAAATTGACTGAGTTCCCATTGGGAGGAATTCCATCAGTGTCTCATTCCTGGACATCCCGCAAGCATATAAATTTGAGCATTTAAGTGAACTAAAACTGCACTTTCCTCCTAAAGCATAGTTTACTGTTTCGAGTTCAGTTATTTGGACCCCTCATGTTTCCATGCTCTCATACGCCCCATTCAACCCATGAAGGGCTTTCTAATTACTTGATGATTTGAATTAGCTGTAATAGGCAGTGCATTACAATGCAGTTCTCTGTTTTCCCTAGTCTAAGCAATCCCTACAGACATTCTGCTTATAAACTGCGCTCATAAAGGTCGTCCCAGCCTAAAACTGCAGTTTAATGTTATTTGTTGAGTTATTGCAGTATTCTGTAGAGCAACATTGTTTCCCTCAGCCTTATAGATTTGACAGTATTTATGATTTTACATTGCATTCAAGTTATCATACATCAGTGTCTACAATACCCAGCATGCAATACACAAATATATCTTACAGCCTTTGGGAATTTTTGTGTCAACTAGTCCTGACTGCAGCAGCTGATCTATAGGCTAATAAACACAACAAAGCAACAGTGATGCTATCTTTATTCAGCACAAAATGAGCACCAGAGGCAACTTTCTACCCTTTCAGCCAGAAAAAAAGAAGCCACATTGAGGTATGTAGGTAAGCAACTATAGCTTTGAGCTCATTGTTCTCTTCATCTGATGAGTCATCTCATCATTTAAGTTCATTCATTCTATCTATTATGATGATTTAAAGACCACAGTTATACAGCTACAATAAGATATTTGACATCCTGGCAGTATCATTAGCTATCTGCCTTCCTTCTGCATTCACCAGCTAACAGAAAAATACACATTTAAAAAACCCTGCCCCCACAAATTCCAGCCCAAAGTTGGTGCAGTTTTTCAAAAGTTCACCCCACCTTCAAAATATGTATACAGTTTTATATATACACATTTTTTCTTTTTTTTTTCTTTTTTTATTTGGAGTGTTTCTTTAGCCAACCATTCAACCAATATCCAACCTCAACCAAGCATTCCATGAATGACATTTATCTATCATGGGGCAGATGCTTTTAACATTAATATTGACTAACCATTCAACTATTTCATGACCTTCAACTACATCAACCCTGATGTGATTACCCTTGGTAAGTTTTCATGAAACAGCAACAACAAGAAATTTGACAAAATGTACAAAAATAAAATGTTATTTAAATTACAACCAATAATAAATGTAATGAACAATTCTTTCACCAAGCAAGGCAGCTTGCTTAGAGTATACTATTTTTTGCCAAGCAACCATCATTCAACTGTTACATTTTTAATGCAGAAACATCACCTTATAAATATTGTTTTGCTCACCAATGTAGCACCGCAATTGTAATGCTAATTTCCACTGGGATTCTTTATGTTGTATTAGCATTAAGCTAAAGGTGCCATGGGTTGGGTTTAATACAACTAACAGCAGATCTACCCAAAACACACACATTTGATGTGCGTAAGACATTCAAGTAACACATTATTTACCTTTTATATTGGCTTGATTTTAGCCTGTTAAGCCTGCTATCTTTTATCCTGGTTGGTGCAACACTTACTCTGTACCAACAAAAACTCTGACTTTTAGTTCAAAACATGACATTTTGGCCCACAATCAAGGCCTTCATCAGATGTACTCTGTCAGAGGCCTTGAAACTGGGCCAAAATGTAATGTTTTTAATAAAATAATGTTTTTAGTAAAATAGGCAGAATTTTTGTTAGAGTGAGTGTTGCACTTTTTTATTGAAGTTTTTTTCTTTTTTCCCTTGTCTTAGCGTAATTGTTAACAAAATTGTCAGTCCCTCAGTTTCAACAAAGCAGAGCTCTTCCTTCATCTATGAGTACACTCAGTGGTTCATGTGGTGAGAAAACCAAAGTGGCTACGCTAGTGATAAAATGAACATGAACAATGGACAAAATAATGAACAATGGACAAAAGCATTTATCTTCACTTTGACATAATCATGACAGTCAATATGCTACAAACTAATGCTAGTTAAATAAACTAAGGTTAGCATTTCTCACTGCCCCCCTGCTCGGATATGTCCTCATCCTCCTTAAGTAGCTTTTTTCATTCTTGTCTTCTTGGCATATCTTGGTTTTCTGCAGTTCTTGCCGCTGCTGTCCATCTTTGCATGATTCACATATGAAAACTGCTACATCAGTAATGCAAAAAAACAAAACAAACAAGCCAAAAAATAAATAAATAAATAAAAACAAGACAGTAATGAACTCTGCTGAGCAAAGCCAGCAGCTGAGTGAACAGACTTTCCTGTAAGGACTTTGGCTCCCTGTTGTGTCAGCCAGTACCAGATTCACACCATAATGCTGAATCTGACATGCCAGTCTTTCCAGCCTGATATTAGTTTCTTATTTGAATTTCCATTCCACTTTAAGTACTACAGCAGTTACATGCTAGCGCCCATATATGTGTGAATGTTCCTGCTACCTTATTTAAGGTGGAATGGGATGTGAGAATAAGAAGCCAACTTAAGCTTTATCTAATCTTTATCTGCTGTATGAGACTCAGTTATGGTCAGCAAACCAGGGCTGTATGACTTGAGGTGGGGGCCGCTGGTTTAACCCCTAAAATTACTGCAGATATACCCTTGGATTTACCTTTTATAGTATGTCTTGTGCTCACATGTGTGTGTTTATATATTAGCACACAGTAAAAGGCCCACCAGACTTCAGACTCTCCTGATTACCCACACTGGCATTGCTGGAGATTCAGATGTGTAGCTTTAGTTCACTGTGAACTGGAATAAAGGCCTATGGTCAAGACTGTCCTCAAAGCACAGAGTGTAGAAAAAAAACTTGTTCAAAAAAGTTGTTCAAAAGTTTTTTGTTCAAAGTGTTAATTAATTTAACAAAAGTGCGTTCCTAAACTGGAAAACAAGGGTCATTGTACAGCTTTTTCACACAGGGTCTCAAAAGCATAAAAAATTAATGTATAATGCTCTTTGAAATGTTAATTTGTTTATAAGGCAGATCGTCTGTTTAGCAGCACGGATGCCTCTGATGTTATCGCCATGAGGATCAACTGTGTTTTTATATAAATGCAGTAATTATCCATTTTAACACATTAATATTTGATGATAGTGTGGAAATAAAAGTTGGCTCTGCAAACCCTACGTTTCAAACTTACTCGGAATATCACTTGGCTGAAAGTTGTTAATGGCAAGGTAACGTGGGAGAGTTGAGTGTTTCCTGGTGAATTTCACCTCAACAGATGGATGAGAGAAGTCTCCTGGCAGTCACATTCATTATCCCTGAAGGCAGGTGAAACACTTTATTTGAGACCTGACGCCCGGCTAAATATATAATTGGAGCCTGATTTGAGTGCGTGCTGCAGCTGGAGCTGAGAAGACTTCATAATGCCTTGTTGTGCAATGAGTGATCTGTGTAGTAATTACTGTGATCGTGATGTGTGATTTAAACTGAAACGGAGATAAATCTGGATGCTGACATTTCATGTGTGCAGATGTTTAATTTGTTCAGTGTCACACTCTGTACATAACGTTTCTGATATGTCTATTTCTTCTGATTATGAAGGCTCTGTTTTCATACTCTCTTGATGAAACTCATTTGCACATTTAGGATTAATTGGTTGCGTTCTGCACGTAGCGGTTGCCAAGCCATGTTTTCCCATGCCAGAAATGTATGATGTTGGCAGCTTGGGATTAATGAGCTCTAGGCCTGTGGTACAATGCTGCTAATAGGTACCATTCTTCTCCTCGAGTGAGAATGAAAGCCAAGTAATGAGGTAAACATGAAGGTAACATGGTTTCTACTTAGGAAAAGCAACACAGATGTAGCTGTGGTGGCAGGAAAAACGAGCTAGAAGAAAGCCAAGGGGCAAACATTGAAGGGGTTGAACCAGACCCCACCATAAGAGTAAAGGGACCACCCACATACAAGACTTGGGGCGGTCATGTGTTATTTCCTTGAATACAATGTGAATGTTCTGACAAAATGAATGCCCTCACATGAGATGAGTCTCCTTTTCTAATTTTCATCACGTTTAGCATTAGATTCTTCTTTCTGGATAAATTGTACACTTTCAAACCAAATGCATAGCATAGCTGTACAATCTAGCACACCACACAGCCTCACTCTGGTTTAAAACTGGAGAAGATTAAAGCTTGCGCACATCTCATACTGCTGATATGCATTAGATATTTTTGTCTTTGAGTCAGCAACAGCAATGAAGAAAATACATACTCTTAGCAGCCATAAAATAAACCAACATTTATTTTTTTTGGTACAAACAAAGGTACAAACAAATTTAATGTACCCTCGAAGGTACAACAGTGATTTTAAGGTCTAATTGTGTACCTTAAGTTTTTTCCCAGGTGAAAGGTATATATTTGTCTATTTTCATAACCTTATGTTTTAAAACAGAACAATAAAATAAAAACCCTGGAGATGAGACGGGGTGTGTGGAGTCAATACAACTTAGAAAATATAATTTCAGTGGATTATGGTACAGTTATGCTCCCTCACTAAAGGTACTGAGAGGTGCCCTTGAGGGTACCACCCCAGTGACAAGAGGGGTACAGCCCCAGTGACAGTTTTGTGCCTTTATTTCTGAGAGTGTAGGCTGTTTGACATGTTTTTGCACAACAACCAATATATGACTGAAATTTTACCTATTTGTCCTGTGAACTGGACTGTTTGATTTGACCTCTAATAGGACCCGACTGAACCTGCCTGCTGAGGACTAAATACATTTTACTACTTAAATAATACATTTTAATTTATACAAAAAGGTAGGCTATGTTGTCAATGTCTAAGAGTAGAAAGCATTTATATTAATACAGAAATTATAATGAAAATTAAATATTAATACTTAGAAAACATCTACAGTGTGAACCTCCTATAACCTTTATATATTGTGAAATGGTCATCAATACTCAGGTCACTTCTAGTCAGTCTTTCCACCAAGGGAACCCCCCAGGACCACCACAATTTGGACCTTGGGTTGGACAGTACCTTCTATGGGAAAGAAATGGCAAAAGCCATTAAACCTCTTTGAAAATATGAGATGAAATATGAAGGATGTAATCCTACCAAAAGAATTCCAACCTAAATATGTAATAGGTATAATGATTAATCTCATAAAGTTAGAGAATCTACCCATCTTCTAAACTGCTTGGAAAGTTATTGGAGGAAACCAGCCCTCCTCTCTTAGTGCAGTCTATGACAGTCTGTCATTAGATTGGCAATAAGAATTATTTCTTATCCAATAAGAAATTATTTCTTATTTCTTATCATGTTCTTTTCTCAGTATCAGTATCAGAGTATCAGATCTTTCCGTCAGGCAGGAGATTCAGAATGCCAATGTGTAGATTAAATAGGTTTAGTAATTCTTTTGTACCCACATCTACTACGATACCTAAGTGCTGTATTTTCTCTCCATGGTATGTTATCAATGTTATTAATGTTGTTAATCAGGGGGTCAGGCTGTATGTCTTATGTACCATACCAGTCAAAAGTTTGGATGCTGCATGGCTACCACAGCGTTCTGCAGCAAAATGCCATCCTATCTGGCAGCCCTCCATCCCAAACACACCTCCAGGCTATGTGAGGGCAAACAACACTTACATAGCCTGGAGGTGTGTTTGGGATGGAAGTCTACATCAGATGACCTGGCCTCCACAATCACCCAATCTAAACCCAGTCGAGATGGATTGGGATGAGTTGGACTGCAGAGTGAAGGAAAAGCAGCCAACAAGTGCTCACATCTCTGGGAACAACTTCAAGACTGCTAGAAAACCATTCCAGATGACAACCTCATGAAGCTGATAGAGAGAATGTCAACAGTGTACAAAGCTGTCATGAAAGCAAGGTGGCTACTTTGAAGAATATAAAGTATGAAACAAATTCTGGTTTGTTTAACATGTTTTTGTTTACTACATAATTCCATATGTGTTGCTTCAAAGTTTTGATGTTGTCAATATTAATATGCAATGTAGAAAATAACAAAAGTCAAGAAAAACCATTGAATGAGAAAGTCCAAACTTTTGACTGGTACTGTATGTGTATATCTGGTGGTTCTTTTATGCCATGTAGTGTTGGGCTGCCCAAGAATAATTTCCCCTGTTGGGTTAATGAAATAAATCCAAACTTATCTAATCTAATCTAATCTAATCTAATCTAATCTAAGTGATATAGAAGAGTATATTAGTACTTGTTAGATAAGTCCAACCATGGTCAATTATTTCTGCTGGGTTTAACAGTGAAATTTGTAGATATTGATCTTTTATGACACTCCTGGTGCAACCAAGTTTTTTAGAACTGGGGGAAGAGCCAAGCAAAATATTTTTTTTTTTAGTAATTATAATTAAAATGAATTACTTGGGGGGAGTATTATATGGCCAGATCATAATTATGGGAGGTGTTATCATCCTCCACACACCTATGATTAAACATATATATCTATATTACTCCTATATAACAAAATGATTCAGGAAGACTTTTTGCATTACATTTGTTACTACCTCATTAAAGTCTAGGGTCTAAGAAGAGGTTAGAACATAAAAAAGAGCAGCACACAGAGTCCGACTGAAGCCAAAAGGTATATTTTGATGGTATGTTTTCCACTCTTTCTGTCAAAAGATACAGCTTGTTACGGTTTACATGAACCTATATAAGCACAGATTTTAACATTACAACAGGAGATATAGTGTCTAAGGCCAACAAAACAAACAAAAAGGCTAACCCATGAAATAACCTTCCCTCAAACCAGAACTAAATGAATAAATAAATAAAATAAAATACAAGTTCCTTTCCTAGCTCCCTAGCTGGTGAAAAACAAGGGAAAAGGAACCAAACTCGTGCAAATCTTACATGATTTTCATATAAATATGAATAGAAAGGTTACAAATCAAACCAATATGAAACTGTAGCAATGTCTCATTAATCTATAGTAAAGAGTTTTTGGTTTGAAGCTAGTAAACATTTCTGAAGGACAATGTATGAGACCAGCATCAGGGCTAACAAGGCTAATAAGGCTATCAATCTAGCAAAGAACAATAAACATTTCAGAAGAGCTGCCGTGGCCGCGAGGTGTCTGCCACAATGTAAAAAAAAAAAACCCAGGCGCCTAATGATAGCTGGTCTAGGCCTTTTCAGTGTTGCGCCAACGCCATAGACCAATCACAAGGCTCGACCCTAAATTACGTTCTGTGCTACTCCAACCCACATGTTGGAGTGCCAACCTGGATAACAGGCAAAGACAGAAAAGGCCAAACAGAAAAAAGTGAAAAGGGGCACTAAACCAGCCACAAGTCCAGATACAATACAGAATACGTCCAAAACATACAAAACATAATCATCTCTGTTTCTGGAGATTTAAATGAAGTTTGAATAGAGAAACATAAACGTTTAACATAAGACAGAATGCCGTGCGTCAGAAAACTACGTGGTGTTTCGACAGATTTTGAGAGTTTACTGGTGCAGTTAGTGTAGAGTTCCTACCTCCAGTCCTGCAATCCCTGCACTGCATAATTAACCCCTTCTTGAGCTGAACGAGATGTGTACAGTGGAAAAAACACTAACCTATACAGTGCAGGGGGGCTCCAAGCCTGTAGTTTGAAAACCCTGAGTTAAAGGTCTGTGTAGCCTCTCGTCATTCTCGGCTTCTGTCATGTCTTGCAGGTGAATCATTCACAAAACACAGCAAATAGAAGGTGTCACACTTGCGCAGTCACTCCCTGATTCGGTTCTCAAAATGGCCAATAATATCTGTCCGCAGAGCCGCTGAACCACGGTTTCACGCCAGCGGTTTCACTCCCGCAGATTCAAGCCAGTGGCATTCAGCGCATGTGCCGACTCTTCTTTTGGTTTTTCTTAGCACGTTTTAGGCTAATTAACATTATAGTCGTTTTCTGTAGGTTTCCAATAAATATGTGATAAATTTGCATCGGGCTAACTTTATATTTTAAGCTTTAGGCTAAAACAAACTTTGGTTTGAACGCATATAGAGATTCACAGGGTTAATATTACACAAACTACAGCTTATGTGTCCTGGGTAAACTAATGGGTTATGTAGACATATAGCTCAATTAACTTACCCTTAATACAGGGGCTTTATGTGTACACTTAGATTACATGTGCAGGAATAAAACTTTACTTTAAGCAGGATTAAACTGAGCATAATATTAAGTTTTAGGCCGAAACAAACTTTAGTTTTTGAATGTATCCCTGCTGAAAAAAAATCATAGAAATCATTAAGTGTTTCTTTTTGTTTCTGATGGTTTTGTAAAGAGTTTTCCTTTATGGTTTAACCCATTACCAATGGTTGATTTGTATATTGGTATGGTGTCCCTTCCTGATTGCTAATATGCATGGCGACACATACAACCAGCACAAACATTCACTGTTTACATCAGACACATTATAAATAAAGAGGCCGGCCACTGCTTGAAAAACGAATTGGATTGCTTGTAATGCTCAACTTTCCTGTAAGGACTTTGTTTACATTGCACAATCGTGCTGTCCTACTGTGCAACTATACACTGTGATGTCACACGAAATGTGAGAATATGCTGATTTCTCTTGTCTAGTTTCCATAAATGTACTGCATGCATAGAATGCTCACATACTGCATTACTTGTTTTTGTCTAACAAGTAAAGTAATATGTAAACTGAAGACCTAAAGAAGATCCATTTTCCATGATATGGGCCATTTAATACATGTAGATATTGAATGTGATGGAAAACAGACCTCATTACATATCCATATCTATCTGGCACATACGAAAAGCAGCAAGATCGCTCCGAGCTGAGAAAATGAACTGAAGAAAGTTCCCCATCGATCAGTCTCACAGAGAGCAAGCAGAATGTCGATTTGCTGTTTTGAGTGAAGTGTTTCCTCCCGAGCCAAAACTGAGGCTCACCGGTGTATTAGTCACTGCTAAAACAATTGTCTCTCCTCCTGAAGTTGAACCATTAAAGCTGATGTCTTCATCCATCACATCCCTCTCTCCCTAGGCCCCGGAATTATTAAAGTAGAAAATCCCCTCATTCCTCCTCCAATCCTATATCTTATTAAGATATGTTCCTGGATTCAGCATGTGAGAGTCTAATAGAGACAGCTATAAATAGAGACGCAATCCCTCGCTTCCGTTAAACGTTCGAGAGAGAGAGAGAGAGGGAGAGAGAGAGAGAGAGAGAGAGAGAGAAGGGGGTGAGAGCGAGAAGGACAGATGGAGAGGAGGCAAAAGGGGAAAGAAGAAGAGAAAATAGGAAGAGAGTGAGTGGGAGAGAAAGATAAAGAAAAAGGGAGGGATAGAGGGAGACCATGAAAGGAGAGAAAAAAAGAAAGTGAAATGAGAGAAAAATAAGAAAATAGACTGAAGGGAGAAGAGAGAAAGGGAGAGAAAAGAGAAAGAAACTGAGGGAGAGAAAGAGACAAAAAATGAGTGAGTGAAAGAAAGAGGAAGAGAGAGATAAGAGAAAAATAGGAGTGAGGGAAACGGGAGATTGAGAGAGAAAGAATGAAGAAGAGAGGGAGGGAAAGAGACAGAGGAAAAGGGGGAGAGTGAGGAAGGTGGAGAGAGATGAGGGAAAGAGAAAAGAGTGAATGAGAAAGAACAAAAAGGAAAGAAAATACAAAGAGATCAGAGAAAGAGAAGGAAGAACATAATATAAAGAAACAGAGAGAAGGAAGAGATGGAGCAAGGGAGAGTAAGAGAGAAAAAAGAAGAAGAAAGACAAAGAGAGTGAGAGAGAAAAGAAAGAGGGAAAAAAATAAAGAGAGAGAGAAAGAAGAAGAGATGGAACAAGGAAGAGTGAAAGAAAAAAGAGAAAGACAAAGAAAGAGAGAGGGAGAAAGACAGAGAAAGAGAGAGAGAGAGAGAAAGAGAGAGAGTTTACCATCCTTTATTGAATATCAATTAATTACACAGAAACACATGAAAAATGAAGAGTGAATAAATATCTTATTGCAAGACATCAGAAAATGTCAAAACACCATCACCTATGGTGCAGAGGACCTCACCATAATCCCACACCTGTTCAAAACCCTCATAGTCCTGCATTATCTTATAGAAACCAAAATCTATTGTAATTCTTTATTGCATCAGTCCATTAAACACCTGGCAGACCTCACAGTTCAGAGTCCAGCTTCTTCTTTCTGCTAAAATAAATCGCTACTTTGGCCTGACCTAAAAAAAAATAATCAACTGACACTTTCTTCTCTTTTTTTATATGGAAAACCAAAAATAAAAACACGGAGGTTAAAACATTCACCAAAAGCAGTGAAAAGTGAAACCAGGATCTTAAACGAGCTATTCAAACTAGCACACTGTGTAAAACAATGGTACACTGTTTCCCTCAGGGAACAAAACAGACTCCCTGAGAAGACTGCAGGGTTTAAAATGGACACAAACGCATTGACATCAGCTATGCCATGTAAAATTCTCCACTGCATGTCCCCAGCTGACTTGGTCAGTGGTGGTTTATAGAGAGTCCTCCATGCAGGTCACTGGCAAGGCTGAAATGTGCCCACCAGGGAGTATCCACCTGACCTGTCAATTTGGACTGATTAAGCTTTTTAACAGTACATGACTTTAGCTTTCGGGCAGTCATAGCGCAGTCCACTCAACTGCCCAAGATTCAACAAGGGAGAGAGAGAGAGAGAGAGAGAGAGAGAGAGAGAGAGAGAGAGAGAGAGAGACAGAGAAATACATAAAAAAATGGGAGAAAGGAAGGATGGAAGAAGAATATAAAGAGAGAGAAGAGAGAGGGAGAAAGATAGAGAGAGAGAAAGGCAAAAGAGAGAGGGAGGAAGACAAAGAGAGAGTGAGAGAGAAAAGAGAGGGAGAGAGAGACAAGAGAGAGGGATAAAGACAGAGTGAGAAAGAGAGAAAAGAAAAGGAAGGGATGAAGAGAAAATGAAAAGAGAGAGACATGAAGAGAGAGTGAGAGAGAAAAGAGAGAAGGATAAATACATAAAAAGAATAAGAGAGAAAAGAGAGAGGGAGAAAGACATAATGAGAGAGAGAGAAAAGAGAGAGGGAGAGAGACATTAAGTGAGAGAGAAGAGAGAAAGAAGAGGAGACGGAGCGAGGGAAACTGTGAGAGGTTGACTAGTACGTCACTAATGAAAGGTGGGGATGGAGTGAAGCTGTGCGGTCTCGGTGCCGCTGTCTGAAAGCCAGACTGTGACTCAAAGCTTTAGGAGGGTTCTTGAGTTTAAGCCTGTGGCTAATCAGAGCCATTGTGAGGAGGAATCGCTGTCTGCTCTCACTCCAGCTATTTGATTCTGTTGCCATCAGGCCGAGCTGAAAGCTCAGAGCATCCGACTTGTCTGTAAGCATCACATTCTGTCACAGAGCGTGCCTGTTGCTCTGCTGACTCCTCTCCTCCGGCTCCTCTCTCTCTCTCTCTCTCTCTCTCTCTCTCTCTCTCTCTCTCTCTCTCTCTCTCTCTCTCTCTGTGTGTGTGTTTCTTTCCTCTCCTTTCTCTCTCTCTCTCTCTCTCTCTCTCTCTCTCTCTCTGTGTGTGTTTCTTTCCTCTCCTTTCTCTCTCTCTCTCTCTCTCTCTCTCTCTCTCTCTCTCTCTGCCAGATAGAATGAATTTTTTGTGGGCAGTATTGTTTTTGCCATCTCTAAGCCTCTTGAAGCTGTGGTGGTGGCTGTGGAGGAAGGATGTGTAGGTGGTATATGTGTGTGCGTTCTCTTTTTCACAGCCCACTCCTTCTCTCTGTTCTGGAGTATGAGTGTGTGTCAGACCCACTCGGATGGGTTTTCTCTGCCTCCCCATTTATATTTTTGGCTGTTGCTTTTCTGCAGCTGATTGTGTGTGTGCGCCGGTTTATTAGAAACACTTATCTAGTGCCTGCATCAGTGGGAACTTACAGAACCTTCTGGGCATTCAGAGAAGTCATAATGATTTCAGGCAACATATATGTAATTTTCATTTCATTTTTATTTAATTCTACATGGATATTTGATTTAATATTTGAATTCATTCAGAATTGTAGTATTCCTATTTCATTCTTAAGTTTTGATTAGAAACTAAAGGGTTAAAATCTTAAAATGCCCAATGGAAAACTGTCCAGTCAGAATTGTATCTCAGTGGTTTGTAGGTAGTTACAATCAAGCAAACTCTCCCATTGGTTAGGACTTCAGGAGCTGAACTGTCAGGTTAACTACACTCTCAAAAAAGATTCTTCAAGAGTTTTTAGAAAATGGTTCTATACAGAAACATGAACACTCAAAGAACCATTTCTTGATACAAAGAACCATTAAAAAGTTCTTTGTATCATGAAAGGGTTAAGTCTGATGGAGAATGTGCTGTAGATAGTTCTATATAGAACCTTTTTGAAAATAGTTCGGTAACACTTTATAATAAGGGTACATGAACTGGCAGTAATTAAGGCATTTACTAATGAATAACTAATCAGAAAGTAATGAGTCATTAATCAGGAACAAATGAATAAGTCATATATTAACAACTACAAGACTAAATTACTAACGCATGTACTAACGAATGAAGATGAAGGTAATAAAGGCTTTATTCAGTGCCTGAATTTATTAGGAATTCATGTGTTAATTAATGTTGTCACAAGATCCCCCTGAGACACAGTGCTCTGGAATATTATGCCTGTCAAAGTCAACTGTTTTTTGTTTTTTTTTATATATAGCTCCATCCTCTCATCATCTTGTCCTTCTTCTTCATCATGTTCTGTAAGCAGCCCTTGTATCTGCCTGGTTCTATCTGTCAGGTCTTGAGTTTATTGTTTTTTATTTCTTATGTTACCTCGTCTGTTTCTACCCACCTAGTGACTGTTTAGTAAAATTAAAAGCTTACACTGACATTGTTTTGCAGCTAGTCCTCATTTGTGACAGTTACCATAGTTTTAATTCATCTTTCATGTTAATAATATGACATGTTTTAACTCCTGTATTGATACACAGTGCCTCATGAGGGAATAGTTTAGCCTACAGTTACCACTAAACTCAGAAATGAGTTAATTATTGGAGTGTCTTTCTCCTGGGGTCATAAGAATCCTTAATTGTATGCAAATTTTTGTGCTTTCCCAGATCTAGTACACCTGATTGAACTCAACTGCTAATTTACAAGCTCCTGTTGTGCTGGTTGAGGTGTGTCAGAGTGAGAAAAATACAAAACTATGCAGTGTCAATTCTCAATTCACTATAAAGAAAGCAGTGATTACTGATAACTCATGATGAATTCATAATGTTTGTGCCCCCTAAAGTAAAGTGATGAACCAGTCACACTTTATTACTCATTAAATACTGATTCTTCATGATGAATTCATAATGTTTGTGCCCCCTAAAGTGAAGTGATGAACCAGTCACACTTTATTACTCATTAAATACTGATTTTTCATAATGAATTCATGTTTGTGCCCCTGAAAGTGATGAACGAATCACAATTTATTACTGATTATATACTAACGCTAATTCTTCATGATGAGTTCATGAGCTAATAAAATAGCAGGGGTCAATCATTTTACTTACCAAAATGACAGTCATTCTTTTGCCCTCTCAAGAACAGTGATGAAGGATAAGTAGCTACAATATGGCTCATATGAAAACATGACACTGACGAAATTCACAGGAATAAAAAAGCATATTTTATTATCATCTTATGGCTTCTACACAATACACAGAACTAGAGCACGTGAACATGTCACTGTAACACGGAAAATGAAGAGAAACCAATACATACTGGTTCTGTAGTTCCACAAACATCTGTAAAACGGACAGAACTGCTAGCTAATTAAAGTCATGAAGATATTCATACTGCAGCGGTGTTTCCAAATAACTCACACAAGTTGAAGATCGAGTCTGTGACTCAGCTTTACTGAAAAACTCAGAACGGAGTACAAAAGAAAGGGGAGAATACGGCGCTAGGTTAGCGCTCGGCAGTTAGCGAGCCCTCTCGCTGTCTCGGCTCAGCCTGTTTACTACTAGGCCACCGCACACATAGCCCTTCACAATAAGAGTCCCTGTCAAAGGAGGAATAACAAATAAACCAAGCAGCATAAAATTAACATGTGATTTTTACCGGACAGAATAGACGCACCTGACGCCACATATTACTACTACAATCACACGACGCTCGTGAGAAACACAAACACCTTACTATTAAATCCAAAAAGGTTTATTGCAAATAACTAAGCACCAAACCAAACATTTAAGCTACTTTATAACGAATTTAGAAATAATAGTTCCTGCAAATCCGTTCTGTTTCACCACAGAAAACAGCTGCATGTTTTACACCTTAGTCTAAAAACAGGTGAGGCACGAACATACATACTAGCACTCACAACTCTCCGACAACAATACCACATGTAAATATTATATCTGCGATGTAAATTACGTATATAATACAGTATGCATATGCATAACTCACCTTTAAAAGTAAGAAAAATGAACAAAATATTGCAAAAAGGCGAAAAGAGAAATATATATATATATATATATATATATATTATTATTATTATTATTATTATTATTATTTCAATCATTTTCATTCGCTGCTCTTAAACGTGGTACTAGAGATATTCACTCAAGTCTCTATGGCTCCTTGACATATAGCATTTAACGCAATTACTGCCATTTACTGGCAAAGAAAAATAGCAGTAATTTCCAGCTGTGGAAACAGTTGAAGTGTTACATTGCAAAATGCTGTGTTTCCATTAATAAAACATTTAGATATAGCAAATTTTTTAAAAGAATAATAGATGTATAATGGGAAACACATTTTCATTTTCTGAAGGTGGTATTTCTCAGAATAACTGTGGCATATATTAAGATAATTCACAGTTTTAATTAAATCAAATGCCTATTTTCAGTAAATAAACTAATTTACAGTTTATTAAACATACAACAGTTTATGTTTCTGTTGTAACAGTATGACATTGAAGTATGACATAGGTAATCATACATTGCATGAATAGAATGAACAAAGCTTCTGGCAGTTCGCCAATGTGTACTAACATTCTTTTTGTATGCTTAATTAACACATGAATTCCTAATTAATTCAGGCACTGAATAAAGCCTTTATTAACTTAATCTTCATTCATTAGTACATGCGTTAGTAATTTAGTCTTGTGGTTGTTAATATATGACTTATTCATTTGTTCCTGATTAATGACTCATTACTTTCTGATTAGTTATTCATTAGTAAATGCCTTAATTACTGCCAGTTCATGTACCCTTATTATAAAGTGTTACCAACGGTTCTATATAGCAGCCAAAAGGTGTCTTCCATTGCTATGATGTCAAGCTCGTAACAATAGAACAACCCTTTTGGGTGCTATATAGAACCATCTGTAGCACTTTCGTGCATATATTCCATCAATCTGAAGAACACTTTCATGATGCAAAGAACCCTTAAATCATGCAAAATGTTCCTTGAGTGTCCATGGTTCTATATAGAACTACTTTCTCTACTAAAGAACCCCTGATGAACCATCTTTTTTAAGAGTGTACCTACATAATCAGGTAATCACAGTGGAATCAACCAATCACATTTTGATTTGCATTGAGTTTTCATGAGAAAAGAATGTCTGGAATGTCTAGATACATCAATTACCATGAAGTCATAGTCTAACTAGGTTTCCGTCAGCAGTTAGACATAGAAAACAGCAACAGCAGCTCTCTGCCACTGCAAAATATATTATACATTAACGTCTGTTACAAGCTGCAAATATAAACATCTACAATGGCAAAAAATATACACCAGCATTAAATTAGAGGTAACATATTATTAGGAATCCCAAAAATTGCAAGGGCGTTATTTTTCTTGTTTTTTGGCTGAGTTTTGACATTAATGGCTCTAACTGAAGCACTAGCTATAATTGGTACAGTTTGCCATTGGCCTGCATTCAGTTGCCATCCTGTTAGAAACATCTAACATATGGGTCCACCATACAGGTATATAATTACAGACTGTAACCTATCTATTGATGTGCATTTTATCAGCCCCTCCCCATTCAACCATAGAAAAGACCAGCACTGAGTCCCAATTGCACGCTTAACACTAATACTAACTAGTGTTTGAGTATGTAGTATGTAGTATAGTCACAAGTGTCAAAGCTGAGTATACTCCAAAATCCACAATGCATATTTAGAATTAGTTGATTTTTGAGTATAGTAATGATGGACACTATTGTCCCACAATCTAACGGGAAACGGAAACAGAGGAGCTTCTCACATCTGGAAAATTCTGAAAAAATGGTGGACAGCGATGCAAGACTAGTTGCAGTGGTAGCAGGACCAGAAATGGTGTATAAATGTTCAATGATGAAATGAGTTCATCTCAAATTTGTAAAATATTCTGTAAAAAAAAACAAATGTGCTATACTTACTAATGTTTTAATTTATTAGCGTTTCTGTAAGAAATTTTGTGAACGCACGTTAATTTGTTAGCTAGCCTTCAGAGTCTAGCTTGCTATGATGTGTGTTGTCATAGCAACGGTTCATCACTTCCTGTTAGTAAGAATGGTGTAGTATGTTAATATTTTGTGTACTAACCTGTCAAGCTTATACTACTAAGATTAGTACACAGTATATACTGTATAGTATTAGAGTGTAGTACACAAGTGGGACACAGCCAAGGACTACCGCAAACCAGATATTACTTGGACGGTGGTCCAGCACCACCCAAGCAATAACACTGACATGGTAGTGTGTGGTATTGGTGTGAGTGTATCAGACACAGCGGTGTTGCTGGGGTTTTTACACATGTCCATGTCACTGGTAGGTTGAGAGTGGACCACCATTCAAAAATATCCTGCCAAGAGTGGATCTGTGGTGAAAACTCTTGATGAAGGGCTAGCTATTTTTATAACCAACTGCCTGATATAAAGGTCAACATAGGATTGTCCATTTCACTTCTGAATTCTCTAATCGTCCCCATATCAGCCGATATTTAAACCCCAGTGAAGTCATGAATCATCATTTGTACACTCAGATGGACTAAATGTGAAATATTAATAGGAACATGGCAAAATTTGTGACACATGGTTTTGTCAAATATTTTTGATGTGTTGTTTTTTTTCAGTTAAATTTACTTCAGTTAAAGAATTTCTCTCATATTTTCAGTGTTTGGTTAAACACATGACCGTTTTTCCCCATTTAATTTTTTCATGACCTTTTGTTTCCCCAAATAATTCTGGAGCTGACAGTATATAGTATGTGTTTCTGACAAAATAGCTAATGAGTGTAGACACAAGAGATGTTTCTGATAAACTGGCAACTCAGTCTTGGTGTACGTGAGAACACTTGTCCATGGCAGAGCCGTGTCCACTCCTCTCTCTTTCCTCCTGATGGATTTGAGGCAGTAGAGGAAGAGTGTGGCCTTCCATGAGAAAAGGCTTACAATCTCCTCCACACGTCCACATTTCTGCATTGTTTTTCTTTTCGCCTGTCCATGAGAACCAATGAGCTTTAGACTGCTACACTCTCGCCTACAGTCTGATAGCATGTATAAATCACCCAGACTTCTCCTGGCAACCAGTCAGGAGGTAATAAGCCGTGGAAAACAAAAACAGAAAGAGGAAGATGTCAGCCTCGAGTTTGCTTTAATTCCATTTTCCGCAGTGCAATTTCATGCCATGTTTTCATACCAGAGACTTTGATATGGGCTCAGGCAGCTGCTCCTGTTTGCTTAAGCTATACCATTAAAACAAGGCTGAAGCGTATTCTGGCTCCAAATGGTGCGTGATTGGCAGGGACCAAGTTCATTGTTGGACTTTGCAGTTTCACCATCTCTTGTCTTATCTTGGCAAAGTGTAGGCTACAGATTGGCCTTATGTACTTGTTTTTTTTATTAGTCTAATACTTAACAACTCTAAGACTCCAGGGATATTCTTACTCTCTCCCACGAATTAGTCATAGAGCAAATAAACATTGTGACAAACATTTTCCTGGGCAGTATGATGCTCCACTGAATGCCAACACCTGTCTCCACACCTGTTCCATAGTGCATGTCATCATCTCCAGAGTATAAACACTTCCGTTTTTCAGCCTCCACTTTGAAAAATCTTCTTCTTTATTCCACAAGTTTATGTCAGTGACATTTCCTGCTGTATGTTACTCAGTACTTTAATCACCAAAGCCTCAATAAGGCACACTCGTATTTTCCCCCCATCTCCAAGATCATGAAATAAACATATGCTAAGTCATGGAAAAAGTGGCAAACCTCCCATTTATGCATGAAATGAGCTGTTTGTTGATAACCTTGACTGCATAACTGTTAAAAATCTCAGCAAATTTTGACTGATCTGTCTCCACCATGCCCTATGCTGTTATTTTGAATCCGAGCCTATACAGTAACTGGGCTGCCATTCAGATGATGGTCAGCCTGAATGAGGTCCAGAAGGAAACTGGTGGGTGTTCCAGCTCCTTCTGGCCTTTATAGGCTGCTCCATCACAACCACCACCACCACAAAGCCCATACCATCACACAGCTACAGTAGCTGTCCAAATTTGACACATTCCTGCTTGAATGTATGTTTAGCATAATCTTTAAAACTTCAGTGTAATGGCTTGTTAAACTGAAAAATCAAATTTAAACATTTGCCCTCTTACCCCAAATGTAGTCGATCAGCCAAGACATGTTTAGTGTCTGGAGTTTGCTCTCTTAATGTTGCTACTTAGCTAATGTGGTTTACAAGTAATTTAAGTCACCAAGTAATTTTGCTGTTAAAAAGTTGCGATTCGCTAAATAGGCACAAAAGCTCTTTAGCAGGCCCGGATCAGCCTATGGATTTTATGGCTGCATGGCCAGGTGCCAGGGCCACTAGGGCGTCCCCACAAGTAATAATGAGAAAGAGCAGGAACTTTACTTGCAAGACAGCAGAAAAATTTCAAAGTTATAGCCGATTATAACTTATTAACCTACAGATACCCTCCAGGTTTTTCCGAAACTCCATTTTCTCTATCGTAGCACTTGTTCAGCTTTCCGTCATTACTTCAGTCAAGCTTTCAGGGTTTTAGCAGTGAGCTAATTTGAAGCTCCATATATTCAAAAGACGAGTCTGGGGGCTCTGTAAAAGCGAGATCTGATATGAGTAGATACCATGTCTATAACCAAATATAAAATGCCAGCTACCTGGGTAAAAGAAAAGTCACATTGTTCTTGTTGGCAGTGATCTGCAAAATTTCTACTTTCATGCATAAAATAATCAGAAGTACAATAAATTAAAAAATCAACATCTTCCATGCCAGCGGTGGCAGTATGCTTTAGCTTGGAGTGCTTGACAGTTTGAGTTTTTGAGTTTGTTGCTTTTTTCCATTTTTATTGTCTACATTTCAGCTGTCTGATTTAAAATTGTTGTCTTCAGTGGCTTAAATATGCCTGTGAAGAGTGGACACATGCTTTACAAGGACATGTTGCATTTCCCTATAAAGCATGCGTCCACTCTCTGCATTGCTTGTTGGGTTTATGTCAACCCCTAACATTCCAGGTTTATTTCATACAAAGGCTTATTATTCAGTAAATACAGAGACTTCATTGCAAACTAATGGAGCTATTCATAGAAATGTGTAATAAAACCTGTTAAAAGTTAACCTGCATTCTCATTAATGTGCTATTGTTTTGCCTCGACTGTGAAAAATATGCATGTAAAGCAATGACATGCTCAACATCACATGGTCAGTATGCTGCCATCGTAGTGCTGCACATCCCTCATGTAACCAGCTGGTCGCAGCTATTTTGCATTTTTGTTTCATTACATATGCATTTATAGGAGCTTTCCTCTCAGCACAAAATACTGTGAAGAGATAATTAGAATGAAGCATCTACTCCGATTTAGACTGATAGTAAACAATGACTGTGTGCTGTTGAACTGTAAAGGGCCTGTGAAAAGCTTTCCTTAGTTTTTGTACTAACATGCCATTGCCATTGTTTGTGTTGAGGAATAAAAAGAGACAAAAAATACACACATACAGACCTGCCATGTCACATTACTCTTAATGTGATGAAGGAAATCAAAAACCTAAAACCTAAAAGCAGTTTTAAACTGCAATCTACTGAAACTTTGGGTACATTTTTTAACACTGTCAAAATGCAGGTTTTGCCTAGATAATGATTCAACAGTTTTCTATTCAAAACAATTGTTAAGAGCACATTTTGAAGCTCTTTGGCTCTGCAATCTCTGCTTCATTAAAGCTACTCATTACTCTGTTGTTCCTGTGTGCTGTGGCTTCTGTACATGCTGTTGTTTGTGTACGGTGGTAGAAATGTCATAGCCATTCACTGATGCACTGTGCGTATTTAAAAGGTTATACTCAAAATTACACAATACTCAAACAGCCTGGGTGCGACAGTGAGACAGAACTGGGATTTTACAATATCACATGGTTTCCAAATGCATTGGGTACTGAACTCAAGTTCAGCTCATCTTCATCTCCAGCTGAAAATGAACATGTGTTTCAAAACAGAAAGTTGAAATAGTCACTTATTTTATATGACGTTTATAGTAATCTGTCTTGTCAAAATAATGCTTTTTCTTGAAATAATGTTACAATGATCAGATACTTTCTCAATAAGTAATAACTCATAGATTTCAACTTGAAATAAGTGATTATTTCAAGTTATGAGTCACAGTTTAAACCAAAAACAGGTGAAAGGCTTTTTCTTCTTCTGGCTGGGCAGAAACAGACTTTAATCCAAAAGCATGTTAGCCAAACGTGTGGTTATATTGTGCTGGTCATGTGTTAATTACAAAAGTTGAGTCTGTGTTTATTTACATTGACGTTGTTAGAGGTAAACCTGCTGATTTGGCCACTCCCACCATTGCAAAGTGTCAGTAGGTCATCAACAATTAGTGCTTCTTTTAGTAAATATGCCCTATAGTGTCATAGCTCCAGTGCTAAACTAAAAAGCAAACTTCAGGCACCAAAAATGTCAGAGACATAGTCTCTGGTCAACTATGTTTTAGAAAGAAATGTGAAATATGATTTGTTGGTGAACACTTCCATAACAAAACAGTTCAGCCAAAAATTTACTCAATTTTCCACTTACTTCAGATGTAGTTGACCAGTTACATTGGTCGGCTATTTGGTGTCCAAATTTGTTTTCTTTGGTTTTCCCCCTGAGCTACAAAGCTAATGTTGCTAACAAGTATTAGACGTCAGTAGACGCTCAAATCTCATCTGCAAAACGTCTCTCCAACTGCATCTAGACCTTCACTAAGGTTGTGCAGACTTGTGATTTAGGACACTGTAAGACTTACTATGAACTAGAGAAATGAACAAATATTCACCATATAGCTAAACACAAAACAAAAACAATGCTCCTCCAGCAAGAAGTTCTGAGCAGCTAACAAGTGCTCAGTAATGTGGATCTGCTTCAGAAAACCTCCCAGGTGGCTCCTCATTAAGCTTCTTGAGAGAATACAAAGAGTGAGCAAAGCTGCATTGAGAAAAAGGAGGGATAATCTTTATTTGTCCCACCTCATTTGGATAGTCCATTATAGATTATGTACAGATGTTCAAATGATTAACAAACTTTCTGGTGGCGAGTCGTCTCTAAGTATTAGAGTTATGCTGTTAAATAGTGCCAAAAATGGTTCTTTGGTCAGCGCCAAAGAAGAACCACTTTTAGTTTTTCCAAAATCTTTTCAGTGGAAGGATCCTGCTTATGTGTGGTATTGACCTCACTAACATGCCCTAGATTCTTTTCAGCCCTGCCTGTTCAGTTTCAATGTCACAGAAGTGTGAAAAAATTGATCTGCGGCATGACAGCTGACGGACAGAAGAGCACAATAAAGACTGAGGTCTTCACAGGTGATTCTGTGACCCATTCACCACCCGCTGAGGATGCGGACCATTCGTTTTCATGTTTTATTTCCAAGAGTGAAGGGTTTTTTGTTGGCCTGCCACATTAAATGTCATTTCTATCCACCAAAATCATACAAAATATTGGCTTTCAGGAACTCTACATCAAACCATTATTGCCATAGTAACAGCTCTTTTTTTGGTCAAAAGAAGACATTATTTGTTTACACTTTTTAGACTTTTGGTTTAGGCAAGGCAAGACAAGTTCAATTGCTTGTTACCACATGAAGTATTTTTTTTACATTGAACTGACAAGCCCTTTTACAGTGTACTACATTTCCAGGACTTTATGAGAGGAAGAGCACCAAAAGTTACCGCTTTTACCTGCTGAATAGCAGCCGCAACTGAACAAAATCTTACTTTGAAGTAATACCAACCTCTAAGCCATTAATCAATCCAATGCCTGCATCAGATCAACCTAAAAAAATATTTATTTGGTAACAAGCAATTAAAGTAAGCAATTAAAGCAAATAAATTTTACAGTGTAGCAAACTTAAAAAACTTTACTCTGCTTTAAGCTTTAGCTGAGCTATAGCCCACTTTTCTCCCATCTCCATCTCCAACCTGATGCTTCCTGATGCAGTTTTATCTGCCTTGATCGGGTGCCCACTGCTCGCCTTTTTCCCGGACCAGTCTGACCACCACGGAGCTTCCTTCTGTACAACGCTGTCTGACATTGCTACTTCTGCTTTTCGTATCTTTCCGTATCTTATATTAATGGACAAATCTCATTTTCTGCTGTTATTGTTTGGTATCCAGAGTCGACCAGAGGAGGATGGGTTCCCCTTTTGAGTCTTGGTTCCTCTCAAGGTCTCCTCTTGCTCTTAGGGAGTTTTTTCTTGCCACTGTCGCCATTGGCGACGCTCGCTGGGGACCTGGATTTTTTTTCTGTAAAGCTGCTTTGTGACAACACCTGTTGTAAAAAGCGCTATATAAATAAACTTTGACTTGACTTGACTATGTGACCAGCAGTCTGCGCCCCAATCCTCAGAGTTAAAGGGTGAATTAGCAGTTGTAGGCTACATTAACTCCAGCGCTTACAAACATTTATTGTTAAAACTGTGTTAGAACAATCAGCAGAGCTTTATCTCTAAGTCTGCTGTGGAGCCACAACAGGGCAGTAAAAGAGCTGACCCCTGTTCTGTGCTGTATTGAACCTTTGTCTTAAAATAGTGGTTCTTCTACGGCATCAACCAAACAAGCACCTTTTTAACAGTGCAGGGTTTGGATTAAGACTAGGGTAAGGGCTAAGTTTAAGGTTTGGGTTGAAGGTTCGAAAAATAAAGGGGAGTTTAGTAGATATTTAGCTGAATGTAAACTAATAGCAAGGTAAGCTTCTATAGTTGACTATCCAAATGGAGTGTTAGTGGTACAGGTTTGATTTGTTTAGCACATTTGTTTTTAGTCCCTGCATTTCTCCATATGTGTAATTCCATCCCAAATGTGGTACTGCATTTCAGAGCCTCTGCTGCAGGTAACATATGTGAGCTTATAATAACACTGGCTATACTTTTATTGCACAGCAGAACATTACATAAACTAGAGCAAAATAAACCTCTGCAGTGCAGAACAGGTTTCAGATGTACGTCATAGATGCACACACTGAGCATTAAATGCAGGCTGTGGGTGTTCATTTAACCCGAGATTATATAGTAAATGGTCATTTTCTCTTGTATAAAACCATTTTAAGGATGCTCCATATTTTGCAAGTACACTCGCACTCACATTTATCACTGAGCTGAACTGAAATTATCCTTGTAGTTGAAGCCTGTTCTGGTGGATTGTTTTCGTCCTGGCCTTGCAGTCCTCCATTATAATCCTGAAAACAACCATTCCTTTGGCGAGCAGACTAAACAGACGTCTGCAGCACCCTTTGAACTTGGGACAGTTCCCATCGCTTGGATAAAAAATGACATTCCAGCATCTGAGCTCAGCACTTCAATCATGTCCTGATTATACACTGCACATACTTACAGCCCCAGCCTCAGTGTTTGGTGAGGGCGACTGCTATTGAGTGTTGGGTAGTGTTTTCTTTTACAATCCCTTAAGTTTCATGCATTAGCCAGGTAAGTATGTGGTACAAATTCCAAAGTAGTAGGTAGCAATTTTGGTTAACATGATGGTAAGTTTCAAGACAGTCTAACAGTCTAACTAAATTACACTAAAATGCTCAGCAGGGTCTTAATGTTAACTGGGAAAGTGTGAGGTAGCAGCTCCACAGTACTGTGTGATTATTTTGAGTAAAAAGTACCAGATAATTACATGTTGAAAACGGATTTTCACAAATAAAGTACAAACAGTCTTATAGACCATGTGCCTGTTTATTACTTAATATGAATCTGGGCTGAAAAAGAAAGTAAATGATTCTAATGGGTTCTTACCATCAACTATCTTTGTTTCTGATTTACTTTGCCACTTAAAAAGTGGTATTACATTGAAATTTGCTGTGAATATTGTCACCATCACAAAAATGGTAACTTCACAAAAGAAGGAAAAAATGATTTGAACTTTGAATGGAAGTTATTGGAACAAGATTTTTCCCCCAAGTAATTTTGGAGCATTTCTATTGGTCACATGTTGAAAAGAGCAGCTGGCATTTTCAAATTCTGTTAAAAAAATGGACATGCAGCAATGAAAAGTTCATGTTCATGTACTTCATGCTCCAAATTATTGAGGTTTTTACTATGTCCTTGACCAGCTTAATAGTAAGAAATGACTTGATGCTTATCATCATTTTACCCAAAATTAATACATAGCACTTTGGAGTTTCTATTACAAACACAGTCAGGCATTTCAGTGTAATTTAGTCAATACGGGAACTTATCATTTTCTTACTCAAAATAATTATTTAGTACTGGAACACATATTATGACAGCCATTTTTAACAGTGTAGTTACCTGGTTAACACCTAAACATGTTGTATAAAGCATCTAAACCCTAATAGATTCAGTTTACTCAAACCATTTGAGAAAATGTTGCCTCAAATGAATGAAAGCCAAGTAACTTTTCTTTCTAAATAGGTTAATCTTGCTCTTAAGGGCACACAATATACATGTACAAATCATTTCCTAGAAAAAAAAAAAACTTTCATATAGACAATAAATGGCTGATGGATTTTACCAAAATTTTCCACTTTTGATGGAACCTGGGCAGTCCTAATCTTGGGTCATGCGTAGTATCCTCACCAATCATGAGACGGATGTGGTTTGTCACAGCCTGCAATAAAGCTGTGTTCACTTAGCGTCTTTCTGTGATTGAGTCTGGGAAAGTTACAGTGAGAAAGCTAACAACCAAGCGAAAGCTAACCTAGCAAACATACTATTAAGGGAGCTCATCTGTGTGCCTAACATCTGTCCATCCATTTGTATAAGTGGCTGACCCAGAATTCCCTGGATGCACATCTAGCAGTAAAGTGAATAAGAGCCAATCCATTAAGATGTCTGGAAAATGTTTTTAGAGAGATGTGGACCCATTTCACTCAATTCTGACCTCTTCATTCATGCTGTGGTGTTTAGTTCTGCATCATAGGAGGTTGGAGGTGTTGGACTGACGGATGTCAAATACAAGTGTTCATTAGAATAATTGCTCTGATAAGTGATTGTGTAACACTCAATTTTAGTATCATACAAACGTATGTAATATTTTACTCTGTGGGACTTTTTTTTTGTTTTTCAGTTGTTTGTGTTGAATACATACAGCCTTTAAATTTAACAGACAAAGTATGGCTATCACTTAAACTATAGTGCTGCTGTAAATTGAATTTTTAAGCTAAAGTGACTACAGATTCATGAAATTTGATTGTTTATACGATTATACAATACTATGATTTATAGCACTGAAAACATAAGTAAACATTTTTTTATACAGCCAGCTTCACAATTATTAGCACCTTTAATTAACTCAATATCAACACTGAATATATTTAAAAATCTAAGTTTTTTAGCTAAACACAATTATTGCCACCTCTGTTTTACTAGTACTTTATGCCTCCTTTTGTCAACATTACAGCAATGTGTTTTCGCCCATGATGCTTAGTGAGAATACAGAGCTAGGAATCTGAGATCACTCGTCAATACAGGACCTCTCCAGATCCTGCATGAACCTGGGTACTCTTATTTGGACTGTCCTCTTCAGCTCACCCCACAGGTTTTCAATGAAGTTCAGATCAAGGCACTGTGCTGACTATGTTAAAAGCCTGATTCTGTGGTCAATGAAACAGTTTTGTGCTGGTTTTGACATATTTGGAATCATTTGGATCAAACACAACCCAGTTTTAGCCTTTAGGCAGAGGCAGCCAGTTTCTCATTTAAAATCTATTAAAACTCTGTGATGCAGTGTATCCTAATAAGGTTCCCAGAAAATCTGCCCCAAAACATCACAGATTCTCCACCATACTTAACAGTAGGATTGAGGTTCTTTTCTGTATGACCATCCTTTTTATACCAAACTCACTTTGCTATGTGTGGCATAAAAGCTCGATTTTTTGTGATCTGACCATAAAACCCACTTCCAGACAGAGTTCTTGTAGCATCTGGCCACGTACGTTTGTGGTTGGATGAAAGAAATGGTTTTTGTCTGGCATGCTTTCAGAATAATTTTCATGGCACAAAAATGTTGTCCAGTTGTAGTTTTGGAGATTTGTTTACCCCAAAATTATACCAATTCTGCAAAAATCCAACTGTGGACTGTGATTTTTTACCTCTCCAACAATCATCCTTGCCTTGCATTTCTGTACAGAGTTGTAATGATCACAAGGTCAGATGTGGAGAAAAGCTTCTCTTTCAGTAAGAGTTTTCAAAGGCCAATTTGGTCTTTTGCTTAGTTACAACCAAACAAAATGACTATTAAAAGACTGAAAGGTTCTGTGCAAGTACATTTTTCATTCATGAAGGTTTAAACAATATAAATGTTCTCTCAAAGGTACAACAGCAGTTTTAAGGTCCAGTTGAGTATCTTAAACAAGTTTTTCCAGGTGAAAAGTATATATTTGTATCTTTTCATAACCTAATATTTCAAAACAGAACAATAAAATAAAAAGCTTGTAAATGAGATGGGGGTGTGTGGACGACTTAGAAAACATAATTTCAATGGATTATAATACAATTATGTTCCCTGACTAAAAGTACTGAGATGTACCCTTGAGGGTACCACCCCAGTGACAAGAGGGGTCCTGCCCCAGTGACAGTTTCGTACCTTTTTTTCTGATAGTGTGCAGTATTGTTCCAAAGAGTTCAGTTTTGAGTATGGAACATTTCCTTTTTCAGAATGCAGTCTAAAAGTCTTCTTTGCACCAAAAAGGTGTTACAATGACAGTAATGGTTCAGTGGAGAGTTCTTGAAAGCCAGTATTTTGGATGATTTCAGTGGATACGAGTGACACTTAATGTGGTAGACTGGCAAGGAACTCTTCATTCTTGGAAAGAAAAGTGCTTGCCACAAATACAACCATGGATGGTCCATGTCCTCAGCAGACGGTGAACAGTGAATGCAGATTCTTGCAGAATCACCTGCGAAGAGCTCAGTCTTCATTGTCAATCAGTTGCAATGCTGCTGATCAATTTTTTCGCACTTCGGTGACACTGGCACTGAACAGGCAGGGCTGAAATGAATCTAGGGCATGTTGGTGAGGTCCATACAGCATGTAAGCAGGTCATATCCATGGTAACCTAGCTGAGTGAGTAGGGCACTGTAAAGTGAATGGGAGAACGTGTAGCTGACTCATTTGTGTAGGTTACATTTATGAAGCTGTTGCGTTCTGCTTCATAGTAATAATAAGAAGAGAATTCTGCACTTATGGATGACAGTCTTTAAGATTTATTTGGCATATATGACAAGAAAACAGTAACTGGTTCACAATGTTCCGCAGTAGGCTTTGTCAGGTAATTATGAGGTCTGCTGGTGAAATCAGTTTTGTTTGCCCCGTTACTCGTTTCTTCTTAAATATGAAAAATAAATGCTTAGGATTGAGAGGCGTGAGTATCAGGACTGTCAGAATAAAAATCAACATCTGAATATTTCTTGACTTCAAAGAAAAAATGCACATTCAAATGCAGAAAATGTCTATTTCAAAGTCTCTGTTCCAGGTCTGTTAGCTACTAACATTGTCGTAAAAGATGAAAAATTAACAGAGGGAAGAACATGGCTTTGCTAAGCATAAAAAAACAGTACAACAATTTATTTTAGCTTGAATTAGAATTGTATGTGTTTTTGGCAGCTCAGCCATTCCTAATGAGGCAAAGTGTTTACTTTATGAACTGAATTACAGAGGCAGCCAGTTTCTCATTTAAAATCTAATTAAAGTCCATAATGCCATGTATCTCAAGAAGGCTCTCAGGGCCTTTTCAAAGAAAATCTGCCACAAAACATCACATATTCTCCATCATACTTACAGTACTGGTGATCTTCTTTTCTGTATAAACATCCTTTTTTATGCCGAACTCACTTTGCTGTTTGTGGCTAAAAAGCCCTATTTTTTGTAGTCTGACCATAAAACCCACTTCCAGTCCACTTCCTGTAGCGTCTAGCCACTTATATTTGTGGTTAGATGAAAGAAATGGTTTTCGTCTGGAATGTTTTCAGAATAATTTGCTGGCATGAAAAAAATGTTGTCAAATTGTAGTTTTGGAGAGTTGTTTAACCCAAAATGATACCAATTCTGTAAAACTCCAACTGTGGACTATGATTTTTTGCCTCTCTAACAGTCATCCTTGTCTTGCTTTGTGTAAACAGGCATAATGATCACAAGATCACATGTAGAGGAAAACTTCTCTTTCAGTATGAGTTTTCAGCGGTACATGATCTTCACTCAATTTGGACATTTGCTTAGTTACAACCAAACAAAATGACTATTAACAGATGAGCAGAAACACATTCTTGTGTGAGGTAATGATCTGCTTCAGATGGCAGACAAGCTAACGCTCTGATTGTAGCCACCTTATAGCAAATAATCACCTAATCTTAACTGATTTACAGCCAAAGACTTAAAGAATGACAAGAACACTGGCCACAGAATTTTTTCTGTTTTGACAAAAATGGCTCAAATTTGGTGTAAGGCCACTTTGTGGCACTGTCTACAATTCTAAAATTTTAATTACTCAAACTCCATATCTCTAAAGGTAATAAAAGTCAGAATTTAGGGGGAAAAGGCAAAGCTGGCAGATACAGTGTAAGTAATGTCTTAATTTAAGTTAGTACATACTTTCTTTTTACTGCTGGACTTCTGAAAGACACTGCTGTTCCAGTCTGATTACAAATGTAATTACATTTGTTGGTACCCATGTGTAATTACATGAGAGGGAACAGGCTGTTACAACAGTTAAGATACACTTGTGGAATTACATGAGGAAAACCTGAAGTTTATACACATGGTTAATTACATAAGGTATACTTCTGTAATCCATCTGTAACAGCAACTAAATCATTAGTAGTTACATTGTTGTTGCACATGTTGTTCACATGTAACTACACAGTTGTTAGAGACATTTAATATAAAGTGGGACCAAACAGGGTTTTTTTTAACACTTAGATTGTATTATTTTTACAGGATTAGCAGTGCTTTTCTGAGTCCTCCTCTGTATCATTTTTCATTTTTATATTATTTTCATTTTCATTCTTCTCCTTCAAAATCTACTGTTGTAATCATGTTTAATCATACTTTTTTCCAGTCTTCTTTATTTAGTTACTTTTTAAATTTTAATTTGAGTTATCTTTGTATTTCATCATTTGTAAAGCACTTTGAATGACCACAGTGTGTAAAAGGTGCTACATAAGCAAACTTGCCTTGCCTTGTATTTCTCCATGTTCTTAAAAACATGCAAAATGTACACCTTTTTAATTTTAAGGCAAAATCTATTGGAGTAAAATTATCCATTTGCTTTTCAAAATATAGTGAAGTAAAAGCACACCATTCATAATCAAGCAAAATGTTCAAAAATGTTATTTTCAAGTTTATTATTAAAAAACCACAGCTGCTATCGCACATCATCAGTCTGCTGAGGTGAGACTGTGCACTGATTATGAAAAGCGAATGTTCTGTACAGCTAATGTATACTGACCTCCTTTTGTTCTATGTGTTATGTTGGCGCCAGCATCACAGAGCTGTCCTTTGATTGATTACATGAATTCCTCTCTGCATGTAACAATTTGTGGCCACCTTATGTTCTTTGTGTGCTTTTTTGCATGCAGAACAAGTGTTTATATATGTTTTCCCAACATACATTTAAAGGTACATTGGATTGTAGTAATACTCATTTCACTTTTAAGTTTTTGTAAGCAACAAAATGGTTAAATTCTTGAATCGGCCACCAGAAAATTATCCAATCATGATTTTTTTCCTCCATGGCGTCTAGGAGAGCTAAGCAAGCCCTTCTATTGGTTAGGACTTCAGGAGCTGTAGTGAAGGTCTAACATGTCAGATTAATCCCTCAAAATCTCAGGCTTATTACATACTAAGTCTTATTATTCAGTAACTACAGGGACTTCAGTGCAAGCTGGCTAGGCTACTCTTAGGTTATAGAAGTGTGTATTAAAATTTTGGACTTGCCAGTGGGCTCTGGCCAACATAGGGGTAACCACTAACATAAAATGAAATCAATCAACTACATTTACAATAAGTGGGACTAATTTCATGAGAAAAAAACATCCCTTTCAGCCTTCTGGAGGTTCTAGAAATGTTAGAATTGGAAAACAGCAGCATCTCTATGTCAGGACTCTTTACTAAAAGGGTCTATTTAAAACTATATACTACAAACTGTAATACTAAGTATTATCACAGATGTATTGAAGTCCAGTGATGTCTCAAAGTTTCTGCATCATTCAGTCACTGGGGTCCTTTACACTCTGAAAAAGTGAGAAGAACATGAAGAATAAATGGATTACTTGAGTAGCACTGATGATGAATTAATCAGTTTTCTTTTAAGCACTGACATGCACACATTGAGATCCCCCCAATTAACAGAAAACACAACATGGGGAGTTCCACTGCCTCATTCAGGAGCTGAAACTGCATAACAAGCAATTCTGAAAGTATTTTCATATGTAAGTTTTGAAATTTGAGGTTCTGCTTCTGCCTGTTGCTTATCTCATTAAAAAGGGGCATTCATTAGCAATGAAAGCTGGTAGTTTGCAGTTTTTCATCGGCCTGAACAGACTAATGAAATCTCTCTGTTGTTGGTTTTAATCAGTTTTCTCTCATTAATATTACGCAACAAATATAAGTCAGTGAAACTGAGAGTCAGTAGTGTTGTTTCAATGACATTTAGCGAGTTGTCAGATTTCCTTTATAAGTGTTTATTTGGTTGATGCAATCCTGTTGAGTAAAACTCAACCTCTTTCCCTTCGTCTCCTGGTATCATCTATTTGCATACTGTTTTACTTCATTTACTCATCCTCTTCATGCTGTTTTCCCCCCAGCCTAACTTCCATTGTGTGTACATCTATCTTAAACTCTACGATTAGCTGTCTAGCCTACATCGTTATTGGCTGTAAGTACAAGTAAGTGTATAATTTACTGCTGAGCTTAATACTGCAATACTCAATAACACAGTAATAACATAACAAATTTATGACACTCTTACTTAAACCTAATAACTATGTTCTTTTTCTACTTTAATTAGTACATATTTCTCAGCAAAGCATCTTAAAAGGCTACTTAACACAGTTGTGAGGAACTGCTTGACATACTAGTTTTAAGTAAATCCAACATTTTTTAGCAGGATCCACTAAGATACTAAAAAACAGTTATGTACAGCTGCTGTCATGTACTCACTGTCATTCTCAGATCTTCCAGCTGTGGTCTGCCATATATTGTCTTTAACTATTGCATTTTGGTAGTCAGAGTACTGCTTGTCATTTTGTGCCCTGCTACAAACCACACTGGCATCTTGATGCACATTTGTCTGGGCTGCAACCATGACAATGGAGCTCTGATTGGTCAGCCTGATTTTTCTACGCATCCCACTGTAAAAATTATGCAGCGCCACAGTCCATCAGTTTTGGACTTCATGTAAAAGACAGCATTAAAGTTCTGTTACTAGTTTTTAAGATTCTAAATGACGTTAAAGCTCCTGTTTACATCACAGAATGTCTATCTGTTTATGTTCCAGCATGTGATCTTAGATCTGCAGATACTGACCTTCTGTAAACACCTTCAGGAAAATACAGAAAACATGGAGAGGCCTCTTTCAGTTATGCTGCTTCTAAACTGCAGAACTCAATTCCACCTTTTATTAGACAGTCAAGCTCAGTGCTCACTTTTACAAAACATTTGAAAACATATCTCTTTAACTTAGAGCTTAATTAGAACTGGATCTGGATACATTGAGGTTAATCTTAATGATGTGCTGTTGATACATTGCTTACATTAAGTAGATGTATTGTTATGTTACATAAAGTAAACTTAATATGATACTTCCATTAAGCAAAACCCAACCTTTCCAAACCTTACCCTCTTAACTCTAACCCTGGTCCTAATCTTAACTCTAACCTTAACCTCAACCCAAAACCTAATCCTAACCCTCACCCTAGCCCTAATCCTCACCCTAACCTTAACCTCAACCCAAAACCTAATCCTAACTCTAACCCTGGCCCTAATCCTAACCCCAATCTTAACCTCAACCCAAAACCTAATCCTAACCCTCACTCTGGCCCTAATCCTAACCCCAATCTTAACCAAACCCTAATCCAGTTAAGATCCAGGTACAGAATGGTGTCAGTGTGTCTATAACAGCTTGCTGAAGATATTGAGATGGTCATCATTCAACCTGTTACATGTTCAGTGACCTCTTAGATTAATATCTACAGAAATGACCTTGGACACCAAATAAAGTGAAAAACAACTGAATTCAGCAGATTATAAACAATTTTTTATTCATGCTGTTGATTAAAAGTCTCCTCTTAATCTATTGAATCTATTCACTGCTGCTGCATCATTGATATGTTGTTGACATGTTACTGAGAGTCTGTTGAGTGTTTATTTCATCTAAAAAGGACCACTCAAAATAAAGTTACCACATCTGGCCGCTATCAGCACCACTGTGAACAATTCTGACCCAGTTCTCTAGAAGATTAATCTACTCTGAATGACTTTTGTTTGCATTTTATTCATTTAATTGTACAGAAAACTTGAAAAGCAGGGGCCCCCCCCCCTCTTAAGGATTTGATTACACACTTTTTTTATTTTTTAAATCATTCATTACTTGGAACTGTCACGCCGTCCCCAGACTTTCAATAATAAGCGACTTTCAGAAACCTCTCCTTGGGCGCGGCTTTCTGTAATGGTATGACTTTCTGTTTCTCTGTCTCTCAGCTGGAGTAGAGGATACTAGTGGTCTCCGGGGGCTGATGTTGTGAGATCAGGCCTGTGTGCTGCACTTAAAGCAAACAGCAGGAGCTTCAGCAGCAAAGCCTCCAGTGATCAATCCCGTAGCCTTCCAGTGACTTTTACACACAGAGGCACTGCAAACTGAACGCCATCAGCTCCGTACGGGAGGCTTGCATGTTTGCGCATATTAAAAATAAATAAATACATAAAAAGTGATGGCCACTCTGTGAGTTCCGTTCTTTGTGTGCTAGAATTTTGTATAAATTGAATGCAAACAAAACAGCGAGACGGAGAAAAGACCTGAGATGAAAGCACTAAGATGATGGGGAAGAAGTGAGATGAATTTTAAAGAGAGGGAAAAAGAGAGAGATGGGGAAAACAAGCAAAAGTGTGGGACAGAGGGAGAGTGACAGAGTGAGCAAGAGGGAGATTGTGAATGCTAAAAGATTTCTCAGTCTTTCACACAGCTCTGCTTACACTTCGGTATAAACAGAGCTCAGCCTGCATTAAAGCTACACTGAAAAGCATGGAAATATTTCAACACAAAGCAAACACTGCCAATGAAAAGACTTTGATAAGTTCACAGTGAATAGTATTTATGGAAACTCGCATGCGCAGTGAATGTCCTTTCATGTTTGCCATACCAAACAACTCATTCCTTTACACTTCAGCGACGCGCGAGAGGGTTAACTCCAGCGCACGTGCTCCACTCAGAAGCCCCCTCGGAGATGCTTTCCCTCCTAATGAATACGGCTGTTTGTTGCCATTGAAGAAAAGCTGCGACTGTTTCATCATCTCAAAAGAGGCTCATTTTGAATTCCAGGCACTAAATGTAGGGCCCGGCCGTCTCGCTGGGACTGAAACCCGGACACGAGCAATTAATAAGAAGCGTTTTCTAAACGCTTCTAAAGAAAATAGCCCTGAGCTAAGTGGCCGACTGTAATTCCTCCTTTTTTTTTGGGGGGGGGGGGGGGGGTGGTGGTGGAAGGTGGGGTGTAGTAATTGAATTTTACTTCTTTCAAGGGAGCAATTAGCAATTTATTGTTTGCCTCGAGACAGCGTACGTGTGGAGGCAGAAAGCTTTGAATTTCCTGCGTCTACCTAAGTGAAACATCTTACTTAGTGCTGAAGCAGAGCCCTGGAATACACTGGAGTATCCTCAAAGTAGTAGCATAAACGCTAGTCTTATAGGGGCACGTAGCATATTCGCATTACGAGCTGCTAGCTGTAATCAATGGCGCAGCTTGACTAGATCGATGTGCAGCTAAAATGACCTTTGTGGCATGATATTTGATTTTTTGACACACAGAATGTAGCCCCCCATTAGGTTGATCACAAAAACGTTGCTTTTGAAGCTTTCAGTTGGCTAACAGGTGGCCTGGCAGAATAGGTCTTTTGTGAGCTTGCTTCAAACAGATAAGCGACAGCTTTGAGCAACAGAACATTTGAAAGACCAATTTGAGGAGCGGCTAATCCGCAGAACCGACAGTGGTTTCCATGAATAGCACAGCGTGACCCTGAACCTAAGGGAACCGAGAGCTAGCATCCCACACAAGGGCTTGAGACGGAGATAACCGCAAAAAAGCAGCAAGAAAAACCTCACCGAGTCACGTCTGACCCGTACACTCTGAGCGTGATTAAAAATGCACCGTGTCATGCTGTTTACCGGGGGGGAGTGTAAAGCCAGACACTTCCAAACACTGTCAGTTCCTTGCTCGCGTGTGTCGCATGGTTAATTGCAGCCTTTGATTAAGACGCGACTAGTCAAAAGCAATTTGTCTAGAGGGACAACTCAATTAAGGTTAACCCAAGAGACGATGCACGTCTTTTCATATGCTGCTTTTGCATAAACGCGGCAGCACCGCATGTTCTGATTTATCGCAGGAGAAAGCGACACGCTACGACAATGCATTCAAATGACAGGATGGGTCCTAAAGGAGCGAAGACTGCAAGAAAACAATAATGGAAGCACAGAATAATGTTATAAAGTAATGTACTATGATATTAAAGGAGACATGGTAAACAAAACTGTGCCGCCCCCCTCTCCGCCCCCACTCCTCAGCCAGCCTGCATACTTTCACCATCACAGCTGCTGCTTCACAGGCGGACATTTCTGATGGACAGGACTGTGTAAAACTGAATAATTCACAGTAATTACTGAATAATAGGGTAACTTACTTGGAAAAAGCCCTCCAGGGTAAGACATCCATTCTTCTTATTTTCTCTCCTGATCAAATGATGAGGTCAGCCCTAATGTTGACCCTTTCATTTAATGGCTATGATCTAATAATGTTTTTTTTTTCTTTTATCTGAATAATAAAAAGAAGAAAAGAAGTTCCTGAGACTTTTTCCATCAGAAACTTTTTAGAGTCAGATGATTTCATTTAGTCATTGAATAATAGTGACCTATGCATGCATGTTTTATATGTGGACCATTCCGCTGAATTAGATAGATAGATAAATAGATAGATAGATAGATAGATAGATAGATAGATAGATAGATAGATAGATAGAATGTTTCCAAAATTCTAGGGTTCTAAAGGTTTACCTTGTAGTAAGGGCAGTTATAAAAGATAAGTAAAATGGACTTGGTTATGCAGCTCTGTGTTGTAGACCCCTCTGTGTCCACTGCTCACTAAATACATTACCCAGCTTTTATATGGTGATGTCCTAAAGACGATAATGTCTTTTTCTAAAGTTTATTTTTTCTGACTTTGCTGATTAATGTGCATCTGTGTAATACTGGCATGACCAGCTGAGTGAATAGAAGAATGAATGAACTAACAGATAGACAACAGTTGTGCTTCCTAGGTTAGTTTTCGCTTGGTTGTTAGCTTTCACCTGGTGCACGTCACACAGCAAGGGGAGTGAAGGGGAATTCAGTTTTGTTAAAGCTGTATGGGTGGGACAAACCACATCAGCCTTGTGATTGGTGAGGGAATTGCTTACATAAGTGATACCCAATCTTTGGACTGCCCAGTTTACAATAAAAGAGGTGAAAGATATGGGCCATTTAGTGAATACTGAAAAGTTATTAATGAGACGTTTCAACAAATGTCAAGGACCTTGGGCCTATAAGATTAGTAACTGGATCATGAGCCTGCAGTTTAAGTGGTTACCAGTGGTAGAACAATTGACCAGGAACAGAAGGTAACTGGCCCATCCAACGTCTTCCTCTAGCTAAGTTGCTATCAAATGGCCAAACTGTGCAGACTCTGACCAGTCATTGGTCCATTGCTTTTAGATCAAGTCTGAAAACTCTTGCGATCCTTTTGGAATTCGTTTCGTGATGGTTTCAGTCTTGTCTCTCACTGATGACCTGAAGGAGGAATTTTTATTGCACAGATGCATCTTTTGGACTAATTGCTGTTTCTAGTGGCCTGGCTCCAAACGCATGTATGCAATTCAGCCCCTGTAATGTGATTTAAAGTGCAAGTTTTCCCCCATAGCCATGTCTCATTGCAGTGGTCTGAATGGCCAAATTCATGTTGTGCATCTATGTATATAGCTTGTGAGTGACAGCTGGTACAATTTAGAACATAGCAGGGAAAACAGCCTCAGATCTGAGTGTACTTTGTGCCACTGACTGACAGCTGGTCAAATGCAATCAGAGCATACAAGTACAGGGATTGAAAAACAGCCCTTGTTCCCTTGCTGCTTCAGAATTTTGCAAGTAACTGGAGCGAGCTGAATGGAGCCTGCACCTGGAGGACTAATTTGAAGGCCATGAAACCAAAGATGAGGACACATCAATGTCAACCCTGTTCCACAAAAAGCCCATGTATTCAGACACTGTAGCATATTCCCCTGAGAAGACAGAGGAATAAACACAAATCTCTGTAATGCTACTTATCAGGTGTCTTCACAGATGGGCTCCACTGGGGCTGAAATAAGGGACAACACCTACTGTACTTTCTCAGAACTGCATATGAGGGTGTCATCGGTTTAAATGAAAGATATACAGTTCTTTAGCCTTCTACACAACATTGTAGATCTTGAAAGTGTATTGGTCAGCCAAAACTGTCCCATTTAATATTCACAAACCTTCAAATACTGGATGTATACCATAACTAACACCACAACTTGTGCTGGTGTCACCAGGACTTTTGCACAGCCCTGCAGGGACTGTACAATCATATGCAAAAGTTTGAATGCCTCTGGTCAAATTTAGATGTCTTGTTGTTCTGTGTAAAAAATGAATTAACACATTTTCTACAGAACACACCGAATGACATTTTCAGCTATTTTCAGTGCACAATTTTGATTTATTTGAGTTAAATACAATGAAAAAAACATTAAATGTGCCATAACCTTTGGTCACATTTCATGTTTAATGTTTCCCTAGTATGTTCAATACAGCAAAGAATAAATGTGCATTAAAAAATGTGCAGAATTGTATTCACTGTAGAGGGTACGTTGACTTATTTTTGCTTAAAAATGAACAAAACAAAAATATATATCTTGGTATATTGGTGAAATGTCTAGTGAAACATCCAAGTCTGTTCTAATCCTGCTAGACTAGCACAGAGGACTCAGCTGTGCTTGACAAAGTAAGTAAGAAAACAATTTTAAAGTCTACATGAGTCGTGATATGCCATCTTTCCTCAAGGCCGAAGCTTGCAGCAGACCACAATACAAAACTCAGTTCTATTCATAGCAATTTGCTATTAATCAATTTGTACAATTCATCTTATATCATCCTAGATCTACAGTGTCGCATGTGACCTCGCTATCTAAATAGGTGAAGATTCACTTGAGCAAATGCAGCTGTGGTAAGGATGAACAATGGAGCATTTACAATGATGTAGTAATAATCACAACAATTCATTTTAGATGTATTGCATTTTCCTTCTTACAGAAGGAAACCCCAAAGTGCTTTACAAGGTTGAGAACTGAAAAAAGAAATACACATTATCCATGGGAGCTAAGGAACCCCAAACTTACAAGCAAGTCTCAAAAGCAGTGAAGTAAAGATGTATAGACTGATGGTTTTGGTTGTATTCCAAGGCCATGGACCAAAAAATGGAAACCTAGTGTTACAAAGGCAAATATCATGATACATTTTCAATATTTCAAAACATTCCACTCATGAGTCCATGTACAACTTGATCACCCATTCAGTCTACAGCGATTTAGCCTAGCCCATTCAACCTATAGCAGTTTTGCTCTGTCCATTCTGCCTATAGCAGTTTAGCCCTACACATTTAACCTACAGCAGTTGTGCTCTGCCCATTCAGTCTATAGCAGTTTAGCCCCGCCCATTCAACCTAAAGCAGTTTTGTTCTGCCCATTCGGGCTATAGCAGTTTAGTCCTGGCCTTTGAACATACAGCACTTTAGTTCTGCCCATTCAGTCTATAGCAGTTTAGCCCTGTCCATTCAATCTATAGCAGTTTAGCCCTGCCCATTCAACCTACAGCAGTTTTGTTCTGCCCATTCAGGCTATAGCAATTTAGTCCTGGCCTTTGAACATACAGCACTTTAGTCCTGCCCATTCAGTCTATAGCAGTTTAGCACTGCCCAATTATCCTATAGCAGTTTAGGCCTGCACATTCAATCTATAGCAGTTTAGCACTGCCCATTCAGCCTAACAGCAATTTGGTCCTGCCCATTCAGTCTATAGCAGTTTTGTCCCGCCCATTCAATCTATAGCATTTTACCCCTGCTTGTTTAGTCTATAGAGGTTTAGGCCTGCCATTTAGTCTATAGCAGTTTAGTCCTGCCTTTAAGTCTATAGCCGTTTAATCCTGCCCATTCAGCCTATAGCAGTTTAGTCCTGCCCATTCAGTCTATAAGACTTTATCCCTGCTTCTTCAGCCTATAGCAGTTTAGCCTCGCTTTTCAACATACAGCACTTTAGTCCCACCCATTCAGCTTATAGCACTTTAGCCCTGCCTATTCAGCCTATAGCAATTTTGCCTTGCGCATTCAGCCTATAGTAGTTTAGCCCTGTCCATTCAATCTATAGCAGTTTAGCCCTGCCCATTTAGCCTATAGCAATTTTGTACAGTCCCTGTTAAGCTGTGAAGAATATCCTGGTGACACCAGCAGGCTTGGTGTTAGTTATAGCGTGCTTCATTCAGTGTTTGTGAGTTTTTGAATATTAAATGGGACAGATTCGGCTAAACAATACTCTTTTAAAAGCTGCAACGTGTTGTAGAAGGCTGAAGAACGGCATATCTGTCAACCAAAGCCCCGCCCATTTAGCCCATAGCAGTTTAGCCCCACCCTTTTACACTGAAGTAATACGGAGTGTTGTTCCCGCATAAAGTCAGTAAGCAGACTTATTGGAGTTTACTCACCTAAATGGCCAGGTGGGCCCATTGTTTTATTACAGACTTCTGTAAACTAAGTATAGCTCATCCGGTTTGCATTGAAGTCCCTGTACTTATTGAATAATTAGCCTTAGTATGTAATAAGCCTGGGATTTCTAAGGGGTTCCCATATGAGAAAACAATAAAAGGTTGTGCTGTTCCTGGCTGAATAGATCACTGTAGCCTTCCAAATAAGCCAAATATGCATCAGAAAAGAGCCTTTTAAGTTTTTTTCAGTCTGAAAATGGTCATGTATAAATGTATTCTGACCGTTCTTGGTACATAAAAGGTACAAATGTTATAGGTGGACTTGAGAGAAAAAGCATGAATTGGCAGAACAATGTAGAATATTGGCCTGTTAAGGGAAATCTTGTGGGCTGAGAGAAATTTAGCGTTAGTGGAGTGCTGAGGGAAGACTTATGTGCCGAGAGAAAACCTTGATCATTAGGAGAGCCGGGGTTGTGGCTATAGAGCAAGACGTTTGCTTTAACAGATGAAGAACTGAAGAGTTTGAAAAGGATTTTATAGTCGGCTCTAAACCTGATTAGAGTTCAGTGAGCATACAGAGCAGGCCGTCTGCTCAAATCAAGCCATTTGAGGGAATAATTGTCACCTTGCTTTTGAACCAGAATGTCAGAGCTACAGTTGTCCAAACTTTTAATGAAGCCCATCTTGCATATGCAGTCAGCGGTGGAAGACGCACCTCTGCAGCAGCGTTAATGAGGAAGCGGCCTGTCAAGCTCTTCCCCAAAGACAGTCCAAACCCGCGCTTGATTGCTACCATTACTTTTGGCTGATTTTAAGAACAGTTTTCCTCCTGCCACGGGGTGTGATTTAGTCATGAGTCTGAAAGAGTTCAGTTTTTGAGGTTACGTCTTTGTTCTTTGCCGTATGAAATGTGCAAAATGTAAGAGTAGAGAGTACATGGATGTTTAAGTGGACTGTAGCAGTGTGTAATAAGTCATCATACATACACCTTGCTTGGTTAGCTGAACAGGGCAGCAGTTACCATCATGTATAGTCTGTTAAGAATAGACATTAATTGTCATAGCCCAGAAAGAAACATCTGCTAAAATGCATAAATGGTGACTTAAATTAACTACTTAATTAAAAAAAGGACATTTGAATACCAAAATGCTAATTACGCCGTCTTTAACCTTACCTACCCAGATTAGCTTAAAATTTTAAGCTCATTGAACTGCTAAACAGAAGAATAATTTGCTTTTGCATTTGTTAGCTTATTATTTGAAGTTCAGTACATTCAAAATTAAGTTACTTTAAGTTAAAAAGTTGCAGCATTTTTTCTGGTGTACACTACCATTCAAAAGCTTCCAATCACTACTTCTATCACATAGCATAAACCCAATTTGGTTGCAGATAAATGTATAAAATGGTTCTAATAAACTCCCCGGACAAAAAATCAGTCACCTTGCTTGTTTAAGGTGGTAGCAGCTTCAGGCTCCTGCAGATGGTGTTGCACAAGGATAATCGGTAAAAAGGAGTGATTACATTTGGGTGTGTCAAAGGCCAAAATGCAAAGGAAGTAGCTGAATTTGCAGGTGTATCAGGGCATACAGTCATATGGGTCTAACAGCAGTGGCAAAAATCCCAGTCTACAGGAAAGTCTCGTCAGGATTTTGGCTGAAAGACGAAACCAACAGACAGGGACCGTGGACTGTTCATCACTGGAAACGTGTTAACTGGTCAGATGAATCTGTTTTCTGCCTGTATGTGAATGATTCTAGGTGTCGTGTTCATCGTAGACCTCATGAAGCCTTCAATGGTGCAAGGTGTGCTTCAAGCTGGAGGAGCTCTGTGATGTTCTGGGGGTGTTTTAATTATCCTTATTGTCTTACTGAGGAACATAACATTCCTATTCCAGTATTCCAAGATAACAGTTCTTGCGTTCACAGGGCTGCAAATGTGACGGATTGGCATGATGAACATTTAGGAGCATTCACACATTTGCACTGGCCCACAAAATCTCCAGATTTTAATCCTCGTGAAAATCAGTGGGACTCTCGGAACAGAGAGTAAGATACCAGGGAGGCATCCACAAAATCTGGCCGAACTGCACAATTCTTTGATGCAAGAGTGGCTGAACATTGATGTCACCTACATCCAGAAACGTGTCCAGTCCATTCCAAATTTTTCCGAATCATTCCGAATTGCAGTTGTTATTCGTCGTGGAGGTATTGCATGCTAGTATGTATGTTTCAGTTACAGGTGACTAATTTTTTGTCTGGTGAGCTTATGATGCTAGTACTCTCCAGTGGCATAGATTTGCTATATAATAAAATGAATTAATCAAATGTATAATCTATATAATATCAGATTTTCCGGTATTTAGTGTGTACACTCCTCATTACAGCTTCTATTCTTTTCAGGAGACTCACTTTCAGCTTTTTAAAGAAATCTGCAGGGATATTTTTCTACACGTCCAAAGTTCAGTCTTAGAAATTGGTTCTTCTTTCTGCTGCTTGTGATCACATGAACACATTCAGTGATGTTGAGGTCTGGACCGGGATGGGTGTCTTTATTTGATGTGTCTGTCTCTACAGCTACACATCCTTTCAGAACCATAACACTGAGCTGTCTTCTCACAGTGGAGGGATGGACAGAAACACTGAAACATGCATTGCCATGCATGACAGCATTCATAAGACTACAGGACACCTATATAAGCTTCTCATGATGACTCATAAATCTATCAACCTATATAGACATTTATAAAGGCTTATTTCAACAAGTGTCAAAGTCTTTTGTAGGTTTATGCTGGTTGTCATTAAGTGTTTATGTAGACATCATGTAGTGTTATGAATGCAACCCTTCAGCAAAGTTTTACCATTAAAGCTTATCTAGCATGTTAGTGTAAAACATGTTACACATCAGACCACCAAAGCCAGTGCACGTCACTAGCCATTGTTCACCTGGCAAAAGCTGAAGAAGTAGAAGCTGGCAGGCATGTTCAGTTTGGCCCGGTTTTAATCAGCATTCTATAGTGAAGATGGCCTGACAGCCCTTGGCCTGGCACAGACCTGCAAAGAGGAGATTTCTGGTAACCGCCAGACAGGCAGGGCCTTAAACTCAAGCTAGAGTCTAATAACCAACAAACATTTCTCCCCTTGAGACATACTCTCTTTGGAGCAACCTTAAACCCAGCTGCCCTTCCATTATCGAAAGGCCAATACTTCCAGAAGCACATGGTCAAACACAGGCTGAGCACACTGACCTTTACAATGTGTTTGAGTAGACTCTCCTGAAAAGGATATACTGTGGGCAAAACCATGGTACTGACATCCTCATAAAGGCTACGCTTCTATAAACAGAAAAAGTGGAGGCCATGTCAGAAACAGAGCTGTTACTCATAGAGACTATATTCTGTCTTACTGTTAAAAAGGTCTAAATACTTAAAGGTAAAAGTCTAAATTAAATGAAGGTTTCATGTTTATAATATACAACACTGTACAAAAGACCACTCTTTATTTATTTAATTTCCAGTCAAAACAGCCATTAAATACAAAAGATACATTTTTCAGTGACAACAAAAAAGCAGACAACAAAGAGTTGCATGCAAAAGTTTTGAGACCCCTGGGCAATGATGTAGGGGAACAACCTAATGCAGGGGCATAAATTAACACATTTTACATTGTTAAAGAGGGTCAAGCAGCATGTGCTTCTGACCACATTACCACATTTCCTAGCCACGTTTTCCCACCAAAGTTCAGAGCAATTTGCCAGCGTTTTAAATAGATCTGTGCCAAAGAGTGTTTTCAGAGCATATAAGTCATAAGTTTTTTTTTTCGTTTACTAAGCTGCTTGTGTAAATCACAGAATCCAACCTTACATTACTTTAATCATCCTGTTGCCAACAATGTAGCATTGTTTTGAAGCATGTGACAAGCTCATAGCAAGTGCTAGTTAGACTTAAGTAAAACCTCCATGGCATTACAACTAAGCCACCTTCAATAAACAAAGCCAAATGAGGTAAATTTTATCTTTTTGTTCCATGTGTTTACACAGATTTAGGATGAAAATGAGAAAACATCTAAAAACGGGTATTTCCTTCTACTTTATTAGTATCTTTCAGATGTTAGTATTTTGGTTTTAAAAAGCATATTGATGACATTGATGTTAATAATTTTTAAAGCTGTAGTTATTCAGAAACACTGTTCCATATTTAAATGATGTGTAACGATTTTTATTTGCTGTCCTTCACAGGACAAAAAAAATCTCTCATTGTTTGACACACAGTCTGATGTCAGTTTTCATATATAATTTGATGTGTTTGTGTTTATCTATCAGATGAGCTGTCTGTCTGTCTTATAGATAGATAATATATCATGCAGTACAGTTGGAAAATATATTTGTTTCTTGCAACATTGAATTATATTGAATTAACTTTATTTACACTAATTCATCAGACTTTTCTAGCAAGTGTTACAACTAACCCTCTGTGTGTTACAGTTAAGCCATGGGGTAAATTGTAACATTTTCATAATTTTTGGTGGAAGTGTACATGAACGGTAAGTGCTAGAAACAAATTTCATTTGTAGCAGAGATTCATATGTTGCTTGTAAAAAATATGATTACTCCAGCTTTTTGTTAAGTTATTTAATAAAAAACAAAAATGTGTTAGGATGTGCCCCACTCTCCCCTTTGTTTGTTTATTTGTTTATCTTAAAAAAACAGCAGAATATGTAGAAGTGTGTTCTCTGTAGAAGATTTATTTTCACTTAGAAAATCAACACTATCCCTTAAAGGTTCAGTCTTAGAAGTTGGTTGCATTTTCCATTTCTTTTCATTTCAGTCATTTCAAACACATTCAGCTCTGTTTGGTTTAATTTATTTTTTTATTTATTTATTGATGCAAGTGGATTATATAGAATCTCCTATAAATATCTGAAAAACAAGAAATGAGTACTTGATTGCTGTTTTGCAAGGAAATTAAATTAACAAAGGGTGGTCTCTAACTTTTTTGGTATATCTTATTGTATAGGCAAGGCAAGGCAAGTTTATTTATATAGCACCTTTCAAACACTGCTGTCAATCAAAGTGCTTTACAAATGAGAAAATACAGAGTCGCAAATAGAAAAACATAATTAAAAACAACATTAGAAACATAATTAAAACAATCAATTTAAAAGAAAAAATCATTAAATTAAAAATCAAATTAGAAATTAAATTAGGATAGTTAAATAATCAAATTAAAAACTAAAAGTTAGATTAGGATTAAAAAAAGTGCTATTACAGAGGAAAAAGGGGCTAGAAATGCTAACAGTGTTTAAACTGAGCTGAAAGCTGCTCAAACAGGAACGTTATGCTTCTAATGCTCTCTGTCAACTGGTTCCATTTAATAGCAGCACAGTTGCTAAACGCTGCTTCTCCATGTTTAGTCTTCAGGACTAACTGACTAGTTCCTAATGATCAGAGAGTTCTGTTTGGCTCATATTGCTGCAGCAGATCAGATAAATACGCTGCTCCTGCACTATTAAGACATTCATAGAGCAGCAATAGTATCTTAAAGTCTATTCTGTAACAGACAGGTAGCCAGTGTAAGGATTTAATAATGGGGGTGATGTGTTCCCTTCTTTTACCTCTAGTGAGACTCTGGCAGCTGCATTCTGAATCAGCTGGAGCTGTTTGTCTTTTTTGAGAGTCCAGTTAAGAGACCAATACAGTAATCAACCCTGCTAGAAATAAAGGCATGGATGAGTTTCTCCAGGTCTGCTTTAGTCAGAAAATCCCTGATCTTGTTGACGTTCTTAAGGTGAAAAAAAGCTGATTTAGTAGCTGCTCTGATGTGACTGCTAAAACTAAGATCAGAGTCCATTAATACACTCTGTGTATTAGTGCACTTTAAATTCAAAATTATTTAATTAAATTAAAGTAGGATAGTTACTTAAATTAAATGAGGGTTTTTTTTAATTTCTCTATAGTTTAATTTGCTTCTAGATTTTTTAGAGTCCATTAGTACAAAAAGGTTACGTACTAGTTCTATAGTGCAGCTAGTCTTCGCCTCTCATTGCTATTCCCAAATAAAATAATTTCTGTTTTATGTTTATTCCACTTAAGAAAGTTTTGTTCTACCCGGTTAGTGATACGCTCAAGGCACTTAGTGAGTCAAGGGGACCATAGTTGTTTGGGGAGAGGGCCAAGTAGATCTGAGTATCATCTGCATAACTGTGATAAGATATCCCATAGTTTTGTAGTATTAGGTCAGAAAGCAGCATATATAAATTGAATAAGAGTGGCCCAAGAATTGAACCCTGGGGGATACCACAGGTCACTGGTGCTCTCAGAAATATTATTTTCAATTTCCACAAAGTAGTCCCTTCCTTGCAAATATGAACTGAACCATTTTAGGTCAGTTTCTCAGAGCCCAACCCAGTTCTCAAGTCTATCTATGAGAATTTTCTGGTCAGTGGTATCAAAGGCAGTGCTGAGATCAAGTAGAAATAGATATTTTTCAAGAGTCTGTATTTAAGCTAAAGTCATTAATAACTTAATTAGAGTTGTTTCAGTACTATGATTAGGCCTAAAACCTGACTGAAATTTGTCTAGACAGCTATTTAAGGATAGTTGCTTAAAGACAATTTTCTCAATAACTTTTCCAATGAAAGGTAGATTTGACACCTGTCTGTAATGGAGTTACAGGACTTAAATCATACTATGAGATGATAGGTAGCCTGATTTGTATAGGCATGCAAACTACTTGAATGTAGCCACCATGCCATCTACAAATAGTGCATCATTTTTAAACTGCATCACTTTTTCAGCCATCCATATAAGACATATGGCATATGTTGACAGCAGCCATCTCTGTCTCTCCAGAACTGGAGCTGCCCAGGGTGTGTTTAGAGTCTGCCTATTGGGCTGTAGCCACAGGTCACTTTTTACTGCCAAGATATTTACTATGAATATGAATTATGAGTTCATACAACCACTGAATCTTCACAAAGTTACTTAGTTAGTACCCAGTTTTAACAGTTGGTCTTCACTATAGTTAATGGCAGTGCAACAGTACCATGGTCAACATACATGAAACTGGAGCTGCCCCTCCTTTGTTATTTCATATATAAAAACATTGGATATTTCAATGATATATTAACCACAAACTGGAAATGTCTCCCGTTTTCATTTCAGAAATCTGGTCATCTTACTGTTTGCAGTGCTATGCATTATGTTGTAGTAAATATTTTAATTTAAAGTCTGAACAGTCAATCTCAAAATCTAATTAAGACAGATACCGCAGCTTGAAACATCAGATGTGTATTGAAATAGAGCTCTCAGCTCTCAGTTTGTGACATTTATGATACAGATACAAATAGGATATAAATATAAACTGCATCAACACGGCACCAGTCTCAGTGGGGAAATATAGAAAAGGTGAAAACTAGCAGACATTACTCATCAGCATGAGCGTTTAAACCTGCAAATGCCTGATGATTACTGCAATCTAGAGTGAACAAGCGCTTCGCCCACTTAATGTGTGATAATGCAACAAGGTTAGCAGCCAACAGCAGACCCTTTATCTGCTTCTACCCACAGCGCGAGGTTAACGTCCAAAAACTCCCTCTATTAGACAGGCCTCATGAACAGCTTAAATGCAGCCAGGTCCACTTCCGAAATTTTATCCATCTAATCATCCTGGGCAACAATCCTTTTGATTCGGAAATCAAACCAGCACATCGGCTAACATTCAGTTTGCTGGTTTATTTTTCCTGAGTCTTCCTCTCATGCTCCCTGGCCGAACATGTCAGTGCAGATTCTGAAATGTACATGATACAGGCAGAGACATCCTGTACAGAGTTTTCACGTCACACTGCATGAGACACAAACCAAATACAGGAAGAAGTGTGTGGAGTCTAAGCAGAGCTCCAAACTTGTTCATGGAATGAAAACAAACCAGAAAATTCTGTAAAACTGTTTTGAAACAGAAATGCTAAATTGTTACTGGTTAATAATGTTGTTTTTGGTAACACTTCATAATAACAGTTTAATAAACTATTAACTGACCATTAATAGCTGTGAACAAATCATTAGTTAATCAGATTTTGAAAATGTACAAATGTTTATAGATGACAGTTTATGTTGTTGTTGAAGGATGTATTTATGTTTATAAATCATCGCTGTCCAATGAAAAACATGTATCTCCATTTTTGTCGATGTTTAGTTTTACTGCATCATTTGAACACAGAGCAGGTATTATTTGGGTAGTGGATCATTTTCAGCACAGCAATGACACTGATGTGTTGGATCACATGATATTTAATAAGTTGGAACAGACAAAACAGAACCTGATGTGTCATATATATAAAAAATATGATGATAACAATAATAAACCTACAAAATACAGTACTTTTTATCCAATGTTTTACAAAGTGCACTGCACTACATTCATAGAACATAGCTAGTCAGTGTTCTTTAAGTACTGATGACATCCACAATATGCTCAGAAAAGCATACTGTGACATACACGATAAGGAGAAATGATAAAATATTATAAAGTGCCATCAAGTCAATTCTGACTCCTGGTAACCATATGGATAGTGTTTCTCCAGATTGTCCTGTTTTCTGTTTGGGTCCTCTTAAAAGCTTCATGATTTCTCTGATTGGATCATCTATCTTTTTGCTTGTCATCCTTTTCTTCATTTTCCTTAAGCTGTTCCAAGCATAGTTATCATTTCCAATGGATCAGTTCTTCCCATAAAATGCAGAAAATAAGAGCTTCGGTTTGGCTATCTGGATTTTGAGTGGGAAGTGAGGAACATCACAGTTCAAAGGCATCAATGTTGTCCTTGTCCTGCTTTAACATCCATTAAAACCTCAGAGGAGAACACAGTCTGGACAATTCTGATCTTTGTCTGTAGAGACAAATCATTACATTTGAAGATATTTTCAAGCTCTTTCGTCCTTGTTCTGTCGAGTGCCAGTCTGTGTTGTATTACTTGAGTGCTGGATCCTCTGTTGTTAATTACTGATTTCAGTAGGTAAACGCTGTCCACCACTCCCACAACTGCTCCATCAGTGGAAGGGTTAGCAATGTTTCTCATTGTCAAAACTTTTGTTTTCTTCATATTGAGCTGATTGCAGCACCTTCTCCTGCATATGGAGATGCACCCCTGCATCCCTGCTGCAAGACCAGTTTGAGTTTATCTATGGGCGGAGGTGGACAGTAATGAATTGCATTTACTCTCATTACCGTACTTCTTCCCCGTAATGGTACTTTTTAAAGTAAAATGAACTCTTTGTACTTTTACTCTGTAGCGAACACTGGCTGAAACTTTACTTTAAACTGAGTGTTTACCCAAATGCTAAAGGCCTTTTGGCTCCAGCGAGTCTGGAGTTGAAAGTGTAAATCTGTCGACTTAACACTCCCAACCCCAAACTCAGTCAAATTTACGGCTGAATCAAGAACCAGCACCCCTCTCCCTTGACCCAGGGGGCAACAGAGCACCCTCCTCTGGAATGTGGCATATGGCTCTCCAAAGTCCTGTGGACAACTTTATCTTTAAGTAACAGAAAGTACATTTCTAAGGTATATATCCACTCCAAACCATTCATTAGGACTCATTTTAACTAAACTAGACATACCAAGAACGGGACTGCTACGACAATCTGAACTGAGAATTTAAAAATTTCTAAGCAACCCAAGGTGTGAAAACAAGAATTACCACATCACCACCATAAGGACTGCTGCTCACAAAGGATCCCAGAAACACTCAATGATACGCATGTTTGACTATCAATCCTATCTAATTTGCAAGAGATGATGATTGTATTTGTGTACCCAGTTACTTAAAGTGTGTATTCTCCTTTCTTTTACCAGACATTAGGAATTTGTAGGATAACTGTCTGAAAGTTACTGAAATAACCATTTAAAGTAGTGGTTTTAGAACACTAAGCATGCACCTAGGTTTTCTTTTCACTTATTATATCTAGCCTTCTATTTTACTATTCTCATTTACTTGATTTTATTCTTTGAAGTGATGATTTTGCTGTGTTAAATCTCCTGCCATGAAAAGACACCCAAAGGGTTACCTGTAAGACTATTTCTGCCTTTACAATAGTTGTTTTCAGGTAATGTGGATAAAAACTGTAGGTTGACGCACAAATCTTAATTGTCTGTGTGGATTTTGGAACTTAATTCAATGATCTGAAACTGTTTTGATTTAAATCTAACTAAACTTTTCAAATCTAGATGGAACAAAGAAGGGAGTTCCCTGGGAAGGCACTCACAGAGAAACCACCCCCAATCAGAATCGAGAACTAGGAATAGCTAATTACCCGCTAGGTAAGAGAACTTATCACCACCTTCGCTCCACCCCCAAAGGGAAGGGCCAACAGCCGAGTAAAACCGGCACGCATGGCAGTTCCAGTTAGTTCGAACTTGCATTCCAGAGAACAAGGAGAAACTTCCACAAGTCTGTGCCAACTGTGGTTAGAAGAAAGTTTAGAAGTTTAGAACGCTTAGATCAGATCTGGATATTTTGTTGTTCGTGTAGTTTGTCTTTTGTTTATACCTTTAAGTTTAACCCAACCTTAGAGAAGAAAGTGAAGATTTCTTTACATGGCCAAGTAAGGAATTTCTTCAAGTTTTAGCTCTGACGAAGATAGGTAGTGATTCAGGTTAGCGGCCTCGAAATTTGACTGCACTTCCCCAGCCCTAAGAAGAAGCCCAGAGACTCTGAAGCCCAGCCAGAGCCGCACCTCGACCGGCGAACCGAATCCTCGCCAGAAGACTGCCCTGGTCCCAAGCTCCATCCTCAAACAGCCCTAAGAAGAAGCCCAGAGACTCTGAAGCCCAGCCAGAGCCGCGCCTCAACCAGCGAACTGAATCCTCACCAGAAGACTGCCCTGGTTCCAAGCTTCATCCTCGGGCAGGCGAGACGCCGAAGTCGGTCATCAACTGCAGCGCGTCGCCTGTGCTTACCATTTAACACCGTGAAATAGGTTACATTACCTGAACCATTCCCTTGTTTTTATTTATTTCTTTTCTTTTGTTTATTAACCAAGTTATCCAACTGTAGTGTCATATTTAGCCAATAAAGTTACTTTTGATTGAAGCATCCTCGGCACGAGTGTCTGTCTCTTCCCTGCATTGGTCTGTAGACTTTAAACAAAATCCAAGTTACCCTGACCTCCTTTTTAGTTTAAGCAATAATAATCATATTTATAATCAGATTAAAATTGCAATAACCGTTACAACTCTTACTTGAGTTAAATTATAATGAAATACTTTTACTTTCTTACTTTAATAGCTTCAATAATGTTGCAGAGTGAAAATAAATTATGAGTGTATCAGCTCATTAACCAATTAGAAGAAAGCATGGTTAAGCTCAAAATTGGTGAGTTTAGAAGTGTTACCAGTACACAAGTTGAACAGATTGTATCCAAATGGTCTTTTCAAATGAACTAAAGAAAATGGCATAATTATCAGCTGCTAAACACACCAAAACCTCCGCTTTTCACTACTCAGCTTGAGCCTGAAGGAGCAGCTGGCTAGCTACACTATCTAATGTAAGCTAAACAGGTACTGTGTTTGCTGTTTTCTTCTTACTTTGAGTATGTTTTAGGAAAATGTTTGTCAGCCAGCTAAGCTACTTTAGTTAACATAGGATTATAGGTAACATTATTCAGCCTTCGGTTTACCAGAATTAAATACAGTTTTGTTTACGATTTGGAGGTAAATGGCCGTATGAGGCTGAGATCTGGGAAATCTAGTCTAATACAGGCTCCCTTATAAACTCTGGGCAATAATTCTGTCACACTCACATTTGTTTTTCATTTTGTTTTTTAGTCTAAGTGGCCTAAACACAAATCTGACCAGACTGAGGTGGACTGTGAAGCTCTTTTATAGTCACATGCAGGCTGACAGAGATTTACTCCTAATAATAATAATCTCTATAATAATAACAATAATAATCTCTTTCACTCTCTATTTGTCTCCCGCCTCCTTCCCCCTGCCTCTGTCTTTTTCTTTCTTTCTCCCTCTTTTTGTCTCTCTCTCTCTCTCTCTACTTCTCTTTGTCCTCTCTTTCTCTCTCTCTTTCTCTCTGCTCTGCTCTCTGTCTCTCTCTCTCTCCCTCTCAACTTCTCTTTGTGCTCTCTCTCTCTGCTCTACTCTCTCTGCTCACTCTCTTTCTTTATTTCTCACTCACACTCTTTCTTTTGCACTCTCTCCATCCTCACTCTCTGTCTCTCCATGCTCCCTTTCTGTCTCTTTCTGTCTTTCTTTCTCTTTGACTTTCTTTCTCTTTATTTTTCTTTCTTACTCCTATTCTCTCTCTCCTGCTTGCTCCCTTTTTCTTTCTTTCACTCCCTATCTTTCTGATTTGCCTTCCTTCTCTTTTACTCTCTCTTTGTCTCTTCCCTCCCTCTTTCATGCTCAAATAAAGTAAAAGTAAATTTCTGATTGTGTATGAAGTAACCAGTATAATTACCAGATGAATATATCAGAATAAAAATAATCAGCTCTGGATAAACTGCTGTTGTTAATGATTTAATGTTAGAAATCTTCTATAGGAGTATCAGTGAATTTACACAGTACAAAGGTGGTGAATAACATGTTTACTCTCTCTAGTTGACATATATAAATATATGGAAACACGAGGGACCTGATGGGCAGCAGGGCTGTCACTAAAGATGACAAGGTTAACTGAGTGATCTACCTTATTTAGACTCTTAATCAAGAACATATATAGTGTATTTTTTAAACAGATTTAATTAAATAGTACAAAGTCTGCACAGCCTTATTAATTAGTTCAATAAACACAGATAAAATAGGAAACCTTATATAATCACCTGACTGTGAAATGCGTGTAGTTTAACAATACTTTTACTTAAGTAGGGATTTTTAAGTATTTCCAGCCATGCCTATGGGTGCACCTCAAGTGACATAGTAAAAACAGATACAAGTTGTGACAGACCTATTTTTGTGCATTCAGCTGTTGAATTGACTGACTTTAGTACTTCTGCTTGTCTGCACACATATCAGTCAGAAAAGGCCCGATTCTGACCATAGGGCATGTGAATTCATGGGCACAAGCCTACCTGCTTTATTTAGCAGTGTCTGAACACGTGCTTTTGCCTGGATAAGCAGCCTTTTTCATGGCTGTGTAGTTAATAAAGTGGCCATTCGGGAACACTTCCCTATTAGGGATTTTCATTTCAATTTCTGCTCATTTATATTAAACATTATGAAGTACATAAAAACGGGTGATAAACCGTGTCTGTTGTTTTTATTCAATTTATCTGGGGGCAATTGCTGAGGGGAAGACATTATTCCAGCAGAATATCGTCTCAGCTATGGTGCTTAGCTTATGATTGAATCGCTTGTGTTTTTTTTTTCTTTTCTTTTTTAAGATCAAATCAATCTAAGCGTGACACCAGACTGTTTCTGACTCCACTGACACAGCTGGGAATGTTGTTTATTCCCTATCAGTTACAAGCAGCTACAGCCAAGTAGGGAGTAATCTGTCTAAAGGGACAGTGACTGAAACAAAGGAGCACTTTGTAAAATATAAAAAATAATATCAAACTTAAAGGGGAATTCAACCGTTTTTGCTTTGAATGAATTACTTATTCATTCAGTGGTTGAGATGTAAACAAAATCATTCAGAGTGGTTCGGTGTGAAATCACCTTTCTAGAGAAATTTACTGAGTCAGAATTGTTCACCATTATAGTACTAGGAACCAGACGTCCAAAGCATTTAATGGCTCTAATAGATACGTCCTGTTAAGTTACTATACAAAATGTGATACCTGAGGTATTGTTTTATGATAGTTTTGTTATAAAGTTTTGGCCTAAAACATGTTTTTAATTTAAACTATTACTCCAGGATTAGTTCTGTGTTTCCTGTCAAAACTGCATTCTCAACTGAGATCAATGTGCGTAGGCTAACGTGCTTTGGTAGATACTAGCCTGTAGCTACAGCCGTTCAACATGGCTAACGGCAGCAGCAGCTTTTGTTTACAGTTTATTTTTACAGTTTTCTTACATATTTTGGACAATCGCAAAGTATGTGGAGGACTTTGAGGAGGTCTGTTTCCAAAATGTCATAAATCCTTATCGATTTGAAGCAGAATACACAAGAGAAGGCAAGAGAATTAGAAAGATAGAGAGAGAAAGAAAGAAAAAGGGAGCTAGCAAGAGAGAGAGAATAAGAGTGAGATAGAAAAATAAAGAGAAAGAGAGCCAGAGAGAAAGTAAGAAAAAAGAAAGAAACAAAGAGACAGAGAAAGAGATAGAGAGAAAGAGAGAGGGAGAGAGGGAGAGAGAAAGAGAGAGGGAGAGAGGGAGAGAGAGAGAAAGAGAGAGAGAGAGAGAGAGAGAGAGAGAGAGAGAGAGAGAAGAGAGAGAGAGAGAGAGAGAGACTGAACTCACCGGCACCAAAGCAAAAGAACCCAGGGTGAATGGAAATTGACGGTGTCAACAACAAACTACTTGCTACTCTGCTCACCAGTTTATAGGGTAGGACAGCGAGGTGCAACTGTGATCTATCGCAGCTCCTCTGATGAATAAGTTACTCACATAAGAGTTTTTCTGACACTGTGTGATGCAACAGCGCAACCCAAACACAAAAGGCGTGCAGGGCGCAGAGGTATGTGCAGGGCATTTTAAGACAAAAAAAAGTACCCAATGAAAACACACACACATTTTCTAAGCCACTTATCCTTCTGGGTCGCAGGGGGAGCTGGAGCCAAAGAAAATGAATTTAGCAGTATTTTACCATTATCAGTGTGACATATCGCTGTTGTCGGAACCTCGTATCTCCAAAATGATAACTTTACAGGAGAAGGAAAAAAACCTACTTTACTTTTAATGTAAGTCAGTGGAACCAGACTTTACTCCAAGTAATTTTGGGCTGTTTTTTTTTTGTCCATTCATCATGAAATTTACTCACAATGTAAAGGACAACATGCACTTTCAAATTATGTCAAAAAATGAAAAACGACAAAATTAGAGATACAAGGTTTTCTTCCAACAGCAGCAATATAAAACCTTATAAAACATATGTAAGTTCACTGGTCATTTTGGATAGCAGATAAAATGCTGATATTTGTAGTGTAAACATAACAATGTCCAGTTCCTAGGGCTATAATGGTGAACAATTCTCTAGAAAGGCACATTTTACACCAAACCACTCTGAATTATTTTGTTTACACATTTTTAATATTGACTGATCAAACATTATTGTTGCGCTTCATAAAAAGTAGATTGCTACAGGTGCATGAAGCAACAACATCTGAATTAAATAGAGTAGAAAGAGTACTGACCGCACACTGAGAGGGGAGATAAATTTATTACAGAGGGAGGCTTTTTGGATTTGTGAACGTTAATCTTTGTTTCTTATTGGTTTGAATGAGGATCTTAATCTCAGTTGTTTTCTATAAAAGAGACTGTGTTTGATTAATGTATTATATTTTAAAACAGCTTCTGTTGTTTTTGATGAATTTGTTTTTTGTTTTTGCAACTGAGTATATCCCCTTGCTGGTGTGCAGTCACTTTAAGAAGGCCTTAGCAGAACCTACACAGGTGAGGGCAATTTCTCTAGGTCTTTAAAAGGAAGTAGGTTCAGAGAGTTGCTTCATTACCGCTGATGATAACAAGAAGCTGAAACGTTTTCTCGGTTTGTGTCTGTGTACTTTAGTGAAATTAAAATGTATATTTTTGTTAGACTTGTCTGATTGTCAACGGTGTGTGGGCAATACTCTTTCTACTCTAATACTGACTGATCAAAATCACAGTTTACCAATTACCATAGCTATGAAGCGTTTGCTTTGCATTTCCTATACACAATAGGACAAAAGATCATCACAAAAGAAATAAATGAATAAAATCTGGTAAGACCTTCACCACAGCCTATGCAACAGAAGCATGGATATAGCTTATTCAAAGCACAAAATTATACAATGACATCAGGTACTGTTGCATAAATACAATAAATACAAACAGTTATCTAACTTTAAATGGGGAATTTTAAATCTGAAGGAATAAATGCCAGAATAATAGAGAGAGAGTTTAGATTTTCTTTTCTGAGTTCTGGGTTTTGTGTTTCTCAGTTTTTCTACTTCATTGAAGTCACTGGTCTTGGGACTGAAATTCCAGATTCAGCCCACCACTTAGACTTAGCCATGCGACCAAAATGAAGGCCTGGATGTGGTTTGAGTGGACTGAGAGAAACTTTTGGGATCTAACAGAGCTACATTTGGGTGACTATTGACTTCTAGTGTTAGCATCATAGCACCAGTTTAAAACTAAAGGAGCAAAACTTGGATACCAAACATGCCTAGGCTGATCAGATACATCTGGAGTAAGTGGAAATTTGTGTAAATTTGATTTTTCACTGAACCATTCTTTTAAGGGGCACTTTTGGCCATCCCTGAATGAAATCCAGGGCATTTAATGGACAAATGGGGACACTTTTCAAAAGATCCAAACTTGAAATGCCAATTAAACCTCTATTTCTCAACTGTGAACAGATTGGCTGGATTAACTGTAGCAGTGTTTTCAGCTTCTCATGTTATGTACCAATTTGTTTTATCAACAGATAAGCATATTCACCCTGCTAGGTTAGGACCAGGAAGTAAAACAATCTAGAAAGTGGCAGCTGTTTTTATTGGTCCTTCATTCACATTGATTTATCACATTTACAAGTTCATTCCTTCTGAATTATTACACATATACATTCACAGCTGCTGTCCCAGTTTTTTAATGGGCAAAATGATGAAAATGGGGTGTTTTTGCCCTTTGCCCCCACACTGAGCTTTGCAGACATGTGGTCATTTAGGATCATTGCCGTCCATCCACCATGGTAATCATTTGCTGTGTGCAGACTTAAGCTTGCAGCATGAGAATAGATATCGAGGACTAGAGGATTGGACATTTTGCCTTCCATAAACAACGCCTGTCCAGTTAATGCTGCCCAAGGTTTAGAGGTTAATTACGGTTCATTAGGAACCATTAGGCAATCGAGCAGAACTTAACACTGACAGGAGGGAGTGAGACAGGCATTCCTTCCAATGACTGTTCACATGCCTGCCCTATAATCACTGATGTGGGATCTGGAGAGCGGTGGATGTTTGGCGGGGCTGTAGTAATGCTCAGGCTAACTGAGGCTCAAGCCCCAGACCTCTGGGTAGGGAGGGGCCAAAACTGAGGCTGAAGAAACATGTTCAATTCTGTTTAATGCTTCTCAGCCAGCACTTTACCAGGCTTTAAGTATCTGAGTCTGAAAGAGGATGGGGGGGGTATTGTTAAAATAAATACATGCATACATGCACACTAGTACTGGGACTGGTGATTTTTCATGTTGTATCCTTCACGTAATCCAATGAAAACAGGATGAATTAGCACAGGAAGAACTGCACAGGTGCACTGGTGCTCCATATAAAGATAGAGGCTGGTTAGCATTCTCTGAATAGTGTCAGGCTGAATTTTAAGTTCTTCATAATTTCCCCAAATTTCCACACATAGCCTGGATCGAACGTTATATCCCAGTGTTCACACCAGGACACCCTCAATAACAATAAAAACACAACATTGGCCATGTCTATTAGCAGATTTTATTAATGATGTCACGTATCCCTCCGGCTCTGAGATGCTCACGAACTCTATCTCCCAGAACCCTCTGGGGGATCACATGACCGATGACTCTTCTCAGTGCTCCAATCATCGATCTCATTCTCCTGAGTACTAATCTTGTACACCTGTTCTGTCATGTGTCTAGTTAGATTTAGTATAAAGCCCAGGCTTTTAGACTAGTTACTTTGTGAGGTATTGCTTCTTTGAGTGAGAGCTACTAAGCATTTTTCTGACTGCCTTCTTGTTACTGTTTTGTCTGCCTGGAATTTTCGACTCTGTCTGCTTGTCTCTGCCCCTTTTGGATTTGGTTGCCTGGTTGTAATGATTTTCCTTTTCTGTCTTTGGATTTTTTTGGATTTGACCTCTGCTTGTTTTACAACCACAGGTTTCGCTCAAGCCCTTGACAATAAAGCCTCTCTTTTTGATTTTTACCGCAAGCGTCTGATTTGTCTGGTTGCATCACAAATAGGTTGGCATGAATTGAAGTGGAGCAGGACTGCTGTTACTGAACAAGCTCTATGTTCAGTCAATTACAGAAAACCATTCACTCCAAAATTATTACTGTAAAACCTAAACACACTACAAAAATTACTGTCAGATTGTGTGATAAAGTGCATCCCTAGGCCCGGCAGTATGCTGTGGCAGGGGACACACCTTATGGGTAGCGTCGGGCAAGTGGTCCAAGTCACCGGAATAAATACAGCTGTTACAAGAGTTCTTCTCCCCGTCACCTTTATTTACACACCAACACTCAGGATTATTTACATATATACACGCGTACACATAACAAACAGAAACAAAATGGAAATAGTCTCTACAACTATAGAATTGACCAATGACTGCAAAGTCATATAGGCCCGCACTCTATCACCACGCTGAAAGAAGGGATCCCCGTACCCCCCCAGTAATGCCGCTTATATTCGGGGTGCTCCTCCCCTAGAACATACCATTACTGGCCCGGGTTACAAACAAGTGCTTCAGGTATTTAAATATATTTACATTCAGCAGTAAATAATTCATGATCTTCCTTACTGATTAAATTTCTATTCATGACGTCATTAACACATATTCACAGTACAGTGTACACTTATTAAACAGTTTCTCTCTTCTTCAGGTTTGGTCCTTCCCTACTCTTCTACAGAGGATGGGCTCACCCAGGTAAGTAAATCACAGGTGAACCCGTTCAGTTCTCTTTGCTCCTCAAAGCAAGGATAATCAGTCCTCAGGTAAGTACAGGTAAGTGTTTACACTCAGTCATTATATTGTGATGTGTAAAGGAGTACTTTACATCATCACAGATTGTAAAAACTACACACACTGCAGGTTCATACTGGATTAAAATCACACGTATTACTGTCAGACTGTAAAAACTACAGACAGTGCAGATTCATACTGGATTAAAATCACTCCACAATTTCTACTGTCAGACTGTAAAAACTACACATGCTGCAGGTTCATACTGGATTAAAATCATGGCTTTTGTTAGTAATCACATAAATTATAGCACCTCCCAAAGGTAAAACTACTCCAGCTCCAGTAGGGCTAAGAGGATTTCTGCGAGATAAGCATTCTCCTGCTCAAAAACACATCATTCTTTAGATAGATAGCCAGAGCTGCTCTTAGTCATGTGCGTAATGAATTTCTGCATTCAGCTAACCTACTTAATAAACGTTGACTGAGCCTAAAGCCGTATACTCCCAACAGCACAGCACAGCCTTCTGAAACATCACCGCATGCTTTGCGTGGGCAGGACCATCTACTATCATGCAAACGATGAGGCAAACAGATGTCGCCTGTCAAAGGCAGCATGTGGGAGAGAGCGACTTGCTCTGTGTGGGGTAAAATCCTCCAGCGGTTGCCTGGTAAAGCACAGCTGCTGAGACCAGCTTGCACTGAGTGGGTTCACTGAGTTTGACCAGAGTGTGGACCCGGAACAAACTGCAATCAAGGTTCTTTTCTAATCACTAAATTACCCACAGTTCTGTGCGACAATTTGCAGTTAGCAGTTGGATGGCTGGTGTGCTCCTTCAGGACAGTGCAGGATCACAGACCCTTTTTCAGAGCCACAGAGCAGCAATTTACGCCATGCAAGAAATGAAGTACCAATTAATATGGCAATTAACAGAGTAATGAGTAAAAGTATTCACAGTTAGTGCACTAGTGTAAACCAGGTACTGCGTAACACTATATAACACCGTTCAATGCAGAAACCCTCAGTAGTCACCACCACAATAACAGTAATTCAGCTAGCGCTAAAAGGCTAATTAATTGCAGGAAAAAGCCTTTTCGGTAACACTTCCTATAATTCCTGTTTTTATCCTGCATTTATAAAGCATTATATGGCATAAATGTGAAGAATTATTTATAAGTAGCTATAGTTACATGCATAACACGAGTATACAACTTTTTAATGTCAGGTGTCATAACACTTTATAATATCTGTTCAGAAGATCGCTGTGAACATAATCCACTTTAACACTTTATAACAAGGTTTTGATATATTTTCTGGATCATAACATACCCAGGTGTACATCCAGGTAAAACAAAGAGAACTTTTAGCAGATGTGGTACTGCTTTTTGTATCTTGTGTACATCTGAACGTGTAAGATAAACATGGCACGATGTCATGAGCTGCAGACTGACTTTCCAACGTTGATCATTTTGCACATGATGCAAATTACTTTTTAACATTTAAGATTTAAAAGATATTTAAAAAAATCTCAGTTACCTGGAATAAAGCTCTACAAAGTTATTAGTGTCCACAATGCTCCTAAGAACAGATTATGCATTATGGAACCTGACTTCATGAAGTCATACACTCTTGCTTTATAAAGTGTTGTGCATGTAACCATAACTACTTATAAGAAATGATACAGGGTTATGCCTGGTATTATAAAGTATTATGTGTGCTGTATAATGTCTTGTTATTCATTTTATTACAATTGTCAAGATTTTGAACAAAACAACTTTCATTAGTTCTGCTGTTATCAGTCTCATCTTCTTTCAGGCTCTGAGCTATTAGGCAGTTTCTGGCAAATACATGTTGTGTGCAAAAGTTTTGCTGAAAGTTTTGGTGAAATGGCATGCTTGGTTGACTTTTAAATAGAAAACAAGTCAACACTTCCACTAATCTTCTACAGAGAACACACTTCTACCAGAAAGACTCCATAGATGAGTGTTGTAAGGAAGAAAATTTTAATGTCAGTAGGATTTAACAATTTGATAGATTATTTTTGTAAGTTAAAGTCCTTGGTGCAGGCCTCATCGTGGGCCCTACCCCCTGGGCAACCAGTCAGGTACCAAACTGGAGAGGAGGAAGGAGATGAATGATGAAACGTCAGCATCTGAAAGCAGCAAAGCAGATGTGTAAGTTGATTCATTTTAAAGTCAGGCGGAAGCTTATGATTGGTTAGAGTAATGAGAGACGTAGCATTGGAGTCTCCCTGGCAGAACTTGTGCTAAAGCTTTCATTTCTGCACATTTTAATGCATAACTAGTGTTTACTTGCTGAATTTTAATATTGGAAGAAAAAAATAAACTTGAATTGTGGCCTGTGCAAAAGTTATGGCACATTTTATGTTTTTCCCACAACGTTAAACTCAGCAAATAAATAGAAGCAGAAGAATGTCACATTTAAGTGTGTATTCTTTAAAGGATGTGTTAACTTATTTTCATAAATCAACAAAATTTGTCATTTGATCAAGGGTATTTAATCTTTTGCATATAAATATAAGTGTCTGGCCATGAGGATGTAAGACTGCGCCTTGTTCACATGAGTTCACTGAAGTGTTAGTGTTTTTAGACCAACTTAAACCATGTTTTGGTGTTTTTATCAGTCCATCTTTATATGGAATTAAAGCATCACTAACAATAGATCATATGTGATATCCCTTTAATCCAAAGGGGACAGAAACGGGGGATTTTGGAATTCCCTCACACCCAACTGCCCCCACTCACACAGAGATACAGACACAAAGACATGCCCACCTATACTCGCGTACACATACACCTTCTCACATTCATTTCTAGCTGTGTGAGAGTATATACAGCACTTGCCTCTGATACTGAATAACATTAACGTTTCTTGTTCAGAGAGTGGTGGAACTGTTGTCATGGTTTCCAGAGGGGTGCATTCACTCAGAGAGACTGTTGTCAGTTCTGATAGTACACACTTTCACTGTTACAATAACAATGCAGTGTGTTCACAACAGAATTGAAGGCCATACACTGTAGACTTAAAGCACATTAGTGGAAACCCTTTGAATACATTTAAATTCTTTTAACCTTTTTTTATATTTTTGGCTAATTCTTTGTGATAGAAAGGCCAAATAATAACACCCATAACCTGAATGGAGATTGCTCAAAAAGTGACGAAAACTCACTCAAAAGGTTCTCAAAGAGCATCACTCATGAATGTGCTGAAAGAATCCAAAAGGCTTCCAGTAAAAGTATTTCAGCAACTTTATTCATGTTAGAGAACTGAAAGGGGACAATGTTAATATTCCTTCAGAACCTGGCATGATGTTTCTCTCTTTTTCTTATGAAGGTAATAATATCAATATTCAGAAGAATAAATTAGTTTAATACAGCTGTACAAAGGGCCCCTGTGTTTGTTCTGGAATGCTGTCTATGTGGAGCTCTGTCTATGAATTTTGATGGGAGTGGGCTTCTTCGGGCTGCAATATCTGATCTTTGGTGTATTTCATAAGCCTCTGTAATATTTATGATGTATTTCATAAGTCTGTAATGTATATGTGATTTGTACAATGTATTTGATGAGAATACATAATATGTACACTGAAAAATGAACACATAGACTTGATTGAATTTCCACATGAATAAAACATATTACATCAATGCAGTTCTTTTGCTCAGTTTACTTAAGTTTGGCAATAATTCTGTTGACATAATATATTTTATTCATGCAGTTTAAATATTTGAATTAAGTATATTCTGTGTATTACATTTGTCAGCATACAGTCAGTGTACAGTGCTGTGCAAAACTCAGCACCCTTCATTTATTTCATTTCCAGTCGAAATGTCCATTAAGTACAAATTATTCATTTTTCAGGAGATATTTCTGATGATAATTCTGAAGATGATTCATTTGCATAAGGAAAGTCAAAGTAAAGTAAGTGATATTAAAAAAAATAAAATAGTGCATTTCCTGAAGAAAATGCAGAGTGATTGTGCAGTTGCTAAGGTGTTGCCAGGGGGTTGCTATGATATTTTATATCAGTGCTAGAGTGTTAATAGGTCGTTACTGTGGAATTCCAGGTGGTTGCTAAGGTGTTTCTAGGTGGTTGCTAGAGTATCAGAGGTGGTTACTAAGCTGTTGCAAGGTGGTGGCTATGGTATCCGATGTGGTTGCTATGGTGTTGCTAGGCGGTTGGTATGGTATACCATGTGGTTGCTAGGCAGTTGGTATGGTATCCTAGGTGGTTGCTAGAGTGTCGCTAAGTGGTTTCTATGGTATCCCAAGTGGTTGCCAGGGGGCTGCTAGGCGGTTGTTATGGTATGGAGTGCGGGTCAGTGTGGCTCTGAGTTAGAGACTGGGGACCTGCCCTGAGTGAGTACACTTTTTGTCAGCTGTCGGCAAAAATGAACAGGAGTGTACGGGAGGAACGAGGGACGAGAAAAATAAACCAAATCGATGAGTGCGGGTGAGAACAACATTGAATTTGTGCTTGCGGGGGGGTTGGGGTGGGGGAGCTTGTGTGAGATAATATATGCAAAATGGTGTCTTTCAGTCAAGCAGTAATACAGTAGATATACGTATAATTTTTATCCCATTCATTCCTATGAGAAATTTGGAATTTAATGAAGATTGTACGAAAACCGTATATCAGATCAAAAACCCTGTATAAAAGCACACCATTCCCGATCAGACCAAACATTCTGGAATTGGAATGGTGTTGATATCTCAAAAACTGTGGGACAAGTTAGCAAAAGCATAAGTTAACAAAAATCCGGCAGAAAAATACGAAAATGCGCAATCACTAATTAAAAGATAAAGAAAATGGTGCTCCTCACAACTGTGTAAGACCCAAAGCTCAGATTGCATCACAAAAATGGTATTTAAAGCTTAAAGCTCTTTGAAAGAGAGAAAAAACTCTGACAAAATCCCAATTCCACCCACTAGTTAGGTTTCCTCCAATCACATGATACCACCAGCGCTAGGAGGGCAAAAACTATCACAGGCTTCCTCTGAGACCTGTGAAGCCAGCCACTGCATCTTTTTCGCTCATGCAACATCATTGGACAGTTAAACACGCTCGGACGAAAGTGCCAACTGCCAGTTCTGTTACATCAGCTAACAGACACCTGGTTAATATCATGCTGAGTGATGAGGGAGAGGGAGGGGCCACCCAGAGAGCGAATTCCATGTGTGCTTTCTTGGACTTCTGGCCATGGATGGCTGTAGGGTGGACCAGGGAACGAACTTTCAATCCGTTGATGACAGAGCCAACACTTAGATGACTGTTTCACCCGGGAACTCACGAGCACTGTTTTTTAAATAATCCCAGTCCACATAAAAATGCAAAAAACACCCAGGCCTCATCCAAATCCGGCGGTGCTGGCAGCAAGGTCTATGTTGTGGGAGTGCTAGATATAGCAGTGACCTCCGTAGTGCATTCTGACACCTCTGTTCTTCAGTATAGTGTAAGCCTTGCTGTACATTTATGTGTAAAAATGTAACAAGTCCTGTTAGCAATGTTAAAACCAGCACTATTTTGGCTACATACGCAAATACATAGAATAGTCTCATGTGAATAAAGGTGATAACGGCACACACTCTGACATCAAACAAAGATAATGGCATCTCCAGGATCAGGGTTGATGACACCTGCATGAAATGCCAGGGGTGCCCATTCTTTTCCACAAAGGGCTGGTGTGACTGCACATTCTCATTCAAACAAAGAAGGAGCACATGTGATCAAACACTCGAAGACTGAAAACAGCTGATCAGATGAGCTTGTTTGAAAGTAACACCTGCAGCCACACTGGCCCTTTGAGGATAAGACTGGACCTGATGGATACTATTTACTTGTTGAGGCTTCTATGTCATTTTCTGTGATAAATATGTATTCTGCTTTTTGTTGATGCTAAAAAGTGAATGATGTGCTGGGCATTTTGACTGAAATTAAACAAAAGTAGGGTGGTTTCTGACTTACACAGTACTGTATGTAATATATACAGTGAATTTAATAAGCCTGTGCAATGCTCATTGTCTCATGACTCATGCCTCTCTGACCCATACATACTGAGTCAGGTACTGTCTTCTTTCTCACCTCATTTCTTTGGGGTCACATATTAATGTCAGAGGTTTACTGCAGATACTGATTACATCCAGATGTTCTTGGTTACAATTCTATTGACACTTTTAAGCCTAACAGAGCAGAAGCACAAGCATAAAGCCGACTGCATGCAATAGCCTGTTGGAAATTTTGGACAGAAGTTTACACCAGGCTCAATTGTCATGTTCGCATCTGGCACCTTGTGTGTTAGCGAGCATAGCGGCTTGGTGCAATGTGTGCTGTGACTCAGAGGAATGAATCCCCTGGCAGGAACTGTCAAACACCCAGGCACTAACAGCCTGAACACGACACATACAAAAGCCCAAACACATCACGATCTGTTTGTGCCATTGTCTGACAGAAGGTGGGTTAAAATGGCTGGAAATATTTAGCAAATATTTCAAAGTGCTAATCAGATATAAATGATTATTAATTGTCAAGAAAGAACAAAAAGTGCTAATTGGAACTAGACAATGCAAAATCATGCAATAAACCACCTGCCCCTTTCAAGTGCTAGTGCAGACCACACCTTCAGTCAATAGTGGAAGAGTGGTGAGGGACTGTAAAAGCAGAAGTAGATCTGAGAACTTGGTTAGAATTCCGAGTGGCTTCTGCTTTACAGCATGATTCTACAGTCACCTTTGGGACATCGAGGGCATTTACATTCACTTAACAATCTGATAACTTCAGAAAATCAGATTTTGTCAGTATTCGATCAACGCGTTTACATGCTCTTGAGTAATCAGATAATGTGAAACTCCAGGTCTACAAAAGTCAGGCAGTAATCAGATTTCTGCTTTACAACCAGCCAGTAAAATCAGAGAAGACGTGATGTAAACATAATGTAAAACTCAAACTTCAACCTTTAAAAAAAAAACAAAACATTTCGCCACTTTAAATCAGTCTATGAATATACATCATCTAGACGGTGAAGAATGTTGAAATCCTTCATTTCGTCAAGCATGTAGTTGGTTTCAGCACTGCTGCAAAAGTGTTTTGCTACCATCTTGCTACAATGCTGCTTCCTTATTTCTGGTACCGCTGTCTGTTTCCACACATGAACAAACTGAGAAAGAAATCTGGGTAAGAGTTTACATGTACTGAGATTCTGATTACTGAGCTAAAATCCAGCTCTCTTTATTGGATCACTAATTGGATTTCTAGACCTTACTCCGATCTATTCGGAATATGCTCTTTACATGACCATTTGAATATCCAGTTATGATTGGATTACATGGAAACACACTCACTGTTTGAAATGCCAGTAAAAACAGAAAGCAATGATAAAGCAGTGTAAATCCGCTTTGTGGATATGCAATCATTTTGAAATTGATCCCTGCAACACATTCCAAAAAAGTTGGGAACGGAGAAATTTGAGACTAGGTATGTTATGAAATGTTTAAAAACTGAAAAATCAAAAGGCTTAGTCTGTTCTGAGCAAGGATGGGCGGAGGCTCAAAATGCATCAGCGAATAATCCAACAGCTTTTTGAATATCTTTTTATTTTTTCTAATTTAGTTAAGTTGTATATATTTCCACCCACTAGTTAGGACTAGGAAGGTGAAGCTTCCTTCGAGTCATGTGAAGCACCACCACATCTTTCCAAACTGCCGCTAATGCAACATCATTGGACAGCTGAGCGCCCTTGAAGGAGAGCACTAACCGCCAGTTCTGCTGCATCAGCTAACAGATGCCTGCGCTGGCTAGCATCACGCAGAGTAATGGAGTGAGAGGAGGACCATCCTACCCTCTCAGAGAGAGCGAGGCCAATTGTACGATCTCGGACTCCCGGCTAAGGATAGCTGTAGCATCATCAGTTATTAAACTCATGATCCCCTGATAATAGGGCCAATGCTTAGACGGTTGTGCCACTTGGGAGCTCCAAATAATCCAACAGTTTAAGAATAATAAGAAATTTCACCCTCTATGGTGCAAAAGCATGAAAACCACTGAATGCCTATGACCTTTGGTCCCTCAGATGACACTGCATTAAAAACCAATATGCTTCCGTGATGGAATTCACCACATGGACTTGGGATAAACTGTCGCTGCGTTGACAAATCGTTGCTGTCCAAAAGAATTTTTATTTTTGTACATCATTTGATTATGGCAGCAGTTCTTTACAATGAGTGAAAATGCATGCTAATAGAAAAAGAAATGCTTCAAAATCAATTGGAATAAAATCCCTTTATATTAACTTACACTGAAAGTTAATAATGGCTTTGCCTTCTTCAATAAAGTTACTATTTTGGAGATACATGTTTTTCTTTGGACCGCCAAGAAATGCAAGTTCAGACTTTACTATGCACAGAGGAAGCTACACATCATCAATGTTTGAGCTTGAGCTCCTCTGAAATGAACTGATACACAGAGGAAACATGTATTGTGTACTGTGGTCTGACAAGTCAGCCTTTCAGATTGTCAATGGAAACAATGGACATTTTGTTCTCCTGGCGAAAGAAGAAAAGGACCATCCGGATTGTTACCAAAACCAGCATCTGTCATGATATGGGGTGGTGTATTAGTGGGTAATTTGAACATCTGTGAGGTGCCATTAATACTAAAAGATACATACAGTTTTTCTTTAAATGACACATTTGTAGGGACGTACATGCTTATTTCAACATGACAATGTTAAGCTGCATTTTGTACAATTTATAAAAGCATGACTGTGTGATCAGAGTGCAGGTGCGAGACCTGCTGGCAGTCCGAAACCCATAGAAAATGTCTGGCACATTATGAAGCACCAAATATGACAGCAAAGACTCTCTATGGCTGCACAGTGGAATACTTGTATGAAGGAAGAATGATAAAAATAATTTAGTTTAAAAACTGGATCAGCTGGCATCTTCAGTCCCCCAGTTTACTTGATTAAAAGGAAAGCAGTAAAACTGTGGTAAAATATCCAATATAGCATTCATCAAATATCGCTGCTATTTCTTTTTTTATTAGCATTTCATTTACTGTTCCAACTTTCTTTGGAATTGAGGTTGGTATATGGTAGTAGAGTGAAAAAGAGCTTTGAATTTACTTGTGTGTGCACATTGCTTATACATCAAAAAGTTGTGTTATGTCGACATAATGCTCAAAGCAACTAAAAGACACACAATAACTGTTTTGATGTAATACGTTTTATTCATATGGAACTGAAATACACATTTAAGTCAAGTAAATTCAAAGCACTGTTTTTTTTCCTGTGGACATTCCTTCACTGTGAAGTTTCACTCTTTCTTCATTTCAATCTAAACCATTCCTTGATCCTCTTGCTAGTAATTGTGGATTCCTGTCTTTTCTAGCTATGACCCTGATCTGACTTATTACGTCTCTGCCCAGTCTCCCACACTTCTGTCTGCTGTGATCTGCCCACGCCTGCCTGGCTTTGTCTTTGCCCGCTGCTGTTGCCAAATAAATACGCTCCTTGCATTTACGTCCAGTTATGCAGACTGGTCATTACATGCCTAGAGCTGCAACTAAGACCACTTTAACACAATTGATTCATATGTTGATTAATGCTTTGATTAATCTTATTTCTTAAAACAACTGGTGCAAGTGCATATTCAACCAAGTGTTTAAGAGCATCTTATGAAAGGTTTCTTATATGCAAAATGTTAAAGCGTTAGCCTTTCAGCAATGTAAGGAGTTTTTATTCCTTTGCAAGGAGCTTTAAAGGGTTGTACTGCCATCGCTAGTCCGCAGGATTTTCTCCATACAAACCAGCAGAAGAAATGCTACTTCAGTGACCATAGCACCATTACCGCTGATGCATTAAAACTGATAACATGACCTTTAAAAAATTGGATATTTCTAACAAAACTGGTCCTTTCTGAAAATTAGCACCACAGATGTTCAAGATAACACCTTCGGTTCCCATCAGAATCTTTCAAACCAAGTATTTTTCAAAGTACTACAAAGTTACGGAACTCAGAGTTTTCTGTGGTCATTTGTGTTTTTCAGTTTTTGCAGCTTTGGAAAAGAACAGTACGGTGGCTGAGAAGACCCAACAAACTGCAAATAGAAAAGGAGCTGCAAATGCAGAAAACACTTTCATCAAATGACAACATTTGCACTGCATTTTACAAATGCGCTGCGCATTCGTAAACAGTCTGCAAACTCAGAAAGCACTTTTATCAAAATGAAGACACCGACGCTACGTTTCATATATGCGTATTTGCAAATACAGAAAACACATGCAACTTCAGAAATGCTGATAAGCTAGACAAAAAACATCAGAGATGTTTCTAGAGGATACTCAAAGAGGACAGAGCCATCCAGACTTTTAAATGTTATGCACCACAAACATTCACCGGTAAGGTAATAAGTAAGTTAACTTTTATTTGAGCAGATTACTATTATCAATGTATTGTAATGGGAATTAGCTGTAGAGTGTAACTGTAAAAGTTAAACTTGTAATGCCGGAGAACTAACATAGCATAGCTGTGACATGTCAGAGAGCAGACTAGCCAGCTAGGTTAACCTTGAACTTGGGATGTGAGAGCTTGTAGTCTTATCTACATCTGTCAGTGACTTACCATTGTAGATATTCCATCCCCTTTGAGCCATTGGAGTCTTCCAGAAACATTTCCATTGTGTTGTGTCTTATTTCCGTTGTGTTGTGGCTCACTTCCGTTGTGTTGTGGCTCACCTCCGTTGCGTCGCGACTGGCTTTGCATCGTTTCTGAAGTTTCATTCTGAGTTTGCAAAGTGTTTTCAATTGTACAATGAATAGGGTCTTGTTGGCCATCGGAGAATGGCATAGACAACAATCGGCAGCATGGCATTCATTCTGTGCTACTTCGTCTTCAGGTTGTCATGTTCCTAAAACACTTCAGTGTAAAGTGCTCCAGCACTTCAGACAAACTTCCACAAGCATAGCGTTCATCTTCTTTCAAGTGCTTTTTCCATCTCTCAGTGAAGTGGCATTGCAAGCTATGTTACAAACATCATACGATCCTTGCTGGGCTTCTCTGCAAGAAATTCTCTGCATATTAGATCAACAAGAAGATATTGAAGGGTATATTACCAATCTCATAAAAGAGGATATAGGCTTCCTGGAGCAAAACAAAGCTCAACAAAGCTGAATCCAATTTGCTGTTTTACTGTTTCTATTTTTATTTTTATTTTTTTTAGCTAAATTTAAGATCTAAAATTATGTGTTCAGAAAAATCATGAATGAGTCAGAGCACATCTGTAGTTTTTATGTTATTGAGGCATAAGTGTCCTTATTCAGGAAAACATCTAAAGGATTAGTTCCTTTTGAGAAAATATATGGTCACAAAGGGTTTCAAAATGGAGTGCCAGGTGAGAAGTCAACTTGAACTCCTGGTGTTTTGACAGATTCTGGTGTTTTCATGCAAGGCCAATTTGCTTCACCTCATTCCTTTATTTGTACAGCACTTTTTACAACAAGTGTACAACAAGCAGCTTTACAGAAATCCTGGTTCAAGATCTAACTGAGCAAGTCAAGGGTAACAGTGGCAAGAAAAAACTCCCTTAGAGCAAGAGGAAGAACTCTTGAGAGGAACCAAGACTCAAAAGGGGAACCCATCCTCCTCTGGTCAACACAGGATAGCAAAACAGTAAAACTATAAGAGCAGTTTGAATAAAGAGACAATGACAATGAATATGCAAAAGTGAAAGAGCAGAAATGAGCTTGTGATTGGACAGAAGTGTTCAGGTTAACCAATGATAACCAGTGACTACTGATAGAAGCCTGTGATGACAACACTTTAGCATTATTATGTATAGAACTCAGAGTAGTGTGAGGCAAGTGAACCACATCATAACATTAAAACATGCCAGAAGTTTCATAACTCGACTCTTCATTTTATTATAGATTCAAAATTCCAGTGTAAGCAGCATGGAGTAAGCTGTGAATATATGCATTTAGTGGCTGTCGGAACAGAATCTCATATCTCCAAAATGGTAACTTTACAGGAGAAGGAAAAACATACTTTATTTTTAATGTAAGTCAATGAAACCAGACATTTTTTCAAGTCATTTTGGTCTATTACTTTTGGTCCATCCATCATGAAATTTACACACAATATAAGGGGCGATATTTTCAAATTATGTCAAAAACTGAAAAACAAAAATTGAGATAAAAGGTTTTGTTCTGACAGCAGTGATATGCAACGTGACTGCATACCAATATACTGTATATAACTTGCTGAAATTTTAATGCTTGGTGCATCTCAATAGCATTGCATTGCAAAAGCATTGTTAAAGCAAAACTCTGTGGATTAGTTTAGCTTTTCCATTGAGAATCTCCATTTGACTACTACTTGACTTAAAAGAAAATACTATTCTGAGTGTTATATTCATACTCAGTTAATAATTCAGCTCAGTTTAGTTATTCTGTAAGCAGTTAAACTTAATATTTAAGATGTGATTTAATGCAAACTAAAAAAAAATTTAAAACTAAAAACCTATTTGGAGCACAGTTTTGAAAGTTTATCTATTTTCATGTCTATTCTTATGAATTAAATGCATGTTTTTGTTTGATTTTTCATGGAAATCTGTAATGTGACCTGTCAGGCCCTTGGTGAGTTAGTGTGAAATAGCCCAAAATGAAATGCATGAACAGTGACCGGAAGACCAGATGATTCAGGCAATTAATATGATAAGGAAACTGTCATTAAAATGGTTTACAGCATTAAAGGATTTAATTGTCTACTCGAAATAGACCTAGGCTAAGATTAACTTAAGTGTGGACTCGGCCAGCTGCCTCAGAAAGCATTTGAAACACTTCTCTGCTTTTTTTGCTCTTGTTCTTGTTGCTATTTGGTGTGTCAATCACTGATAAAGCTACATCACTTCGATAAGAATGGCTTCACCTTTGAATGGCACCCAATTGTACCAACTGTTTCAGGCGCTGTGCCATAGTTAGAAGCCTAGCTCTGTGCAGTGGACGAAATAACACATTCTCCAAAAAGTGTGAAATCAACTCAAATATCTTCCCTCAAATATCTTCTCATAAAACAGGAATAAAGCTTTTACTATTGTGCCCACACTGTATATTTCTTAAAAAAAATGGACTCTTTTCACACTTCTGTACTTAACAAAGTCGTCATGGTAGGGAAAACATCGGTATGTGTGGAAATTTTGCAATTGTGTTGATCAATGTTAGTGATACTACTGCTCAAATAAGGATAGAAAATATGGGGATATTTATCATTTTCATTATAAACTAATATGTCACAATATGCTTTTTAGATCATATCATGGATATCTTTGGTACTTCTGGAATGCTAACCAACTGCATGTTTTATTAAAAGAGTGCATAATCAGTCCTGATTAATTTGTGCAGCACAGTATCTGAAAAGTTGAATAAAATCATTTGTACTCAAACTTTATAATTGTATTTTCTGAACATGGTACTACTGGTTCTATTTTATCCATTCCAACTTATCAAACATCCAAAAAACTAAACATTGTGATGCATTTTGTGTATCCTAAAAGTTTCTCAAAGTATCTTGATACGTTGTTGCCATATCGCCCACCTCAACAATTAAACACTGAAGTAATTAAATTTGTCTTATCAGCTAGCTTACATAGAAACACTGACTACAACCTGGTTATTTACAACACTGAACAATGTAAAACAACATTTACATACAAGTGAAAGTGTAAAAATGCAAAGAAATCATACAACCAAAAGACAATAACAGGTATAACTGGCTACATTTAGTTTACCCCCCAACCAGCACAACATTGACTATATTCTAGTAACCATTTGACAGTTAACCATAGCTGACCTGGTTTGGTAACTTGTCAGGAGATCCTTACCTTCATAAACATGTAGCCTTTATAACTCCTTTCTGAAAATGAAGGCTGCTCTGGCAAATCTCTTAATACCTTAATGAGAACATTAAATGTCCTCTACATTTTTCTTCATTAACGCTGCCACCACTGTAATGTTTTCCCTTTTATGAAGACTTCCATTGTGTCAAACAGAAACGTAAAAAGCATTCATTGACTGTTTACAAAATTCTGACAAATCCTGCTTCCCTTAGTTACTGTTTGCTACAACTGTCAAACTTTCAGCTCAGGCCACATGGCAGCATCCATAGCACTTGTGCAAACAAACAAAAAAATTCTGAATCACAAAGGGAAATGCAGAAGCACACAGAGGAGTACATTTGAAAACATTATTCATTATCATTCAATAGTAAACTGGCTTTATGTTCAATGCAAATGAAAACTGTCAAACAAAAAATATAATTATCAAAGCAGGAAAAATCACTTAGTTCCTCAATGGTAAAGAAATTGGTTTTCATGTCAATTAAGGAGGTGAGAAAACTGCCACTTCAGATGAGCTAAAGCTTAAGATACCACTAGAGTTAACTCTGGAGCTAGTCACAGCAGGAGTACATGCTGAAGAAGACTTAGCATCCTGTACAAACTGGCAAACTCTAATGAAGCAATAGGGATGATGGCATGTGTATGAATGTATTAGAATTTATCTTTACACATAACATTTTAAGCTAATTGTGAGCAGCTTAGTTTTGAAAAGCTAAATGAAATTATGAAAGGCCGTTTAGGCCAACTTACCTCTCACATTCACTATCAAACCCCTCGCACACACACTACCAAACCTGTGAGAGAGTTTGATAGTGAGTGTGAGAGGGTTTGATAGTGAGTGTGAGAGAGTTCGATAGTGAGTGTGAGAGAGTTTGATAGTGAGTGTGAGAGGTTTGGTAGTGAGTGTGAGAGAGTTTGATAGTGAGAGTGAGAGAGTTTGATAGGGAGTGTGAGAGGTTTGGTAGTGAGTGTGAGAGAGTTTGATAATGAGAGTGAGAGAGTTTGATAATGAGAGTGATAGAGTTTGATAGTTTGTGTGAGAAAGTTTGATAGTGAGTGTGAGAGTTTGATAGTGAGTGTGAGAGAGTTTGATAGTGAGTGTGAGAGAGTTTGATAGTGAGTGTGAGAGGTTTGGTAGTGAGTGTGTGAGAATTTGATAGTGAGTGTGAGAGAGTTTGATAGGGAGTATGAGAGGTTTGGTAGTGAGTGTGAGAGATTTGATGGTGTGTGTGAGAGGTTTGATAGTGTGTGTGAGAGAGTTTGATAGTGAGTGTGAGAGGTTTGGTAGTGAGTGTGAGAGATTTGATGGTGTGTGTGAGAGGTTTGATAGTGAATGTGAGATGTAAGCTTTTGGCCTAAACGGCCTCTCATATGAAATAAAAATGAAAGATTCACATATTGTAAGGGGTAGCTGGTATTTTCAAGTTATGTCAGTAATTGAAAAAATGTAGATGCAAGCTTAGATTTCCAACAACAGTGTTTTAACAACAAGCATTAACAACAAGCAGTATCCATACACTGTGCACACATTCAAATATTCCACATATCTTTAAAAATCAATGAGGTATTTTTTTCTTTATTTCCTTACTAAAACTAACAAAACTAATCATACCCTTGGCCTCAACAGGCAGACCATTCCATTCCACACTCCTGAATATCTAAAAGACCTCTTACTAGCATTATTGTGTCTTGTACTGTAAATGTGTCTTTTAGTGTCATGAGAAAAATAGTTTTCCCGATGTTTTGGCAATAAGCTAATTCACTTTTGCAGCATATCTGAGCTTCACAGGCAGCCAGTTAAGTTCTGACTTAACTGGCTACCTGTCATATTGTGATATGTGTAATTTATTTGTCCAAGCCTTTGACAGATCATCTATCCTGGAGTTACTGACATAATCAAACTGAGACTTAACCAGGCTTAATGCCAACAATCCCTTCCAAGAATAGTGCCAAAAACCCCACAGCTTAACATCTTAACATTGCACTGTAATGTCAGTGATCATTAGAAATCATCAACATCATCATCATCATCATCATCATCGTCGTCGTTAACTGCTTAGTCCAGCTAGGGTCGCGGTAGCAGTTGGGAGAGCAGAGAATCCCAGACGACCCTGTCCCCCACAACTTCCTCCAGCTCATTCCCGGGGACCCCAAGCCGCTCCCAGGCCAACCTGGAGATATAATCCCTCCAGCGTGTCCTAGGATGACCCCGGGGTCTTGTCCCGGTAGGCCGTGCCTGGTACACCCCCACCGGGAGGCGTCCAGGGGGCATTCGGATCAGATGCCCGAACCACCTCAGCTGGCTCCTCTCAATGCGGAGGAGTAGCGGCTCTACTCCGAGCTCCTCCCGGATGGCTGAGCTCCTCACCCTATCCAATAGAGTGTAGCCCGCCACCCTGCGAAGAAAGCTCATTTCCGCCGCTTGTATTTGCAACCTCATTCTTTCAGTCATTACCCATAGCTCATGACCATAGGTGAGGGTCGGGATGTAGACCGACCGGTAAACAGAGCTTCGCCATACGGCTCAGCTTCCTCTTCACCACTACAGTCCGGTACAGCGACCGCATTACTGCTGCCGCCTGTCCCAGCCTGCGGTCAATCTCACAATCCCTCTTCCCATCACTCGTGAACAAGACCCCGAGATACTTAAACTCCTCCCCCTGGGGCAAGTCCTTTCCCCCTGGAGTGGGCATGCCATCCTTTTCCGGGCTAAGACCATGGACTCAGACTTGGAGGTGCTGATCCGCATACCAACCGCTTCACACTCAGCTGCAAACTGCTCCAGTGTGCGCTGGAGGCATCCATGTGATCCAGCCAAAAGAACAACATTGTCTGCAAATAGCAGAGACGCCACCCTTCAGTCTCCACACATAATGCCCTCCTGACCACGGCTACGCCTTGACACCCTGTCCATGAATATCATGAACAGGAGTGGAGACAGGGCACAACCCCGGCGGAGTCCAACGCTAACACTGAAAGAGTCCAACTTAATGCCAAGTATACGAACACAGCTCTCACTCCGGGAGTACAGAGATTGAATGGCCTGGAGTAGCAGCCCCGGCACCCCATACTCCCGGAGGACCTCCCACAAGATATCTCGGGGAACACGGTCGTAAGCCTTCTCCAAATCCACAAAACACATGTAGACTGGGTTGGCAAATTCCCATGCCCCCTCAACAATCCGTGAGAGGGTGAAAAGCTGGTCCATTGTTCCACGGCCGGGATGGAATCCGCATTGTTCCTCCTCAATCTGAGGTTCAACTATCGGTTGAAGTCTCCTTTCTAGCACCTTGGCATAGACTTTCCCAGGGAGGCTGAGCAGTGTGATACCCCGATAGTTGGCACACACCCTCCGGTCCCCTTTCTTAAAAATAGGGACCACCACCCCGGTCTGCCAGTCCAAGGGTACCGTTCCTGAGGTCCATGCAATATTGCAGAGGCGTGCCAGCCATGACAGCCCCACAATATCCAGAGCCTTAAGCATCTCCGGACGAATCTCATCCACTCCCGGTGCCTTGCCACTGAAGAGCTTGCCAACTACCTCAGTGACCTCCACCAGGGAAATGGAGCTTGACACGCCAGAAGCCTCTGGCCCTATCTCCCGGATTAAGGAGTTCCTCAAAGTGCTCCTTCCACCGACCGACAATATCCTCATTTGAAGTCGGAGCTTCCCCACCCGTGCCGAATACAGCTTGGGCGCAGCCACCCCGACCGCTCCTGAGTCGCCAGACAGTCGTCCAGCGCCTCCTTGAGGCCGACCGAAAGTCTTTTTCCATGGCTTCTCCAAACACCTCCCATGCCCTGGATTTTGCTTCTGCCACCGTTGTGGCTGCCACCTTTTTCGCCTGTCGGTACCTATCTGCTGAGTCGGGAGTCCTTCGGGCCATCCAGTCCCCAAAGGCCTCTTTCTTCAGCTTGATGGCCTCCCTCACCCCCAGTGTCCACCCGGAGGTTCTTGGGTTACCGCCCTGACAGGCACCAACAAGATTTTGGCCACAGCTACGCCTGGCAGCTTCCACAATGGAGGTTTTGAACAGGGTCCATTCAGACTCCATGTCTCCTACCTCCTCCGGGACATAAGAAAAGCTCTCCCGGAGGTGGGAGTTAAAATCTTTACGAACAGGGGCCTCTGACAGTTGTTCCCAGCACCCTCACTATTCGCTTGGGCCTACCGGGTCTGACCATCAGTCTTCCCTGCCATCTGATCCAACTCACCACCAGATGGTGATCGGTTGACAGCTCAGCACCTCTCTTCACCCGAGTGTCCAGAACATATGGTCCCAAGTCAGATGAAACGACAACAAAGTCAATCATTGACCTATGACCCAAGGAGCTCTGGTACCATGTACACTTATGAACATCCTTGTGTTCGAACTTGGTGTTCGTTATGGACAATCCATGCCTGGCACAGAAGTCCAATAACAATTAACCATTCAGGTTTAGATCGGGCAGGCCGTTCTTCCCAATCATGCCTCTCCAGGTCTCCCAGTCATTGCCAACATGAGCATTGAAGTCTCCCAGTAAGACTATGGAGTCTGTAGGTGGGACCCTTTCCAGAACCCCACCCACTTGCTCCAAGAAGGCCGAATACTCTGACCTGCTGTTTGGTGCATAAGCACACACAACAGTCAGAGTTTTCCTCTCTGCGATTTTAATTCGCATTGAGGCGACCCTCTCGTCCACCGGGACAAACTCCAACTGCACGGCTGCCAGCTGGGGACTCGTGAGTATCCCCACACCCGCCTGGCGCCTCTCACCCTATGCAACCCCGGAGTAGGAGAGGGACCAACCCCTATCAAGGAGTTTGGTTCCAGAGCCGACACTGTGGGTGGAGGTGAGCCCAACTATATCTAGTTGGTACCTCTCAACCTCCCGCACAAGCTCCGGCTCCTTCACCCCCAGTGAGGTTACATTCCACGTACCAAGAGCCAGTTTCTGCCGCAGGGGCCTAGGCCACCAGGGCCCCCCCCCGCAATCTCCCATTGCCTATAGGGCACTGCACCACTCCCCCATGCTGGACCTTGCGGGTGGTGGGCCCACATGGTCCCCCCACGTTGCCTCTTCGGGCTGAGCCCGGCCGGGTTACGTGGGCTGCCCAGCCACCAGGCGCTCGCCGGGGGACGCTACCCCCGGGCCTGGCTCCAGGGGTAGGTCCCGGTGACCCTCTCCTGGGCAGGGTACACGATTGTCTGTGTCCATTTTTCATAGAGGATTTTTGGATAGTTTGTTAGTAAATACAGTGCTCCAGATATAATTTAGCTTATCTTAGAGCAATCAGAAGATTGCCTGTTAAATAGTCTTACACATAGATTAATCCAAACCTTTTTCAGCTTTAGGACTGAAAATATTACAGCAGTAACACCTTTGCACCTCTCTTGGCCTAATAAAATGAATTTACTGCCACCGCAATTCTTACTGCGGGTTTGTTCTGAATAGTTTTGTCTGAGTTTTGCCTTCACTTATTCGAGGAAGGTAGAGATTACTGTGATTGGCTGAGAGGCGTATAAGTTATAATTTTACAAGCGATCAGTGATGTGGATGTCAAGGTTACAAAAGCAGTGCGTGGTCTACTCTCTAAAGAAATTCTGTAATTTCCGCAAACTGTGTTCAAGCCAGTATGGTACTTAAAACAATACTTTAAATGTGTTTTACAGTGTTATTCATCATTCTGTGTTGAATTCTGGGTAAATAATATAGTACAGGTTGATTATACTGTATCACAGACATTTTGTGTATACTATACTGTTAAATATTAATAATAATACATACTGTGATATTATTAATAGTTAATTGTCTCTGTGGGATTTTCAGTGTAATGTGTGCCAAGCCAACAATGGTGTATATTCATTTTCCCAGATTTAATTCTATACAGCTGACGTTTGGAGCTTGTAAAACACACAGCTAACATATTTTTACTTTGTGTATTTTAGTTTTCCCATTAATGTTCAGTACAATATGTAATTAACAAATATAATATTCATAAAAGAGGATATATATACTAATATGTTATATTGGTATATTATTGTAATATGTTATGTAGTTTTGTACTGCATTTAGAAAAGTACAATAAGTGAGTATAAATGCGATGAATATTAAAAATGGGGCAACTCATGGCATATATATATATATATATATATATATATATATATATATATAAACATATATATAAACAAGACACTGGAAACACTCTGAAAATGTAAATAAATATTTAGTGCGTTTTAGGTTAAATGAAACAGCGAGTAGTTGCATGTGGCACCGTAGAGTGAGCATTGTGTGGCATTACAACATCAACAGGCAGGGCTATGATGTGTTCCTGTGGCAGACAGTATAGAATAAGCTTGACCATCGAAAGAAAAATAAAATATCTAAGCTGTGCTAGATGAGGGGAGCGCCTATCAGGAAAGGTGGACAAATGTGTTTTTTGGGGTGAGAAATGGGGCCCTAACCTGTTCCATGATAGACCCCTATATTTTGTGCCTGTGCTATCACACTTGGATGCCACAAGTATGTGACAAATACTGTTTCGCAAGCAACAAGGCAGGTCTTTTGATTTAACTAACTTATCTCTTTCAGCCCATCAAAATCCATTACCCCATTACAATGCTGTAACACAAAGTGCAAAGCTTAATGATGGATACAAGTTATTGTTCAGGCATGACACTAAAATGATTTGCGCCCACTGAAAAATGTCCTTGCTCCGAACGATCGTGCTTGCTTTGCCTTTCTAATGAACAATCTGGTTCCTTGTCGGAAGAAATCAACAACACATACAACACAAGTGCTGCACTTCACCTTCATAACCATTTGTCATCCCCTCTCTGTATGGGCTGCTCGTTATTTGTAAGTTTGTGCTTGTTTTTGCCAATTGTGAGCTCAATGCCTTTGGAATAAAGCCCTTTTCAAAATGCTGGAACAATGCAGGTCCTCTAGGTGAAGAGATGTTAGGAGAAGTGTAATTGGCTAGTGAGCTGGGAAAACGTCCAGTATGCTTCTCGTTCTCTCCGCCATGCTATGCATTTGAGCATCCAAACACAAGCATGAGAGTCAGCGAGCTGCAAATTTTACGCTGTTTCCTTTAGGCGCCTGCAGCTAGAACCACTGCACGTCACTCGAGTCTGCACCAACTCGATCTTGCACTCCACACAGTACAATTCATTATGCATAGCAGCTAGCGCTTTTACAGTCTTGGACAGTTGTTTTTTTGGTGTAGTCTTAAAATGTCACATTGGCTCATTGTATATCTAGACGTAACGAGAGGTATTACCATGCTGCACTATTTGGGCTACAGTGAACTTCACTGGGACGGGCCTCTGGTCTCACTGATGCTGAAACAATAATGACGAATGAGTGCTTTGTCTTGTTTTCCTACGGATCACCTGAAGCGTCACACTTGGAAGCGCCCGTCGCCTTCCTGTTTACTTTTAGCCAAAGAGCAGGTCCTCAGGTGCTGACAGAGCACGCTACATTGTCTCAGAGCATAGATCATCCTGCCGTTCCTTAAGGACATCCACGTCCCTTAGGAGAGACATGGTGTTGAAAATAAACAGAACATTTTTGTATTAATAACTAATAAAGACTAAGGAATTGCATAACCACTTCAAACATGTTGCCTTTGTAATTTAAGGTTGATTGTGTTTGTTTGTTTGTTTGTTAATACATGCAGGATGCACTTGTCCCTTAACTGACACTCTATTAATATGCCTCTTGCATATGATTCGGTGAAATGTTTTTCATAATTCATTCAGCTGTGGGTAGATGGTTTCAATCAGGCTGCTTTCAGTTCATATTAGATTGATAACTCTAATTAGGCAAAGGAAAATGGCTAATTAAATGAGAAGTGAAAAGCTCACGGAGCTGGTGATTGATCATGCGAAACTGTGGGTCGTTACCAAAAGGAGTCTGACTAATTATCTGTAGAAAGACTCAATACAAATCCATATGCCAGCTTGGAGGGGCATCCATAATTCTAGCTTTTTGCTAGGAAAAAGTTTGTTAACCATTTACAAGCCTTTGATACTATTTCACATTTGCAAATAATATTCTAACATCTACATGGCTAATACCTGTAATTGTAGAGATCTTAGACCAAATGTGCTGGAAAAATCAAATGCACACAATTGAATCTTCCCTCTAAATGTAGTCAATCAACCAAGACATATTTGATGTCTGCTTCTTTAGATTTACACGAGAGTTGCAAGGCTAATGTAGCTTTGGGCCTTTTTCCACTGCACAAAATGCTGTTCGTTTTGCATTGTCCATCAATCCAGTACAGTTTTATGGTTTTTGGTACCTGCTCAAGATTAATACCAACATGCCCAAATGGTACACAAGAGCGTTCTCCTCTGTCTTTGGACACTTACAGATGAAGGCAACAACAATTTAGTGAATTCTTTTCTCTTCCAGGTGGGTATAAACTCATTAAACACTATTACATCACCAATAAGAGCACTAAAATGTAAACTAAAATGGTATGTTAATTTGTCAGTTGTTTTATGTGTCAATTTTTAGAATTATTACTTTTGTAAAAAGTTTGCGAAAGTGACATAAGCTAGTTAGGAAACAAGCAGTACTAGCATTTATGCTAGTTTAAACAGAATGAGTATGTTTTCTCATATTGTTAGGAAATTCAAACAGATCAGATGCTCACAGATTAAAAAAAAAAACAAGGAAGTAGTTTTTCTTAGAGGTCTAGAAGAATCACCAGGAAGGTAGTTGTAACAGTCAAGGTTAAAACCAAATAGCTTAATAATCATAACCAAAGGGACATCAAGAGAGTAAAACCAGTTACCAGTCCAAGTTCAAAAACCAAGAGATCAGAAGAAACACAGCAAACAAACCAATAAGGGCAAAAACAAAAAAGGGTAGGTCAAAAAACAGAACAACAGGTTTAACAAAGACAGAATGCAACAAGGAAGGTTGGCAATACATTTACATTTACATTTACATCATTTAGCAGACACTCTTATCCAGAGCAACTTACAAAAAGTGCTTTGTCTATCCAGAGAAAGTATCTTCGCTAGTTACCAATAGGTTAGAGAGAAAGCCAGTCCTGAGCTCAGATACTGCTAGAATCAGAAAGTCATTGACACCTAGTGAAAAAGGAACAGAGTTAAACACAGAGCAGTGCAATACAATATAATACATAAGCGCTGTACAATACATTACAATCAGTTTTAATTCAGTGCTCATTTAAGTGCTGTATAAAGAGATGTGTCTTCAGTCTGCGTTTGAAGACAGTGAGAGACTCTGCTGTACAGACAGCCAGTGGGAGTTCGTTCCACCACCTGGGTGCCAGCACAGAGAACAGTCTTGATGCTTGCCTTCCGCGCGCCTCGAAGGATGGCGGGTCAAGCCGAGCTGTACTCGAAGCTTGAAGGGCTCGTGGTACAGTTCGAGATTTGACCATTGCCATCAAGTAGGGAATACTTCGCAGTACTTCGCAATACTTCGCAGCGTGCTAGTCTAAGACCTTAAATACTGACTAGTTAATGACTAGAGATGACAATCAGGTTTGTGAGTTCAGAATTCAGGTGAGGAGGAGCATAGGATCTTCTAATGGCTCATGGGAGTTGGAGCCCTCAACTTGAGAAGCGGTACAGTGCAGGAAATGGGTTGCAAAGCAGATATTAATAATTGGCAGATGTATTGAAGCATATGGTCATATAGGTCTACAAGCAGTGGCAAAAATCCCAGTCTAAAGGAAATTCTCATCAGAATTGTGTCTGAAAAAGGGACTGCTGATGTATTTCATAGCTTGTCAATAAAAATCACTCTTCCAGGCTAGAACTGCTTCTAGAAGTCAAGTCTGGTCCTTCACAACCAATTTCTGAAAGAACACTCCGCAGAGAACTGCACACCATCAATACATGGAGCAGAGTTGCATGCAAGAGGCCTTTGCTCACTTCTGGCCACAGAGTTGCCTGGTTACAGTGGGTGAAGAGACACAAAAATTGGACTGTTCATGACTGGAAACATGTTATTTGGTCAGATGAAGCTCGTTTCTGTCTATATGTGAATGATGCTGGGCGTCGTGTTCATCATAGACCTCAGGAAGCCTTCAACGAGGACTGTGTGCAAGGTGTGTTTAAAGCTGGAGGAGGTTCTGTGATGTTCTGGGGGTAAATGACAGTAAATTTAAACCATAGTGCCTGTGATCTGCTGGACAACCAGGTTTGCTGTTTGCTCATCATCTTATGGAGGAACATAACATTGATATTCCAGTATTCCAAGATGACAGTTCTCATGTTTCACAGGGCTGCAAATGTGACTGATTGGCATGATGAACATTCAGGAGCATTCACACATCTGGACTGGCCTGCAAAATCCCCAGATCTGAATCCTCTTGAAAATCTGTGAGACTATCTGGAACAACAACAAGTAAGACGCCAGGGAAGGCAACCGCGAAATCTGGCCGAACTGCGTGATTCTTTGATGCAAGAGTGGCTGAACACTGATGTCGCCTACATCCAGAAACTTGTCCAGTCGAAATTGAATCACAGCTGTTATTTGTGCTCATGGGGCTTCTACACGCTATTAGGAATGTTTCAATCACAGATGACTCATTTTTTGTCCAGTGAGCTCATTATTGATGGTTCCAGCTTTCTCTTAAGCAGGTGGAAAATTATCTAGAACTGTACTTTCTGTTGGTTGCTGTTTGGGAAAGTTCTTGTTTTTGAATGTGCAGTGAAAAAATGCCCCAGATAATGAATTATGCATACTGTGTATACTTATGTATGCTAACACTTGTTTCTAGCCGTGTTAAATCTCAGAAATACTTGCTTATGTGGTTTCTGACACTGTGCATATACTGTTATCTGCAAAAACGGATAACAGTCCATTAACTCTTTTTCACAGTTATGATCATTTTTTTCTATTTAGTAATGCTGATGGAACATATTTTGATAGAGATGTGATAAATCCACTTTGCTTCTATTTATTTTTTGTTTTCATAGTTGAGCCAGCAGGTCAACATTTAGTGTTTTTCCATTCCACCAATCGATTTCCGTTCCACCAAAGGAATAGCCACTAGAAGGCCTGCAGAAAAAGGCTACATTGCTATAAACTATATGAGCAGCTATAGTGAAGTTATTTTTAACATTCAACACCAAACATGTCTTGGCTGATTGACACTGTCTTGTTTTCCACCAAACTATTACTTTACAAAACCTTCTCTTGACCTCCTTTTAAGTTCACTAAAAACAGTTCTGAATAAAGCTCTTTTTCACTGAACTTTAAGCTAAGAATGTTCATTCCATGATCTTTGCTTATTCACACTAGCGGCACACTTTGACTCCAAAAGCAGCTCCATGCAGCTGAGTGTTCTCGTGCCCTTTGCTCCTTACATGTGTTTCTTACTCTATATATAGGCCAGTGCATAGAAAGTCCATATCTAGCAATTAAGGCTGAGATGCCAGGGTCACCCTGCTACCACATTCTAAAGCAACACTTCACGCAGAGTTGCTCACAGGAACCACACAGAGTTACTAACAGGAACCCGGACAGAAAAGAAAAAAGTGCCTTATAGAAGCAGTATGAGGAAGTCCTTGTCAAGAGCCCATTTCACGCGTATGTGTCTTACTTGCTGCTACATACATTCGCAAGGTGACCTTTACGTTGAGTTGAGCTCTAACCATCCCCCGTAATGTCAGAGTGAAAAAGATATATGCATGAGTTTTGGTTCATCGTTAGAGGCCCAACACATGAAATATATAACAGCGTTTGGGAGAGGCTCTCTCTGACTCACTGGGCGTTACATCTTTAGCTAGCACTCTCAGCCAGGATATGGAGGACTGGCTTTGGAAAGCAATAAATCCAGGCATCCTGCCACCGAATTTTGTTCCTCCTCGTGTTTCGTTTGCTGTTCATGTTTGTGGCAATGTTTTATTAATCCGAAATGTAGCAGCTAAGGAGAAAGTGCGAACCATGCCAAACCTCAGTTTTGATTAAAAATTATCAGCCCCTTCTTTATTCATAACAGGCTGAGATTTTAGGGGGCTAGAGGCTGGTAAGACTGAGTCATTTGAAAAGGGCAAAATTCTCATCAGGGTAGCGCCAAGCATAAAAAGACTCACATTTGCAATATTCAGGCACTATTTCTTTGGTGATTTTCACCCTGATAGACCTTCTCTTACAATATTAATGGTATAAAAGCTAACCTTCAAGCATACATGAAGGTCCCTTCTTAAATTAATGCAATTATCATGCATTTCAAGCAGAACTTTTGGCTTTTTGTAAATGAACTAAAAGACTACACACAGTCTGAGCACCTTCAGAAACTTTAGAGGCTGTATAGGCAAATAGAAAGGTTTTAATAAGTGCCCTCATTGCCTGTCCTGTTTAGCCTATTCCATTTTAAGTGGATTATCTAGCATTTCCAGTTACAGACATCAATTGCTACGTTATTCAATATGATGGGCTTTTGAGTTCGATGATGGGAAAATGTTAAAGACCCATATCATAAAAAAATATCTTTTGCTTGGGGTTCATGCAGTGAATCAGGTCCATATATAGAAACTAAGCTGCAGAACCAGCCTGTTTTGAACCCATTATTATTGAGATTCACAAAATCAACATATTTCATTCCACCTATTCGGCCTACAGCAGTTTAACTCCGCCCATTTACACTGAAGTTATGAGGAATGTTTCAGCTCAGACTGCTTTTTGAATTAAGTACAATACAGAGTAGCCAGTCAAAACAGAAGTAATTTACATACAGTATGTAAACATCAATACAAGTACAAAGTAGCAAAATTACCGTTCACTCTCCAGTAAATTAATAGAAACAAAGCTGCAAAACCAGCGCATGGTAAAGTCATTGCTTTTGTGATGTCACAAAAACCAACATACTGTACTGACTTAATGTTACTTTTGGTTGTTGTTGTCATTTATTTTATCATTTTACAATTTTAGCATTACTGTTGTTGTTTAATGTTTTCTATTTGATCTTTTTGTTCTTACCATACTCAGTTCTTTTATTATTATTATTTTTTATTTTTAATCTGCTTAATCATTTTATTTGACTTAAAAATCTTATTTGTCTTAAAGTTTACTACATTTTTATTGCTCTTATGTACTGTTTTACACACATATTTACATTTACTCTTTTAAATCTCCTTCTTTTTTAGGGCTTGACCACATAGTAAATGAGGGTTGCCCTCAATGTTCTCTGAGTTTAAATAATGGTGGATTGTTTGATTGATTGATTGATTGATATTCAGCCAATAGCAGTTGAGCTCCACCCATTCACATTGAATATATATATATATATATATATATATATATATAGATAGATAGATAGATAGATAGATAGATAGATAGATAGATAGATAGATAGATAGATAGATAGATAGATAGATAGATATACTTTAATGGACCCATCTACTGTTAGAGACCACCTACACCTACAGAACAATCTGCTTTAGATGCTAGTTTGCAATTATGAATAGATTAAGAGGTTGCAAGTCACACATTATGTTCTAAACCAAAGCAATTATTCACTTTTGTTTGCTCAGCTATCAACACTTGGGAGAAAAAAAGGCCTGAGGCGTGTGCAGCCACATCCACCACCAATCCATCGGCAGTGTAGACTGGTTTAGTCAGCTGAATCTCGCCGCCTGTGAGAAGCACTAAAGCAGGCAGAGATTTCTCTCCATTAGTAAAGCTGACGTTTGTACTTAGAAAATGATTATAAAGATGATGTCTAGAGGCAGATGTGTACGCAGTGAGTGATAACGGACACATTACCAGCTGTGCGGCCGTGAAGTAGCAAAGAAACTCTGCTTGATGAACAGACTTTTGGCTCTTCGTCAGGTATGCCGCGCACATCGCGCGTCGTTATTTGTTTCGCTAATGTGCTGCCACCTGGAGTTGCGCTTCAGATTAAAAGCGTACATTTGAAGGTGGAAGTCCAGTCCAGCGAAAGTGCTGCTGAAAATGAATCGTCTCACTAATGAAAGGCAGGACAGCATCTTGCATGCGTTTGACTTTTTCATTTTTTCCCCCTCTACAATCTGCCAAAACTATGCACACCCGTATGCAAATGATTCCGATTATGTAAATGTTTCTAAATTTGACAGGCAATTCAGCAAGGAAACAATTACAGCAGCATGGCACCACGTCGTCAGCCTGCTGCAAATACAGTCAAAAACATGGGGGAGAATTACTCTATGAGTAGGCCCACTTGTTATTCAACATGCTGCGCTCGATCCGCGAGGCTAAGTGTATGTTTTTTAACCCAGTTAAGCAAAGGGAAGAAGTGGAGCTGCTGCGAGGCTGTGAAAGTTACTTTTCAATGACAATTGTGATAGAGGTGAAAGAGCTAGCTGAGATAGAGTTTCTGTGCTACGCTGTGGCTCTCTCGATTTCAGCCCCCAGGTACATTTGTGTGAGAGTCTATTTAGACTTTTTCACTGCTGGATTAGTGTTTTCCCTGATGTAGAAATGTTCTGCATTTAAATGCTATCTGAACAAAGTCTACGGCTCCTCCTGGACCACAGCATAAAGCCTAAACCAATGAAGCTTTTTGTTTGATCAAAATTTCACTAATTCGGCTAATTGGACACTTACTGGGCTTACAGTCAGGAGCTTGAGAAGAGTGCCAATAAACTCAATGAGGAGAGTATCTGAAAGGGGGTGGGGTGGGTCGTTCGGCCCTCCCCAAACAACCAAAGGACCAAAAAATGTCAGGAAAATCCATTAAAATTGAATCATTCTGTGCCTTTAACAAGCATGTATTTGCTGCAATATAATCTTGGGACTGAAATAGCCCTTCGATATTACAGTTAGATGCCGAGCACACCAGAGGTAATTTGCATACAGCGTGTAAACATTATCAAAAGTACCAATCACTCCCCAGTACATGCAGTCCATATAAATATAAACTAATTTGCAAAATCAGCCACAGCATCACACATCAACTGACAGTTACAAACAGAAAACTGTGCAGAAGTCACTGAAATGCACTTAATATACTCTAAACAAAAGTGACTATATTTCAGTGAAAGTATAGTTAGTCTATTTGTTTTCTTTATTTTGAGATATTCTTAGAACAAGTCCATGTAAATTGCATAACAGACATGGTTAGCAGATGAGGTTAGGGGAGAAACTAGGCCCTCCTAAATGCTGTGGTTAAGGGGAAATTCCACTATTTTTTTCCAAATTTCTACACAAGCCAGTGGTTTAGATGTAAACAAAGTCATTCAGAGTGATTTGGTGTGAAATAGTTCATTGTGGAGTGACTTACTGACTCAGAATTTGTTACAGTGGTGATGATAGGAACTAGGGGTCACAATATCTACAACACTGATATAGACATTTTTTAACTATCTAAAACCACCAGTGGACCCACACAAGTCATCTAGGTGTTTATATTGAATGTTAATGATGGTAAAATAGACTTAAATCTGAAAAAAACAGGTTTTCTTGAGGACTGTTTTAGCCATCAGATGCCCTGCATGTAGCTCTGCACCATGAATTTTTATTTTTTAAAAAAAAAAAAAAAACACATTTTAGGCTAAAATCTTATCTCAAAAGTATCATAATGTGTTAGATACCAGCCAGTGTATTCACATCAAATTTCATGGAATAGCTTCCTGTGAGGGAGCTTTTAGAGGCATTAAACTCTTCAGATGTCTGGTCTAGTTTCTCTAGGACAGAACATTTTACACCAAAGCACTTTAAATGTCTTTCTTTAAATCTTAACCCTTTAATTATGCAGTCATTTTTGGAAAATAGTAGAATTCTGCCTTTAAAAATGTAACAGTAGTGTCTGGTCAAAGGCTGACCTATGTAAGACATGCTATGCTTAAATCTGCTGTTCTGGGGGAGAAGAACCACCCCTTCTAGTAGGCTGGGTACATCTCTCTGTTTTCCAACATACTTTTACCCCTGGGTTCAAACCTTTGGAAAAGGAGATGTAAATACGACTGGACAGCATTTCTGCCAAAGCTTACTGACCTGTTTAACGGCCCATCTGAAAAATCAGCGTAGACTACTGCACGCTAAAATTTCTGCTTAAGTAAAAGCTGTTTACGTGTATAGCCTTATATCAGCATGTACCTGACGGTCTGAGGGTTGAAGATAATCTGCAGTAAATGCTGTTTTTGTAATCCCCCAAAACCTCAGGGCGCGAAGGGCACGCTGGGTATGAATGCATTGTGTTTGTTTACTCGGTGGATGCAATGACTTTGAAGCATACACACTCTCAGCCACCGTGGCCTTACACTATACCTTCCAGTGCATTTTCAATTCTGTGGACTGTACCGCAAAGAAACTTGGACTTTTCTCTGATTAAAAAGCGAAAAAACATAAATCTCTCCAAGGGCACTTTAGTGGATGCTGTGTACGTTTAGCAGAAATCACCTAAGGCAACTTACAAGCTTCTCCTGTTTGTGAATCCATTAGCAATATTTCGTTACTGGATTGATTTCAATTGAAACAAATGAAACAATTGAAAAAACACTATTTTCACATTTATTCACAACTGTAGCACATATATGGAATTTTTCAAGCAGATTACAAAGCAGCAGCTATGGTTTACATCATCTAAACTGTTTATCCTT